>NC_079290.1:47205884-47520490 GCF_023638135.1 Falco biarmicus
TGATTGGTCTTGATGGAATGATGCACACAGGAATGAAAAAGTACTTTCAATAGAATCTGAGCCTTTCTAAAACCTCAGGAACTGAAAAATGAAATCTAAAAAGATAGTTTTTCCCACATGTGACAAGATGCACAATGGAAAGTCATTTCACAAACCCCAGATCTAACACTTGAGGTTTTAAATGAGAAATAGAGTGGTGGGAAATGGCAAATGAAGTGCTGGAAATGTAGGCTGGTATTTATGTCACTTGATAATTAATGACAGATATTCTTCATTGTATTCTGCTTTCCTCATTTAAACCCACTATCTTAAATTCTGAAATATGGAAACTAATACTTTCAATTTAAAGAGCAGTTCTTAGCAGCTTTGTTGGTGAAGTGTCAACTGTGCAGAGGAAGAATTTAATTAAACTTAACTGGTTTTCTTCTTTACATATGTATCAGCAAAACACAAGTCTTACAATTTAAATGCTTTTTGTTTTTTTAAATTAAATAACATATTTCTTTTTCAGGGTGCTAATGTGGTTCATTAAGGCAAAATGGAAAGAGAGCTAAAAAAGAAGCTGAACTTTAACAAGACTTGTCTCCTTAAGTAAAATTCAGTGAAGTTGTGTCCAACTTCATTTTAATAGCACATTATATATGCACAATTTTCATGGAATTTACTAAAGGAAAGTGGCTCAAGAAGATAGTTATTAGACTTTAGCATTGATTTATGTGATGACTATCTGAAAAGAACATTTTCTATGCTGATGGTAGCTTGAAATGTCGTGTGACCTTTTTATTATCTTTAAAATTAATCCTTCCTGATATCAGTGGTAAAAGGACATTAGGTGGTTTTCTTCTTCATTTATTGAAATTATTTCTCAATAAAGAGATCTAATTTTCACTCTTCATCACCTGACAACAAAAACTGGATGCCTTTGCTTTTCAGAGCAGCAGAGAGAAGGATGGGCTTGAAAAAGAAACTACTATTCTATGCAGTATTTTGCAATAAGGACTTATTAAACATGGCTTTAGCCCCATTTATCAGCTGCAAAGGCTCTGTCTCTTTAAAAGCTAGCTGGTATGAACTCATTCTTGGGTACATGGAATTCAAATAAAAACATAAGAACTTATTACTTGTTTTATTTCCTCTCTCATAGAAGTTATGTTAAATATCTTTATGGATGTTGAAATAAAGATAATGATGGTAAAAAGCATTAGCTGAACATGGGGACATACGCACTACTTCTTCAGGGAGCAGTACAGGAATGACAGCAACAGATTAAATTCACACACAGCCACATCACCTCACCTGCATTTCGACACGAGGAGGTAACTGTAATGCCTGTAACGTTAGACAACACAGAATTAAATTGGAATTTCTGGCATATTTGGCATAAACTACTAAAATCTGTGAAAACGGAACATAGGTCGGATGAAACCTAAAATCTTCATGAATTAGAGATGACAGAAATGTTCCTGAGCCATGGAACCCCTCACAAGAATAACAATGACCATTCAAAATGCGTTACTCCATTGGCATTTCTGTACTTCCTCTGGGCCGGCAAGCTGCCGTGTGCAGATCAACAGCACTTGGCCGCTGTTTTCTTCTGAGCTTCCTACTAAGTCTTTTAAGAGCGTGTGCTGCCATTTCAGCACTCCAGCTTAGCCAGAAGGTTCCTTGGTGTTGGCTCATTATTGGCTTGTTGCACTCGGCTGCCTGAGTGAGTTGTGGCTTTTCTAACTTTGTCAGTGGCCCATTTACTCCCACACTCCTACGTGCCAGCCGGGGTGAAGAGCTGTTTCCTTCCCTGTGTCCTTAGATGAGACAGGCAAGGCTATGCTGCAGACCTCCAGGACTGCATTTTGTTTAAAGACCTACACACGATGAATAAACATAGATTGTCATCCCTTGAAAGTCACCTTTAAAATAAGAACAATAAACTTTTTTCTGTCACTGAGGTATTTATTGTTAAGTAAGACTTACCAAGATACTGTGCTGCCTAGCTTGTTATTGACTCAGTGCAAAATCTAGGTTACTTTCCAAAGGTTGGTTCCATACTGACTGATTTACTATAGAGAAAATTGCTTTAGAGTTTAAGGAGTACATATAATGGATTATGATGTGCAGTCTGAAATGGAGGAAAGCTATCCTTTGTGCAAGTAATCCTATTTTATCAAATCTGTCTTGCAATAAACAAAGATGGAGGGAGTGATGGATGAGAAATAATTTACTGCTAAGATAACCTTAGTCTGAATGAACCTTGAAAACTGCAGCTCCAAATTATTTATCAGAGTTTACAAAGTTTGTCTTGGATTGTAGACACATCTTTGGCAAAGCTCTGATTGCTTTAACTGAAATCTATGATGGCATACATTTATTCTTTACTTTGTTTTGCATCCTGCTGCCTCTGCTGCTTCTGCTAAAAGGAAAAGGTAAAAAATTGTGTTATGAAAAGTTGGTATTTTCTGTCTCCTGTCCTTGAATTGTAAAAGACATCATTGTCTATTCAATGAAAATAAAATTTCATATCTGTGATGCTTCTTAGATATAGCTCTCTTGTTTTCATAAACAATTCCTGTGACAGGCTGTTAACATTTTCTGATCATTATCTGCCATTACCTACATTTTAAAAACTTGTTTATAGAATTGATTTGGAAACTTCAAGAAGTTGAATTGTTTTTTCCCTGTCAACGTGAAGCGTGAGGAGTCATCTGTAATAGAACCAGTAAAGCTGACACAACAGAGCAAAACTCAAGCAAGAGCAGGCTATAGCTGGCTTATAAATAAATGTAAATACCTATTTAAATATGAAGAATTGTTTCACTTGGTTTTATAGATGTTATAAATATGCAACTGCAATTTAGATGAATCAAAACTGCAGGCAGAATCTATAGCATATTAATTTTGCGTACAAGACAATAGAAGTCCTTGAAACCTATATACACCAATGCTTAAATATATGGTCACATAAACTGTTTTGACAGTAAAACAAATGGCTGTCTATTCTATAATGCTGCCTGAGATGAGCAATGTAAATGTTAAATAGAAAATGTAATTCAAGAGGACAAGGAAACAGGAATCACAGCTTTCTGATCTTCTCACTATTTCTGCACAACCTTGGCTTAAAGCAATGGATAATCCTTATGAGATCAGGTTATGGTACAAACCTAAGATAGCAAAGAAATGTCAAACTTTTGCAAAGGTCACCTTTGAAAGGTTTAGTAATCTGAAGGAGGTCTTCAGGTGAGGATCACCTCCCCCATGGTTTTAGAGATTAGAGAAAACTGGCAAAGGTTTCAAAAAAATCAGAAAAGTTCAAAGCATATAGGAACACAGAAGTGAATGGTATAAGGAAAAAATATAAATAGGTTGATTAAGAAGGAGGTAATTCAGGTAACATGGCATCAGTAGGAATTACATAGATGAACGCATTCACTCCTAAACCACATGGAAAGTACTGCCCTTGCAGGAATGAGACTGACCAGCTTGTTCAATGCAACTGATTTGAGATGCTTGGATGAGAAGTGTGTGGATACAAAAAACCTGAGCAAAATTGTACTGAATTTTAAAATAAATCAAATTTATCTTGATTCTTTTAAGATAAGTTTGGCTTTGCCAATAGTAATATAATTAATAAGGTCTACAAGGCTTACCTTCAGCATATAGATGCTTATAGGCACATCCTCTTTAATATACTGTACATCAAAGCATCAAAATGAGAGATGGAGTGACCTTTCCTAAACATCCTTACTGCACTGATATACTGTTCCCCGCTGCATAATTAAATCAACTGGCTGAAACTAAATCAAGCAATAGAGGTGCCACCACTTCATATGCAGCTTAATTTTGGGGAACAATCTGAGCACTTTATTATGTTAAAAGGTCTTCCTCAAAAGTACATCAGATGTTAGCTCAGTTTAATGTCACCGCTCACAGTCATGCATCTATCTTCTTCTTTTCTGACTGTTTTTCTTTATAATAAAGCACTTATAAATCATTGTCTGTAATGGAATTAAATCAAATGGTGCATAGCAACTAAAAAGATCAGTGCCATGAAAAATAGCAGACTGGGAAAATATTAACATGAGTGCCTGACATGCAGACAAGGAAAAGTAGCTTTGAACTTCATCTAGAATACAAAATATGGCATTGCTGTAGCTGCATGAATTTGAACCGGCCAAAATATTGGCACTAAATTTCTAAAGGGTGACACTTTGTACTCTTTGTCCATGAAATGATTCCTCATGGGACTGAGACATGGGATCTTAATTCTTAGGTAGAGATTAAGTAAGATTAGATAAGGAGGTTGCTCTGAACGGGCAGGGAAAGGTGGAGCACTGAAAACCTCAAATGATTTCATGGGTTGTTTTATTAAAGAGAGAGTTAAATGCAGGTATCTGGGGGCCAGTCAAGAAGCCCAGATTACCCAGCACAGTAAATTACCTGTAACCCTTTCCTCCTGCTCAGAAAGGGTGGAATAAAGAGTAACCCTGAGAGTAAACATTAGCATGAGTACTAATGCCGTGAGTTTCTTTTCTGTAACATATTGTAATTGTTTTCCATTTTAAGTTGATGTTCAAGAAGCAATGATCCATAAAAGCAGCAATTATTTAATACTTACATCACTGCACTTCAGACACTATTCCCCCACAACTTTCGTATGTTCTAATTTATAACTCAGCTAACTGCAAAATAGACACTAATCACAACTCAAAGAAAGTGAAGAGTTTCTTTTCACAAGATCAAGGAGGGAGTACATGATTAAAACAGAACCTTTGTTTTAAATCAGCCTCCTGGAACTCAAAATCATATAGCCCCATATGAATTAGCCATAAACTTCTGCAAAAGTTATACAAAGAGTTTTACAGTATTGCATTAATTCAGAGTATCATAGTTTTCTTTCAGCGATAAAGGCTTACACAAAGGTTCTCACTACTTATTTCTCTGTGTGCACTAGTGGACATTACTGGATTCTTCACATTCATAGTGGTAACCTTGTGAGGAAGCTCCAAGGCATAATTTAATTAAACTTTTAACTGAAGACATTATTAAGAGGTGAAGTCACCACCCTTCTTTGAACTTCATATTGCTCCATACTACTTATATCTATTTTAGCATTTTTATTGCAATATTTGGTAAAAGAAAACTAATTAATCCATATCTGATAAATTAAAAATGTACTCATCCTTTAAAAAATTAAAAACCACATCTCTCTCCACTATTGCTGAGGTTCTGCAATGTCTCACATTACAATTCCCTTTTTTTGAATGCAATACTACAATTACTGTATTGTACTGCAAAATATTCTCAGAAATAATACCTAAGCCACAGATGTCAAATAAATTAATATTGAATTGCCCTGCCTCTTGTTTTCATTGTTCTCCTTATTAGCTTACAGACTACAATAATCCACAAAAGGTCTCCCAGTCATTAGTTTTCAATTAGCATTCTGCTGTCTCACTTTTTGATGGAAAACCCTGGAGGCGTAAAATAAAACATACACACTCTTGTGACCATTAGCAGAGAAGGCAGGGAGCCTACAGGAGAAAGGAAGATGTGATTTTGACTCAAAACACTGAGATTCAGAAGCCATCAGTGGGGTTCACCACAGTTAAGCAGCCAAGCCAGGCCCAAAGCACCAACCTTGGGTTTCAAACATTGGGTTATCTCCACACAGACCACAATTTAATAAAACGGATTAGTGATTATTTTCTTGGACTCGAGCGCACATTCAGACTATGCAAAAAAGAGAGCAAGCACTTCTCCCCTCCAAAGAACATTTTGACAGCTCATGACAAAGGATAACACAAACACATGTATCTGACAAAACCTGATGATGGGTGGAAGATGTTCACTATAATGTAAAATAACTGGCAAGAATGAAAAACATGATGTGCCTTATACTTTCTCCCATCTCTGCTTTCTCTTGCTGCAGCTCCATTCTTCATAAAAGCTAATCAGAGGACATGTTCATTTGGCAATGGCCCACCACACAAAAAGATAGAGAACTCCAGTGGACATAGAGAACCTGGAAGCCATCAAACATCCAGAAGATAATGAGTCTGCAGACAAGATAAAGCAGAAGTCACTGGAACCATACCTGTCTAGCAGACCTCCACAAGCACTTCATTTTGAAAACCTTGGAAATTAATGAAGTATTTTGTCTGACATTGTTCCTCAAGAGCTCTAACTCTGAGCTTTCCATTTATAGTTACAGTTTATGGATTTGTAGTTATAGTTTACTGATTTATAGTTAGTTTACCTCACACATCCTTTCAGTAGGTTTACATGCACATGAGTCATGCTGGGCAGCCCATCTGCAACTCTGTTTCTGAGCTTATACATGGTCTTAACAGAAGAACCAGAAACTCAACTGCTGAGCTCTGTTAGAGGTTCCTTCATTGTCCTGACAAAAACAGAAATGTGCTGTGGAGAAAAAAACTTGACATCTCAGACATATTTAGAAGGCAATCATCCTGCATATTCTATCAGTGATGAAACCTGACATGGGTCCCCTGGGGACCCCTCCACCACCTGCAGCTAATCCTGTACATTTCTGCACTGCCTAAACAGGGCTTAAAACAACAGGCTAAGGATCAAAATGACAGTCAGCTCTAACATACGGGAATTACTTTATACATCCCACCTTCAAATGGGAGCAAAGCAGCTGTGTGATGGCACGCAGCTCTGTCCCCAGGTGCTGAAACCAAGGGCTGAACAACCGGGCTGATGATAGCAGTCACCCTTGCCTAGAAGCACCCTGACCTCCTTGAAAGCGTCCCACTTCCTTCTGTTGGTTTGCAGTGGTATTTTAATCAGTTGACCAGGCAATACAGATGCCAATTACTTTTTGCCACATGACTTATTTTGCTATCATTTCAAAGATATTCATTAATATTTATTTTAAATTGCATTAAAAGAACCAGCAGGAAGACACCAATAAAGAAATTTCCTCCAAATTCTGGCATCACTCTGTTGGCACGTGCATTACACCCAGTTTTAGTACAAAGTATACACCAGACCAATTCTAAATATTCTGGAAATTGCAGCCTAGTTTAATCATAGAAAACAAGATGATTAGACAAATGAGTCATTTTATTTATTGCTGCAAGAAAAAGTAGAGTACTTTAGTCAACAAGAGAAACTTTGCTGCTGCATTTTTGGAGAGTAGTCCTCATTTCAGTAAATTATTTATCTCTAGTGATTGTGTTCCGCAATAAAATCCCACCTCATCCTGAAGATCTGGGTGAGGTGACAAGGCAGTTACTAGGATGCTCTCAGAAGCAGGTGGAGAGTCTGCCCCAGCCACTGGCCAGCAAGGCTGCTTGCAGAGAAGCAGGCAATACACACCAAGCAACAGCAGAAAAGTCAGGGGAATATAAACATCGTAAAAAATGTTTTATGACATAAACTAGCCTAATCTCATAAAAACTTCACAGGTGTGGCTTTCCCCATTCTACCTCATCCTAACCTCAATTTTTCTTCTCTGTGAATTATTTCCTTACAGTACTCATTTGCTATACTCAAAGAGCTGATGCACTTAAATAAGGTAAAGTACAACTTATTTCTGCTTAAAATATATTACTATTTTAGTATTGTGAGATTTCCGTTATTTCATACCCTATGTCTTCTTTTCTGAAATCTTAGCATGCACCACTCTGTCTACCTTAGATGTGTCTGAACACATCAGCTGATTAAATCCTAGGGTACCAGTGTAGACAAGGGACGCTCCAAAGGCAGTCCAAATCACTAAGTGAAAAGTCTAAAATATCTGGTATTTTAGTCCTTACCTAGAGGCATAAATACTATACTTCAAATGAATTCAATCAAAGGCTATGAAATAGCATCAACTGCTCTGTCTAGCAAAATGCTGCCAAGCCAGGTATTATCAGGTCATAACGGATAGCATTTTTATTGCATTAGAGGGAAGTGGTGACTTCACCACTTTGAGGTGACACAAAAAGCTTTTGGCAGAACTAGAAAAGACATGGCAGCGCTGGTTAGCTGTGTGATAATGTCATTCTAACCACTTTCATACTAAAACCAAACCTTGTACTATGCCTCCACTTTAGCAGTGGTTGCTACCCTGATTTTACAAGCTTTCAAACTGACAAAGGAAAAGCTAGATGTCGTGATAGCAAGGTTATATAACAAGAAAAATGTGAGTTACATCTTTGGAAGGTGGGAAGGGAGTCAACCACAAGGCAATCTCCTCCAATACATGTATGTCATCCCAAAATAATCAAAACATCTTACGATATCTGTAGTTTTCCTTTACTATGCACTGTCACTGCACTTACGTTTGCACTCGACGTGGTAACTCTCCAGCTTCCAAAACCATTCAGAACCTCACCTTCTGCATAAATCCAGTCTTCAGGTTAAATCTGGGCCCCAGTCAAATTCACAGCTTCAACTTCCACAAAATATTTTCACCAGTTCTGTACAGGAAAAGCAATAAGGGCTCAGCTGACTGAGGTTGCTTTTTAGTTTCTGGAGTGTTCAATTATGCAGCAGGAGAAATGAAATGACTTTCAAGTACAACGCGAGCAGCTTTAGTGAAAAGGAATGTAGACCAGTAAACTGAGAAGGGAAAGGTCAGAGTTCAGTTGCCAGCGTTTTTAATAGAAATACAAAGTGCAAAGAGGTACACACAAGGAACAGTGGAACAGGTCAAATATGTGTAAAACGAAGGAATGCGATGATAATGTTTCATTTTCAAATGCTCTTAGGATGTTTTCTGTCAGCATCTTCTTCCCTGTCCGAGCTAGATAACTTAATTAATTAAACCTGCAGCTTTCCTTCCTATGGAGAAAAACTTTCTGGAACATAACTGAAGCCCCAATTCATGTAAAGCAATGGAAAATCATTAACATTGAAAGAAAAATGGGCCTTTCACATGTTCCTTGTGAGAACCCTGTGCTTTATGCACCTTTCCCTCTCCATTTTTTGCATGAACGTCATCTGTTTAATATTAGCAGTTCCGCAGGGATTACAACTGTGGTTGTAGCTAATCTACAGTGGACTCTACAATAAACGAGTAACAAAGTTGCTTTTGCAACTGAGGAATTTAGCCCACCATTAGGTGTGTTGCAAGAGCTCAGGAGGCTTCGTGCTGCTTGCACATGGGCTACAAGCTACAGCCACCGCAGGCTGTCAGATACACAGATTCCCAGTGCGGACAAGGGAATTTCCAGCAGAGGTATAACAAAATACGTAGTATGACCCTCATTGCTACGGGGATCACCTCGAGAATCCCTCCAGCAGAGGAGCAGCAGAGGGGGAGCGCATGTGACCCTTCACCACTCCCTCCATGGCCTGGAGACAACTTGGCCGTAAAACATTCCCTGTTGGGCTGCTGGAAATCACAGCAACCACCAACACCATTTTAAATTACATTTCCAAACTTCCCAAAATATGGGAGTTCCAAGTCACCTCTGCCTGCCCCACAGCGCCAGGCTGTGCCCCCCGAGGAGCCCAGCACACGGCATCCAGCCGGCTTTTGCCCTGTCCGCATGTAATGCGTCAGGCTCTCCTTACAGCTCCAGTCTGCAAAAACAACGCGTTTTGAACGCTGTGCTGAAGTGTGAACACAGCACTCCCCAACTGGGCAATAATATACTAGCAATGAAAATGTGAGGCTGGAACTGGGGAAAAAGCTCCAAAATCTTGCTGTATGGATGTGAATAATGGGAAAATAGTTGCAGCTTGCATTCCAGATACATTATTTAGACTCCGCCTGTTTGTTTTTCTTAATATGACTGAAGTGATCAAAATCTCTCATTTACAATTTTCAGCTAATCCTTCTACATATGCATTAGACGCTGCAATCCTTTCCATAGATGGAATCTAATACTTCCTTTGTAATTCATGGATGAGTTTTCTTAATTAAAAAAATGAGGATAAATCACTCCACTCATGTGGAGTAGTTATTGTCTTAAATAATAATCACTGTGTCTGGATTCCATCACAATGTATTTTGCTACTGAGCACCCTGTTTTCTTCTCGTATTATTGGAAATACCCCTCCCATGGCCTCTGTGGAAATGAGCAACATAATGCTTTTATAACTAATACGGATTTTTTGCAGTTTGTTCTGCTTACACTGCAGCACATTCTACTTAGTTCAGGCCTGATCTCAGAGGTCTCTGCACATATTCGTGTGCCCGTGAGAAAGAGAAGCATGTAATAAAGTCAGTCTCCATGTAGCTCCACAGAACAGTATAAACTTCTCTGCCTCGTTCTTATCTTGTCTGGTACAACTGCAGGTAAACAAATACACCAAAAAAATTTATTTGTTGCATGCTCCCACTGAATGCACGTCATGCTCTTTATTTCACTCAGGGTAAGTAGCGTGAAGCCTCCTCCCCCCTTAGAAAGCTGCGTGGCATCAGCCATGAGACAGGGACAGTTGCTGTCAGTGCTCTTTCAGTGAAAACGTCTCCCTATTGCCACTGGATCAGCACGTGGGTTTGCCTGCTAAAAAAGTTGTAATTTGTTCAAGGGAAAAAATATTATTAGGATCCAGCTTTGTCTGAGATGAAAAGTTTAGCATCCCAGTTCTTCACATAAGATTGTCTTCAGCAGCTGTGAGGAAAAATGCCTGCATCACTGCTATTTTTCTTATTTCTTCACATCTTAAATGATACACCTAGATGTATATTAAGGCATATACAGAGATATGGGAAGCACTGGAACATCTCTATCCTGTAAAGGTAAATTTCAGGCAATGTCATACCAACTGTACCTTGAGTATCTCTCTGTATTACAGTCCGTCTTTACTTACATTAGACATAATTTCATAAAGATATTTCAAAAGTAGCAATGCATATCTTGTATCTATAGATTAATAACTCATGTCTCTAAATTACTTTGATGATAAGTCTGGTATAGGAAAGTTGATTTTCAATGCCTTTCTTGGCTCTGGTATCAATTATATATGTTCCTATTAAAAATTAAGCCCATTTAGACTGAGCTAAATGGAACCTGACTGGACTGTTTGGTCTTAAGAAAAGCTGTGACCTTTCGCACTGAGCTGAAGGAAATAATCAACATGCTGGCTTACATTCCCTATTCCTCATTTCAGTTCTATCACAAAAGATTTTTGTTGCGAGAAGGGTTGCTTGGGGTGTTAACAGCATGCTTATCTCATATTTCCATAAATCCATCTTCATTTAATGATTTTGTAGCAGCTCCATAAGCACGATGAGCATAGTCTGGAAAGAAAAGCTGATCCTACAGTAAAGATACTGATGAGAAATCCAAGAGAGATTTAGTTTCTAACTCAGCTGCTCACTGCTTGCAAGACTTTGTAAAGTCATTCAAATTGTGTTCTCCATCAGTAGAATGAAGATTATTTCATCTTGGCTTCACCTTGTTCTTGCTCAAGTCTGAGAGTCTGGACAAGCTGTAGGACAAGAGGGCCCCTGAGGCTGCAAGCACTACTGCAACACAAACAGGTTTCCTTCAGCTGGTATATTTTGATGACAGATAAAAGGTAGCTGGTGTCTGTGGTAATTCTGAATTATATAAATGGCAAAGTTTTTATCAACACCAGGACATTCTTATTATGAAGTTAGTAGGGAGCAACAAGTTAACAACTTTAGTGCTGTCAGAAGTGTTCTCTTTATGATTCCCTATTTCTTTGTTTCACAGTCATCTGTGGCTAAGGAAATATTATCCTCCACTCCTGCAGTGAGTAATTTTCCTTATGTAGTTTTTGCTTTTTGGTATTTTGTCAGAATTTTCCAAATTCTCTCCTGTTTTCATCCTCTATCTGCAAAGAATACTTTCCCTGTACGAAGCTGAACTCAGAGTGGGAATTAAAGAGTTTTTATCTGCTGACACTGGGAAAAGTGAGGTCTTCAAGAAATATTTCCTTAATTACTCCTTTCTTGTATTACTCCCCATTCTCTGTGAATGTTAGCATCCTTCAGGAGGAAGTAGAGGACCCTGTGTAGTAGGCACGGCTACAGCTAGTGGGAAAAGGATAAAACGAGAGCCTGGCTGGCACATTCTTCCCGCTCCCCACCCTCCCAGACCCTGGGGATCCTCACACAATCTCCACAAGGATGCAGGATGAGGACCAGTGATAGAAAGGAACCAGCCAAAGACTCAAATGACAGAGGATATGGAGAAGCAGATGAACCAAAGAGTTGGGGAAATCTGTAGCAGTTCCAGCAGCCACAGCTGGATTTATTTCTGCCCAGTGCTGGCTGTGCGCAGATCTCTCTCCTCTCTCTCTCTTGCGGTGTCCTTGCACCTGATCTCTTTCCATCTTTTCCTCTTCCCTGGTCCCCACCAGCAGCCATAAGACTTATCCAGTGTGAAATAAACCTCCCCATGACTCCTCTTCTACACAGGATGTACATGCCTTTTATTTGGTCCTTTAATATGCTTTATTCTTACGTCATCCTTCATCTTTTGCTGTTATAGTCTGTATCTCACCTACAGGGATTGTCTGCACCTCTGTACACAGTGAGATTCTGATGCTGGCTGGGTTTTCATTATGACCAGATTAAACACAGAAAGTGACATTTAACAAGAGTACTGAAGGACACGGCAGACTGAGTAGCTGAGTGGTCAGGCTGAGCATGGACGTTTGTGTGCAGAACAATGAAAGCTGGAGCCAGTCAGCCCAGGGACATGGGATGTATGCTGCAGGAGGAAAAATCAGGATGCTGCTGGGCTCTCTGTCCCACGCTAACTATTAGAGTGCAAGCCAATAAATGATGGCAGAGCTGAGAGTCAGTAATTGACCCAGAGGACTAATCTGATGATGTCCATCACAAAAAGCTCTGCTTGTAGGGTGCATCTTTACAGCAAAAGAGACACCAAATGTGTCACCTCTGGAGTTAGTCAGTGCTTCCCTAACCATCCTAGAACAAACTTTATAGCTTTCCTACTGATGCAGTGGCACAGCAACTTACTCATTGCTCCAAATGTAGATCCCCCACATGCTAACATAAATACACCCACCTGGATGATTTTAAAAATGTCTACCTCTTCTCTTGAGGGTTCACTCACAAAGTTGGCTGATATTACTGCACAAACAGAGAGCCTGACTCTCTTCTCACATACACTGACTGTACACAAGAGCTATGCCTTTGGCTTGAATGGATATATTCCTGAAAATCCAGACATTCCTTTGAGCATCCTTAATCTGAGTCAGAGAGCTGGTGTAAAGGATAACAGGTGGCAGAGAGCACAATTTCCATACAATAATAATACTGAATTCTGTGCTCATTCTGAAAGATAAAGACCTGGCTGTATCTCAGTTACCAGACAAGTGTATGACATCGACGTACTGCAACATTAGGAAAGGCAAATGAGATCTGAGGAGCTATAAATTGAGGTGTCTTCCTCCTCCAGGGAGATAATTATGCATTAATGCCCTAATGAAATTTCAACCAACATACTGTGTATTATTCCCATCACTCATGCCCAGAAATGATGAACTCCAAGTATAGCAAATGCAGAGCAGAATATTTACATGGAAAGGGCCTACCTCAAGACAGAAAGCTGAAGAGCACAGCTAGTTTACCTCAGCAGAATGAGGACTCAGGAGAATAATCCCACCCCAGAAACACACCAGGAAGAAATGCTCTTTAAACTGAAGGACAGGGGTGAAGGAAGATCAAATAAACGTAAACCAGCTAGAAATATTTGGGCTGGAAATAGAAGGTGGTTTCTGACAGTCAGAAGAAACACAACTTAGCACAGCAGGGGCAGAGTCCTCGACAAGCAAAGTGGTGTGAGGGGTCAGTGTCACCGCTCTGCGGCAGTGCCCTGGGGTGTCCCACCGGACAGAGCAACGACCTGCCCCTGCGATGGGGCCGAGAGCCTGGCCAGAGCGCCTGGGGCTTTGTCTTTACGGGGTTCCTTCCCAATCTTGTTTTTCTAGTCACAAAATTGTGAAAACAAGGCAAATCTATTCATACTTGTGAAACTCCAAGAGCTTCAAATCAAAAACAGGCCCGGGGGGGAGGCAGCGGGCGTGCAGCGGGGCCCCTCCGCACCAGTGGCCCGAGAGAGAAGGCCACCAAGAGAAAAAAGCTGGAAAAAAAAACCCAAAACAAGCCCCCAGACCCAGCGCCGCCCCCCGGCGCCGTGCAACGCTCCGCAGGGGCACTGCGCCCGTCGCCGCGGGAGCGGGGCGCCTGTCCCCCACACCGCGACTCACGCTGGCGTCTCACGCCGCCCGCCCGCCCGCCCACGGTGAAAACTTTCCCCGGTAACTTGCCCGGTGCCGGAGCCCCACTGCCCCCGACGGCACGGGCGCCCCCTCCTCACCCCGAGCCCCGCCGGAGCCGGCGGCGGGCAGCGGCGCCGGGGGGATGTCGTAAGTGCTGCGTCAGCGGGAGCCCGGCGGCGATTGGGGGAGGCCGCCCGCTCCCCGCGTTCACTAATTATAAAGTGCCGCCGCCGCCGCCGCCAGCACCCGCTCCGCTCGGCAGCGGCGCGCCCGGCCCCGGCAGCGGGCGCTCGGCTCGGCGCCCCCGGAGCCGCCCTCGCCGAAGCTGTCAGCAGCCGCGGGCTGTGGGTGCCTCCCCCGCGCCCCCGCCGGCGTGTCTCCAGGGGCTGCTCGGCCTCGCTATATATAATAGCGGCGCCGACGCCGAGGCTGCAGCGAGGTGCGGCTCACTCCCGAGCAACTCCCGGGAGCCCCGAGGGGAGCCTGTGTGTGAGTGAACTGCGCTGCCTGCGGGGGGGACCGCGGGAGGGCCGGGGGCGGCTCTGCCGGCCTGGGGCCCGCCGTCGGGGCGGCTACTCGGGGCGCTGCGGTGGGAGCCCCTTCCCGGGAGGCGCTGCCGTCCCCTCCCGTCCCGTCCGCGCCCCTGCGCGGTGTATCTCTCCCCCAGAGGCGCGGGCTTCGCGGGAAGGGCGGGATAAAGTGCTCGGGGACGAACGTTTCACCGGACGGGCGCTTCGGGCCGCTTCATCCTTCGGGTCCGCTCCGGCCCCGGACGCAGGTCCTTTGCCTTGCAGCCGCCAAGCGCCTGCTTTGGCATCAGCGCCCGCTTACCTCGCAAGCGCAACCACCCCGGCTCCGCAAAGCGTGTGAGTTACCGGAGTTGCCTGCGACCCCGCACTTGGTTTTCAACAGTTTCGTGCCGCCTTGCCCTGCCTTGCGGCGGGGGAGGCAGTGCCGGGGGTGAGGGGGGAGGCGGCTGCTGTCTGACCTGTCCTTCTTGCAGCCCCATGGCGTTGCTCCTGAGACTCGGCTGCTCGCTGCTGGCCCTCAGCACCTGCCTGCTCCCGAGGGCGCGGGCGGACTGCGGCCGCGACTGCGCCGCCTGCGCCTACCGCCTGGGACCCCGCGCCGGCATCCACCCCCTGGTAAGCGGGCGCGGGGCGGCCCGGCCGCAGCGCCGCGGAGACCGCTCGGGCGGGTCCCCCGCCCCCCGCCTTAACTTTGGAAAGGGGGAGAAGGGGGCAAAGGAGAGAAATAACAAAAATAAATAGTGGGGGAAGCGGCCGGGGTCGTTTGGAAGACAAGTTGTTGAAAGGGGGAGGGAGGAGCGGGCCCCGGGGCGCTGGGAGGGGGCGGGGGTCCGCGGCTCCGACACAAACCCAGCGCGTCCCGAGGAGACCCCCCGGCGCGGCCGGCCCTCCCGCTGCCCGTCAGCCAGGGCCGGGGGGTAAGCACCCCGCGCCGGGCAGCCCCGGGGGGAGCGAGGAGAAAACCGAGGGAAAACGTGGGAGGGAAGGCGGGGTCGGCCGGAGGGGGCAGTTCTGCAGGGAGAGGAGAGGTCGCTGCCGGGCACTTTAGTCCCGGCAGGGCGGGGGGAAGCTGGGCGAGACGGGAAGGGGGTCCCGACCCCCGGCAGGACGAGGGCTCCCCAGGCAGGGTGGCTGTGGAGCTGAAAAGCGGCGGACCTCCCTGGTATCTCACAAAAAGTGGGGTTCGAGCCTGGTTCCAGTAGCAATACCACCCGCTGCTCCTTTTGTCTTCTGCACGGTGCTGCGCAGGAGTGTGCTGGTGACAGATCCCTTTGGTACTTTCTCCTATGAGCAATCATGCTAAGAATACTGCAGAAGCGGGGGGTTGGGGGCATATCTGTAATGTTAATGATATTGAAATTATATAAAAGTATAGTCACAGAGGCAACTCAACCTGAAATTTAAGTATTAGGGTTAGTGAAAGTCTAGGGTCTCTCAGCCCTCCCTGAAGAAGGTGGGAACTCAGGCTGCCAAGTCCTTTGCCAGTGGCACCTGGGGTTCCCAACCTCAAAGCGATGTGTATTGAGGCATCATGCTCTCGGCACATTTAAGTGATTTGAAAAGTTTTATTCCTATGATGGATTATTTGGGAGCATACAAAAGAAAAGACTGGACCTCATTCTTACGCAGAATTAGGAATCACGGAGTACTGCTTACTCCAAAAGCACAAGAACTTGTTCTTAACCAGGTTTATAAGGGCAATATTCTTAGGATGGCTGGCAAAAAGGTTCCCTATATATTTTTGCTTACATTAGCTTTCAATCAAACTTTAGCTGTAACGTCAGCTAGGGAAAAACGTGGTAGTTTGCTCCTTTGGAGTGACGGATATGAGCTTTTTGGAGTATATGTTGTGGATGTCTACGTTGATACTCTCTCTTGTACACTTTCAGTAATTATTCAAAAAAGAACCAAAGTTCCATTCAGCAATAACACTTACTAGCTGAACAGGAAAAGAAGCAACCCTGCCATACCTGTATGTTTACTATACATGTATGTTTACTATACATGTGCAAACAATTATTAGAAACAAATGTTTCTAGATACTAGCGTCTAGTAACATAACAGAACTCATCACATCGTATCTGTAAGACAAGAATTATCACATTGTACTTGGCCATCCACATCTATGAGATGGAATATGTTCATTTGACAATAAGGGGTTATTAAAACTAATTGAGAAGGGGAAAGACCTATTCTTGCTTTGATTTAGAGCAAGCTCAAAGTCAGACTGAAGCTAAGATTCCATTCTCTCTATAGCATGACTATAATATATAGCAATAAGCATGTAATGCCAGCTAAATTACTGTGTCACAAAATACATAAATACCTTTAATTTTCTTGTGATCAATAAAAAAATCATATATAAATTTATCAGACTAAAATGGGACTCATTTGGGGTGAGGCCAGAGGTAGAGAGCTGGTCAGTTAGCTATTGGAAAGAACTGTGCTGGGGTTTAATTTCATACTTCTAAAGCATATTGAGATCCTTAGAAAACATCATCCATAGGCAGAATAAGTGTTTCTCTTACTGAAAATATTGATGATTTCTTCTTTAATTATTGGGGTATGAAAACCATGAACAAGAAGGAAAACCACCAGATTTACCTTTTTTGCAACTGAAGAGTGTGGCTTCACAAGAAGTAAATCCCCCTGACCAATATGTATGTTATTATCTTTACATGACAGGTTAATGAGTTGTGTGTATGAAATTTTTCCTTTCAGTCAGAAGCAATACAGCTTAGGACTTTTTCCCTTTTTCTGATGGTCGGTCCTTTGCACGTCTAACTAGCAAACCCAGAACTTTGATCCTGCCTGGGAGAGCCTGTATTTCTACATTTGCATTGGTACACATTTGAAAGATCTGTTCCATGAAAGGAAACTAATGATAACAGACGGAAATAGTCTTTAAAGCTATGCGGTGTGTTGAAGATACTGAGCAGTATGGTACAGCTGGCTTCTTTGCAATGAGACTGCCATGTAACTGCTTTCCTAAAATTTCTGAATGTTAGTTTTAATTTCAGAGACTGAATACACTTCTACACTTAATTATGCAGCAAACCACAACTGGTTTTTAGCTTCCCAGTAGTAAATTACAAAAATAAGAAATCATAACAATTCACCCAAACATAAGGGAGGTGTAGGAACTGTACATGTAGCTTCCTTTGAAATAGAAACATAGGGGCAGCTTTGACATACAGGACCCACGATCCGGTGTTCTGTCTCTTAGAGTGGAGACCATCACATCCTTCAGACAGGGATATGAAGAACTTTAGAACAGATAGGTAGCAAGTCAGCTGTTGACAAAGAGCAGTCCTTCCAAGCCACTCACAAGGAGAGGCATGCTCATGGTCTTTTAAAGACGAGTGAAGGTAAGACAAGGTGGCAGTGCGATGTTTTTGTTACTGTCAAACAGTTCTCAGTAAACCACATCCATTTTTCAGGCATGTACGCTAGAATGTGAAGGAAAGCTGCCTTCTGCCAAAGCCTGGGAGACCTGCAAGGAGCTCCTGCAACTGGCAAAGCTGGATCATTCTGAGGATGGCAACATTGCCCCAGGAGACAAAAAAGAGCTGGATGAGAACCATTTGCTTGCGAAGAAGTACGGAGGCTTCATGAAAAGATACGGGGGGTTCATGAAGAAAATGGATGAGCTCTATCGGGTAGAACCAGAGGATGAAGCTAATGGAGGAGAAATCCTGGCTAAGAGGTATGGAGGGTTTATGAAGAAAGACTCGGATGATGATGCCCTGGCTAATTCCTCTGATCTGCTGAAGGAGCTTCTGGGAACAGGAGATAACCCCGAAGCAGGGCATTACCGAGAGATAAACGAGAATGACGGGGACATCAGCAAAAGATATGGAGGCTTCATGAGAAGCATAAGGCGCAGCCCCGAATTGGAAGATGAAGCCAAAGAGCTGCAAAAGAGATACGGTGGTTTCATGAGAAGAGTGGGCAGGCCAGAATGGTGGCTGGATTACCAGAAACGGTACGGTGGGTTTCTTAAGCGCTTCGCCGACTCCATTCTCCCTTCAGAAGAAGATGGGGAAACTTATTCCAAAGAGGTCCCAGAGATGGAAAAGAGATATGGTGGATTTATGAGATTTTAATACCTTTCCCTTTATCCCTTTTGTCCTAAATGAGAAAGACTGCCTTATTGGTCATAACTTATTGTAACGTGTTGCTTGTACTGTACAGTTTTTTACTGTCCTTGGTTAATGATGCAACCTGCGATTTCTTGTTTCAGGTTCTGTGTTCTTTCAAGTCAAATAACTGATTTCTGGTTTAGTCAAGTTTCAGACTGTATTGTAGTTTCCATGCTAGAACTATTTTGATTACTGTATTAATTTTCTTTAAAAGGAAGTACATCTACAGTAGAGTTGCTTAACTGTATATACAATAAATTCTTCATCCTAACTGCATAAATTCTGAAATGTTATTTATTTTCTCTCAGTCATTTAGTCGAGCATCACCTCAATTTTTCTTTAAGCAATCAGAGCAATGTCAACCTCTTTTCTGTAATGGAAGAATTTGTACGGCACACACAACAGCTGAAACACATTTTTGTCTTTAGCTTTCTCAGTTTCTTAGAATACTAGAATAATAAATGTGCTCTAAAGTGAATATAACTGTATTTGCTCTAATTGCTGTCATTTTACCCAGTTAACAGAATAAATATTTAAAGCCTAAGCTTATAATTCATAGTGTTCAGCCACAGTGTTCACATGAAAAAAAAAAGTCATTAGTGTATTTGACTTAAAGCACTAAAAACATTTCTCCAGTGGACAACACAATACCATGTTTGATTGGTTACACCTTTTATACCCATCCAATGTAGGATTGTACAGTTGGCCTTAAAGCTATAAACATTAACTCAGAACCTGGTAAGTTAGTTTCTGCAAAATAAACATGACCCAAAACTGCATGAAAAACCAAAATCCTAATTTTACAGAGCACCTGGCAGTTTTGCATGGAACAGTTTTGTGTTTGATTCCTCAGCTGGTATAAAGCACTTTGGAACTACTGAAATGTGGCGAACTGCTGGTCAGTCTTTGGTTTCAAGCAAAGGCAGTATAAGTAAATCTGAGAACAAACAGCACAACACTAACACTGGTAGATCCTTTGGCATTTACCTAAGTTGCACTTGGATCCAAGGCCAGCTCCTATCCCAGTGTGTGCTTCCTTCCACAATTCGGACCGTCCCCCTAGATTCCTAGTCTGTGAGCACTTCTCCCCCACCTACTGCTACTAGTTACTGGTTACTTCCCACTTAAATTAACATAACAATCGCTTTGACCACCGGCACTGACAATAATTTAAAGTTTCTACAGTCAAAATCCTCAAAGCTGTTTAGATACCTGATTAATGCTGAAATAGATAATGGGAGCTAGATGTCTGAAACCATCTGTGGCTCTGCATTCAGTATCTGTATTTCAGGTGTGCACAGTACTACAAGTTGACACAAAAGGCAAATTAAGGGTCTGACTTTTCTTTACTGTCAAATCAATGGGATCTTCTAGGTAGTCAGGACTTTTGAAAATTAAGCTGTGTTTACATATGCACTTAAAAGCTTCATCACATACAATTAGTAGTGATGATTTTTGGCTTGGCACTTACAGGATGATGGAGGTGGTCTGAAGTGGCCAAAATCCTGCTGAAGAGTTGATAAACCACAGAGCAGTCCTTTTCCTTCAGTAAAAAGCAGGGCACTTGTTTTCCTCTTCCTGCTGTACAGAATTGCTAATACCAAATAAAAGGCAGAAAATACAGATGCTTGTAGAAGTTCCATGGCCTTTTCAGAATTCAGTTGTGTTCCCTGTCACTTTCCCAGAGAGTTCTTCAAGATGCCATTAGCCATAAGAGAAGTCTTCCTCCCGTTCTTTTTCCCCCATAGCACCTGCCCACTAGTACCTGGAGGTCATAGTGGCTGGAGGACATCGGTCGGGCTCCTGGAACACATCACTGGAGTGGTTTCTGCCACAAGGACCCCAGGCTGCGCACACTAAGCCTGCTCTGCAGCACAAACCCATGCATGGGATGCAGCATACTTCAAACATGCACGCCAGAAAGAACTAAAATGATAATGCAGTTGCATCCTTAATTCTTCACTTCGACTTCTATTCTTTTCCCTAAAACTTACTTTCCTCCAATTTAGTCAGAGAGGGTCTTGCCAGCCTTCTAACTAAAAACGAGCATTGTTGTACTTGATGATGGTTTACCAGTTGTTGTCACCCATCCTTCCCAGTAAACAAAAAACTGGTGATTTAACGACGAAGAAAACTCCCCAAACTCTAGCAACCTAGTATGTATCTTGCAGAATGAAGTGCTTTGATCTACTAAACCTCCCTATTTATATAAATTTACACAGTAAAAAGAGTTCTTGATACAAGCAACTAACTGGGATATATGCATGCACACCAAAACAGACGTGAGGGCAAGCAAAGTGGAGGAGTTAAGTTTCTTCCAACATTGAACAGGCAGGTGGAAATGTGCATGTAAGGGGATGTGACTTTCACTCTCTGAATGAAATAGCAAAGCTGAATAGTCCTCATTCCTTCCATTCTAACTGAGAACCTCTCCAGTCAGATGCTTTCTTGCTTTAATAATTATAATTTAAAAGATGTGAAATTAATAAGATATAATTTCTTCTGTTGTGGAATTTCTTATGACTTTCAGTCATGCCATCACTCAGGGGCTCTCTAACACTAAAATGTTCTAACATTCTCAGTAATTAACATTTCAGATGAAATCAGCTCAGACTGTGCCAATGAATCAAGCAAAGCTTCCTGGAGTCCACTTTACTAAATCACAAATCAAAACTCAGGTTGAAGATAGGGTCTGTTGGGCTGGGAGATGAAAAAGGGCCTCTCACTGTTGGCCTATGTGCTGACTTGGTTTTTAGGGTCCCCTAATCTTCCTCCTAGAACTGTCACTTCATCAGAAGGTTATTGAAACAGCTGTATTGCTTTATATGAACAGAAGCAGAAAGGAGGAAAGTCTGATGTCTAGAAAGAAAATTAATTGCAATAGTATTATGAAGGAAGAAATGTCATCCTGAGACCAAAAATGAAATTCTACATTTCTTTTCCCTGGCTTTTATCACTGGCTTGACATTTTTACACAGCAATCCATATTCCAGAGTACAATCAAATATAGTATCATTACTGTGAACACTGAGCAAGTATAACAAAAATTGAACATGAACAATGAATGCTGGAAAGGTCCAGACCTGCCAAAGAGATTAATGCCTCTGCATTAGGAACAAAAAGAAGAAAAAGACAGTCTCGTTGAGGTTAGGCAAGGATGAGTTAGGCTTTTTAATAGGAACTAATTAGAGGAAGGAAGGAAAAAAAGAAAAAAAAAGAAAAAAAAGGATTTCCTGAACCAAATGGAGTTCACCTACAGGAGCAGATCACGGAGAGAAGCTGATGAATACAATGATTTCTGAATACCAAACCACATGCAGCTGGAGCTTTGTCTGAAAACCTAATCTTAAATCTTGGGATAATGAGGAAAGGTCATAGAACCATTCCCACATCTCAGCTGAACTTGGCATATGCTATGAGCTGAAATATGCAGAGCATAACTTTGAATTTCCTGGGGATTTTTCCTGGTAAATGAATATGTAGTATGATATAATAAGTATAAATAACTACTATGTAGTATGGTATACAATAAATATAAATAACTACAACATTATTATTACAATAATTATTTTGTGATTATTTTTAAATAATTATAATGATTTACTTTATAATCATTTATAACCATATTATTAATACAAGTAATTATAACATCAATGTTGTTAGCTGTTTCAGATAATGTTTCCCAAGATAGAATCTTTACAAGAACAGAAACATGTTCTAATTTAATATAATGACATAAGTATTATTAAACTGTGTTCAACATAGACTCTAAATAAGCACTGGTTCATTTTAATTCTGAAGGGAACTTAATTAACAAGAAACAAAATTTTCAATGTACGGTGTATAAAGGCCTCTCTGTCATTAAGGATGGTTTTGGCAAGGCAAAATAACAAATTCATAGCACAACTCTACCATTCCTGTATATATCTAAGTGCCACAGAAAGTTTCCTTTACAGCCTTCTTCCTCTAGCACTACTGCACTCAGCTGGACATGGACAGCAAGATTCCTTCTCATGCCAACAGGACCATCCCAGAATTTGCAACTTAAAAGGCAAATGAATGGTTAAGTACCCTGACCCTAGGTTGCTTGACAATGAAGAAGTTTCTGGCTTGGGTTAGCTGGCCTGGAAACCCAATTTATTTAGGGTGACATTCTGGGACAACCCCAAGGTGCATACCACATTCCTGGCCTTTTAAAGCACTGAGGTGGGATTTACAAAGTCGCACAGAGAACAGTGTAACCACTTCCCTGTCAGAGTCTTAAAATTTTCATGCTTCTCTTCAGTTCCCACCAGGATGGGTGATTCAAGCATCACCAAAGAGATCCTTCTACCTGACTAAGCTTTGAAGTCTGGTCTCTTCCTCCAAGAGCAGCCACACAGGCTTCATCTCTCCCATTTCTTGTGCAGTCCCACCACCTTTCATAGAAGTCCCTTTGTAAGCCTCTGGTCACAGCCTTGGATGTTATTTCACCATCGACAATATTGAGACTTGCTTTCTGACTCAAACCATAAAAGACAATTGTATACAATTGTACTGGAGAAGTGATGGAAACCTCCAGTTCCAAGTCCTAACTGTGGAGGTTAGGTGGCTATTTTTAGATTTTCTGCTTTTAATATTTTGGTACTTTGCTGCCCACGGTGTTAAAAACAGTTATACTTACCAACAGAAATGCACTGATTACATCAAATCTGTTTCATAACTGTTTTTCATAATATCATAACTGTATTGCAGTTACAGATGAGTACTCCACCCACCTGACAATGGTAAGGAGTTATCATAAACATAGCTGCAACCAACAAATAGGGTAGAAAAGCCAGCTGTAAATCATTAATCTGAGCATTCAATTACTAATCCCATCAGCCTCATCTAAAGCATTTAAACTAACAGTTGCATATCCAATTAACTGTTGCTATAGAAAATGAAAATGCTTAGAGGTATTTGACAGACAAATCTTTACTGGCCCAGCAGGGATTTAGACTGAATTTGTTTAATTAGATTGTGACTTTACCTAAATTGAGCATTTACTGTAATCCTTGCTGAAACCATGGAATGAAATCTCTCAAGGTTAAGCAGTCATCACAAAAGCACATCACTTTGCTAAATGATTTGTTAAAAGCACTGTGCTGCTTCCTCAAGGAGAAAGCTGGCATATCTGCACACAGATTACGGGCGCTGCACCTTTCTATAGCTATCCATGCCTGTAGGTATGCAGGGGCAAACATCCCCTTTGCCTTTCTGCCATTACCCCCCTTCTCATCACAGTCTTCTCCAGCCCAACAGTGACTGTTTGCAAAAGATCCTATCAACTGTATTTTCCTACTAGAATGTAGATGTATGCATTGACTTGTACTTCAAGTGCAGTGAGATCTGTGTGCAGACCTCTGATCAGAGCTCATCTCAATTCCAATCCATGTAAAATTACAGGACACAGTTATGAAGACTGTTCCTACACTCCTATGAGAATCTGCATCTTAACTCTTAGACTTAATGCCTCTGGAAAATACTCTAAAACACTTATTCAGGTAATGCTTTTTCTTTCTTTCATGAGCAGAAGACAATGGTGTAAAGCAGTATAAATAATAGGTGAATTTCTCTCATAAAAACAGTCAAGGTAGATAAGCCACATGAGGCTTTGCTGGAACATATACATCAGCATTTTTCAATCATGACCTGTAATATAAATGAGTTTTACTGTTGGACTTTCACATTTCTCTACATTTCTATCTTCATCTCTGAAAATACCTAGCTGATAAGATGAGAAATGAAGCTGAAATGTCAACTGCACCACATTCCTCTGTCTAGAAAAATATTATGTGGAAGAATATCTTTTTTATTTTATTTTTTGTTAATATGGCATAGCTGTCATGCTATGACAGCTAATGACACAGATAATGTGACAAAGTCGTTCTTGGAAAGTGATTAACTCATTCTTTGCCCATCAGCCAGAAAAAAAGCTGTCAGCTTCCATCTGAACAGAAGCAGTGGAAACCAGTCAAAGCAAAGAACTTCCGTGGGAACCCATGCATGCTTAAACGTTGCTTACCAAGCTGCAGACCAGCAGAGTCGAGATATGGGAGGTGTTTCGCTCCCAGGTACCCATCATACTGAGTTTCCCTGAGACAAACATTAGTTAAATGAGGTTCTCAGGCTAGATCCAGAGGCTCAGAAGTAATAGCTTCTCCCTCTGAATTCTTCAGAGATCCTTTAGACTCAAGGAGATTCACCATCACTGCATAAAATTAATCTGTTCACAGCATCATGCCCATTCACAACATGCAGTGCCTGCAAATGCCTTTTAAACATACCAGCGCTCACTGTCCCAGCACCAATCCTTGTGGGCCCTCAAAAGGCTAAAGTCACTGGTGATATCTGGCCAAAGAAGATGCCAGCGTACCTACTCTACCTTCTTGTAAATGTGAATGCTATCATCATTCAGTTTTCTCACTATTTTAATGGAAAGAGGAATTGAAACACTAACTTAACCTGAGGCAAAATAAATAGGCATAGTAGTAGGTAAAGAGAAATGCTTAGAGGAAATAATTTTCTGAATAATATCCCTCATTACTGAAGACACCTGCCCTTCCAATTCCTGCACATCTTTGCTATCTGCTGTGGTTCGCTGGCCCTGTGAGTACACTCCAGCTGTTCTGGTGTCCTGGTTGCACTTCTTCCTGGCATCATTATTCTCTGATTGGTGCTTTTCAGACTATTTGATTATTCAGGTTCGTTAGATGCATTGAGTCATGCTTTGAGAAAACTCCACCTACTACAAAACATAGCAGTTTGTCTGCCTAAGTGCCCAGACATCCACCAGCACATCCCCTTTGCCACCAGCTCTGTACTCTCTCACTACCGTTGAGGTTCAGAGTCCCTGAATCCAGCCCAGACTTTCTGATCTCATAAAGTGATCTCAGAAAACAGATCCCTCCTGAGCAGAAATACCAAGTTTCCTTCCCCTTACCCATCACTATTAGGCTCTACAGTGCACAGTGACACTGGGTGATGTTTAGTCAGGCTCAAAGAGACCAGACAACCTGCTTCTGTAGTCTCACCACTACTGTCACTAACATAAGAACTCAAGAACTTTTTCATAAGAACTTTTTTTTTTCAGCATACAAGAAGGGCATATTATTTAAGAGTACATTCAAGTGCCATTATACCCATACGCAAACAACCAACCTACCCTAGTGAAGTAGACCAATTGTTTATCATTCAAGCTGAAAAAGGTTAAAGAGAGAAAAGAATATATAGCTCCATAGCCATAAATAACTGTAGTCTTTTCAATTAATTGGGAAACAGGGAATACCATTTGACAGAAAGAATAGACTATGTAAGGAAAGACATGTATGTCCTTCCAAGCTTCTTCTGGGGAACATGGACATTTCACCCTGGGAAGCAAAGCCAGTTTTCTTTTTGACCTGCCTACATACAACCGAAAACTTTATAACTTTGTCCTGTGCTTATTTGCCTAAACTGATTCCAAGATGTCTGGCTTTTTACTTCTAAAAAGCACAGTCAACAGCAGCTTTTCCCAAATGACACACATTTCTAGGGATTTGAGGTTCTTCATCTTAAATCCTTAAGTGTCTTTAGGTACAATAATGCCAAGCTCCGTGCTTTGTGCCCTCTTCCTCAGGAACAGCACAACAAAACAGCCTTGTGTTTTCCTTGGGGTGATGCTCTGTGAAACTTACCCCAGATATGACTGTACCATCACAGATACCACATCTGGATACCACAACATCGCAGGCAGTACAAACCGGTGCTGAGTAGGCATGTAGTCTAAGCACCTTCATAGTCATGGGGTGGTGCTGCCCTTTGACTCACGCTGTAATTACCGATGGGCAGAACATGAAGCACTTGCAGGGTTAGATGCGGACACAGATGAGCAACAGCTTCAAAGACGGCCATGGCGTGCACAAGCCTGCCGAGGCATCCCTACATAACTATAGAGATCTAAGTTGCAATGCCTCTGTTGGCTCAACTATAGGATTGCTTAAAATCAATAGCTAAGGATATTTTTTTTACAGTACTAAAAGTCTTTCTTAAATGCTTATGAGAAATACAAACCCTCCTGTAGCTGCAGTAGCCTATAGTTAGTTACCTCCTGGATCGTGCCCCAGCAGTACTGCAACAGCCATCTGATACAGCAACTCACGATTTTCACTTCAACATTGGGACTGGAAATAAAATTAATTTGGCTCACTGTGTGATGAAGTATATTGAACCAATGAGAAGAAAAGGAAAAAACACAGAAAAGGAGGTCGTCTCAGTTCCCTACTATTCCTGGGAAAGAAAGCAACTCATGCTTTGATTAAGGATACAAGATCCATGTGTTTTGAGCTGGAACTTCTTTTCTTCGTCATTTGTAGGGAGTTACAGCCACTGCCTTTGTACCCCTGATAGACTTCATCCTGAGGCCAAATGAGAGGCTCACTGCCAGGTGTATTCTTTCCTGGGTGCTCTGTTCTAGTCCTGAGTTTTGGGCAAAGCTGTTAGAAAGAATATGCATAGATCCAAGGGATACTTTAATTTTGTGCTAAGGGTTTCATTTCCTTCTGATGAACTAATAAAACCACTACTTTGATTTCATTTAACTTAAGTCTTAGCTATCTGGTGAGATTTCAGACTGACACATTTGACCCCTATGGATCAAAAGAATGTGTTAACAGAGAGAGCTGGAAGACAATTCCCTGCCCTTCTGAAAGTTAAAGTTATTAAAGAAGGGCTGGAGAGTTAAGGTTGTCATATATCCTATATAATAAGGGATTCCCACATTTCATTGTGTGTTCCATACTGGATTACTCTTAAAAATCAATCACATGACTAAATTCAGTATCGCAGACAGATGTTATAAACTTCTTGTCTAGATCCGTATAAAACCAGACATTTTCTTTTAATAATATCAGTCCACTAACATCAGTAAATAATAGTGACCTCCAGAGAGCTGCTTTTGCTCACCAGTCCTTACCAGTGCTAAACAGTTCACTTCTGAGGAATTAGGCATATCTGGATTTTTTGTTTGGTTTTGTTTCTCCAAATGTATGAATACAAATTACTTTACAGCATGATCTGCAGAACTACATTCATTGTTGGCACTGACACAATATCAGACTACTTTTAAATGTCTGAAATAAAATTCTTTGACAAATTCAGCAAAGATCTAAAGCACTACTAGAGTCTGCAGAAATTAGTTTTGTCAGAAAATATTAAAATATCACAATTTGTCTGTATTTATCAAAGCATTTGTTTGGCACATCTCTTTGCAGCACATGAATGGCTTATATTAAGATTTAAAAAGACAAACACAAGCTATTGAACTGCCTAGTAAAATAATTATTGGTCAAACACTTTTAATAAAGTAATCTTGTTCCAGTAAACAATTTTTTTTCTTTTTTGCAGTAGAGTTTTACGTTTTACATACTGATAATACATTAATGCCTTATTAATATGTTGGTACATGCTTAATAATTATTCATTAAAAGCTGTGGAATTTAATAATCACTAGTAATTAACAATGTATATTTAAAGTATACATTACAGCTCAGACATCAAGATGCATTTCAATATTATTTGCCTCAGCATCTTGCAAGTAAGCTTCGTCCCATCCTCAGTAACAAGAAGATGTTTGTCAATGTGTAATCCACAAAAAATATTCAAAAGTTCCAGCTGGCTTGAGAACAGGAGGTAATTCTCTAATCTTTACTACCAGTCAAGAGGCTGATAAAATGAGTTACGCTTGCATTTACTACGCATGCCTATAGCAGTTTTGACAATTCTGTGTATCATAACAAACATATACACTTACTGAAATACCATGCCATCTTTATCACCTTGACAGCTGCAAGCGTGCCAGAGGATGTACACCATGAAAAAGCCTCAGCCAAATCCCTCACTACATGGGTTGATTTTAGCATGTGTCTTTGACCAATCCTTATGCAGTCAGAAAAGGCAAGACAGTGATTTATGGTAATAGACTTGCTTGATAGACTTAACAGGCTTAATATGATATGCCTGCTATAACTTCTTGTAACATGGAATATACACAAAGTATACAAAGGTGCATAAAGATACTGGTGTACTGTTATTTCTAGATATTCTTACTTCTGTTATGTCAAGAAGTTATTCTGTGTTATTTAGAAGGGGGGGTTCCTCAACCCTGTTATATTTGATCAGCCTGTCAGAAGACGAGGCCCTTGTGCCCAACCAGCCTGTCCGCTACCTGCGTTTTGACAGCCCACTGTATCGGAGGGTGACTCGACTGACCTATTCAGGGACCCCCGCTGACAGCATCACTGAGTCAAATCCCTTATAACAACTATGCAAATTTCCAGAGACTTATACAAAGTGAACTTCAGCTGAAGATTTTTATTATACAAAATACAAGTTTGTGACTCGAGGATTGCCAGTGATAATACACTGACTGCAAAACAGCTCACTTAATAACAGCTAGTATGAGATAAACATAAAGTTCTTACACAATAAGCACCCCTATGAAGGAGAAGACAAGTTCAGCCTGTCAACAGATCCCAGAAGTTATGATGGAGCTTGTATTAGGTCCCAGTTTTCTCCAGTTCCCCCCCATACGCACAAAGTAATTTTCCCAAATGTGGTTATTTCTGTTCGTGATCTTGTATCTTGTTAGTGGCATACCTTTAACTTTTTAATTGATCTATTTGTGCGTTTGTCCTGTCTCATATATTTAATAGCTTTTGTAGCATTATTGACTTTTTTCAGTGCAGTCAAACATTGGAGACAATTTCTTTCCTGTATTTTTACTATCGCTTATGAAATGGAACTTTTGGTACAAGCCATTTGAAGTTCAGTGCAGACCAAGGTACGTGTGGGGCTAGATACTCGTTGCTGTGTGTACAGCAGCCAGAAGAGTAAGTTTCTCTTTGACAGCAAAATTCAACATTTTGAAA
This sequence comes from Falco biarmicus, assembly GCF_023638135.1. Taxonomy (NCBI): domain Eukaryota; kingdom Metazoa; phylum Chordata; class Aves; order Falconiformes; family Falconidae; genus Falco; species Falco biarmicus. The sequence continues at coordinate 47,235,663 of NC_079290.1, forward strand.
CACTGGGACAAAATTGGGACGAAAAGCCACACATACACGATTTCCAAATGCTAAACAAGTCTCTAAAGGATCCATCAAATCTAGCTGGTGGTGAGCAGAATGCAGCCTATCCTAAATACACTGTGTCACCCGAGTCCCTTGTCACTTTACCACATCCACTCTCTACCCAACGCTGGCAATGCGCTGCAACCCTCCACTACCACACTGAAGCCTCCCGTTTAGGTATCTAAGTAACTAATCATCATTGTCATCTTGGCTACTTACAGAACGATCGCTAGCTGCCCCTCAGGCCGGGTCGGCGGCAGGGCAGGGGAGGTATGTATGCATTCACACACCTGCATAACCGTGTGCTTTGGGAACAGGTTCCTCCTGCTACCGCTTGCAAAGTTCTGCTTGCAACACCGCCCCCTACCGGTGTAGTTTGCCTTGAAACGTGCTAACAAACAACAGCTCCGCTCCGTTTCATAACCAAGAATTCACCACCGAATCATTTCGCCGTCCCCCTTCTGTAACCTGCTGCTTTTGCCATTGTAATTTCTGACTACGGCATAAGATCCTTGGAATTACCTTGCCCACCTATCTTACGTTGGTTGGCACCTCGTTTGGCACCACAGTTCATTGAGGCTTTGAGACGTGCCTTCAGCCTCGATGGATGTGTTTCACCTTTTGCCAGCACCTGAACAGAACATGCAACAGGTAAGTGTGCACAGAAGCACATCACTGACAGCACAGAATTTTCCACCGTATTTCTCAGGGCAAATTGCATCAAATTATGTGAATTACCTTTTTATTTCAGCTGAAATGAAAAATGCCCCATCATTCCCCCCAAAAATGTAATCTGTTTTTAAACTTTTAATTTAAAATTTAAATTTTAAACTACAAAATCGTGTTTACAACACAGATGTGCGGACCAGAGCGCACCGTGACTTTATTCAAAGTTCTTCCCTCCTATGGCCTGCCAACAAACCCGACAAGGCCTTTGGCATCACTTACTCAAAATGCAAAGTACCGCCAGTAATTAGCGCTCTCTTCATTTGCCTTTTTACTACGAACAGTGCGGGAAGATGCCACGGTGGCCGGGGCAGGCTGAGCGCCGCAGCGGGCCCGCAGCGCTGCCGGCCTGCGGTTCTGCAGCTGGGTAACGCCTGTATGGAAAAGTGAGGAACCGCAGCTGTGTTCTGGAAGATGTGAAGCAACGATAAACAGGTGGCTTCACCGGGAGGCACTTCTGACCGGCATCTCCCTTTTCGCTCCCATCCCAGCCAGCGGGCAAGCTGGTGAAGACCGATTTGTGTTGTTAATTACGAAGTGTTTAGCTCCGTAACCACAACGCCGCCGCAGCGGAGGCAGCAAAGGGCGCTTGCTCCACAGCCCCGGCGCGGCCGCCCTGCCGGCGGGGCGGGCGGAGGGTGCCGGAGCCGCCCCGCCGCTCTCACGCACCCGAGCGCCGCCTGCCCCGGCCGCGCACCTCCCCAGCCCGCCCCCGCGCAGAACCAAACCCCGGGGCGGGCCGGGCCGGGCCGGGCGGGCAGGTGCGGGGCAGCCGCGCGCCGGCGGTGAGCGCGGGGGTCGCGCCGGCTGCGGGGCCGGGGCCGGGGCGGGGGGCGGCCGCGCAGCAGGGCGGCCAGGCCGCGGCGGGAGGGGGCGCGCAGCCCTGCCGGGGCAGGGCCGGCGGGGAGGGGACCGCAGCCGCAGGGAGGCGGGAGTCACCCCCTACCCCGGGCCGCGGCGGCGGGCGGCGGGCTGGGTCCGGCCGGCCGGCGGTGGGCGCTGCCCTCCCGAGGCCTGTGAAAGAAATGGTGTGGTCTGAAAGCGGGATGAAAATCAAGGCCGGTAGCCCCCAGGGCCGTGCTTTTCTGTGCGGTCGCTAGTCTGCTGTTAAATGACAGCGTACGTCCTGTGATCCGGGCCGCAGGGCACTGGAAAATGGATCCTTTCCTTTCCAAGGTTGTAGCACACCAGCTTTTTCCGTACTTTTTCTTCAGCTAATACCACCTTGCTATGAGAACAGAGTACTCCATAGCCATTGCCGCAACATACCTGTGTGTACACAAAATGTGTGTTACTAAACCTTTTTAAAAACCGAGGTGGAAGCTGAAGACTCTGGAACGCAACAGCAGGTGTGTAGGAGCTAGCAGAAGTTACTTGCTTTCATCCTACTAGTACGAAGACGGCAGCTATCACAAGACTAGTAAGGTATTTTGTACCTGCACAAAATAACAGCGTGAAAGAAATAGTTGTTTGAAAGCCAGGCTCTTTTTTTAGTCGGCATCTGAGTGTCTTGAGGGGCCAGTAACATAATGTATTTCTGCGTTTTTTTAACAGAAGAGGGGTGTTTGTGCCTGAAAAATCATGTTCAACTTCAAAAGCATCCTGAAGATACTACAGTTCCTGAAGTCACTACTTTTTTTAATTTTTGAGAATTTAATCTTATTCATAGTTCCTTCATGCAAAAAAACTTTTGCTGGGGAAATAGTGCTTATTACTGGCTCTGCAAATGGGATTGGAAGGCATGTTGCCTTAAATTTTGCTCCTTTGGGAGCAACCTTGGTTCTTTGGGACGTTGATGATGAAGGTAACAAAGAAACAAGCAGATTAGCCCAAAAAATTGGAGCTAAGAGAGTGTTTCCTTACCACTGTGACTGTACCAATAAGGAGGAGGTCTATGAACAGGCAGACAAGGTAAGATACAGCTTCTGGCTTCTGATTTGGCTTCTTGCTTCTGATTTTTTGCTTCTTTTGCATAGCAAATGCTATTGAATTTTATTATTTTTTTTAAGATATTGCACTGTTCACTAAGGGAAGGAAGTACTCATGTAGGGCAATGACCTCATTTTGACAAGTAGCTTCTAGATGGAACTTAAACTATGTTTGCAATAAAGTGACTGGGGTTTAATCTGTTCTGTCAAGCTGTATCCATTTCCAGTCTCCATTGTGAGATGGTTACTTCTTTTAGAAGGAGTATGATGAAACATGCAGCAGAGGTTAGCTCCATGATATTAGCTTATTTAATCTTTAATATTTTTTTAAGATACCAATAAATAAATAAATACCCAACCTAAAAAACATCAGCGGATATTGGGGTGGTAGGGGTGTCTTTTTTTTCTTTGTCTGTTTGTTTAGAAAATTGTAATTCCGTAAGGGTCATGTGGGGTGTAATGCTTTCAGAAATATCATTGGGACATGGCTGCTCTCCAGTCAAATTGATGGCTCTGCTTCAGTTTATGTTTTGGTTAATCCAGCTGGAAAGTAAGGTAGAGAAGGATTCCATTTTAAATTGCATTCTTGTGTTGTGCTGACCTATGCTTTGTAAACTTTATTTTTTAATCGTTATTATCAGAATCCAGAACTGGACATTAATCTAACATGATTAATTTTTACTTGTCCTTAAACTACAAACTGCCTGAAAATATTTCCCAGTATAACCTGATTTATAATCCAGTTAGCCACTCTGCCATTTTATCCAAGGATAAATTCCTTTTCTGCTAAGTACATATACTGAGAATTTATATATGTGACTCTCAAGTCACATCTTTGACGTTCTGTGTCCACAGGCATACGACAGAGAAATTAGCTAAAATGTTTACGTGAATGTTGATAGATGGTTTTGAAATAGCCTTGAAATGTAATATTCGTTTTCTAAGAGTTATCAGGAGGCCTCTTTGCATTGTGGTTGTTGCTTTTACTTTTAACCAAAACAGTTTAATTCTTTCTGAAGACAACTATGAAAGTTTGAAATAGATTTTTTTTTTCCTCAAGAAATATTCCTGATGAAAAGTATTTCTAAAGGGTAAGTTAGATTCAGGATCTGTAAGTATCTGGAACTGCAATTCTCATGCTTGCAGTCAGCAAGGTATTATTTTACCCATACTTGTTAGCAGCATTTGGGGCACAGCCAACTAAGTGCACAGAAGAAAATTCCACTTGAGGCCGTTGGTGCTAGATGTTAAGAACCACAAGTGATATCATAGTAGTACTTGGACAGTGGTGGCAAGGATATATTGCACCATAATAGTATGTCTGCAGAGATGAGCAAGGTATTCGGTGTCCTGGCCTGTGCTGACCCAATACTCAGTGCTCAAGGAGGATGATTTTTGCCAAGCACTTGGGCAGTACAGATGATGTGATCCCTGTGTAAGGCACTGATTACAACTCCTACAATTTTGGAGTGGAATTCTCAGTAACTTCAACAATAGTAATATCTGTTACCACTTCCCAGCAAGATGAAAAATCAGTCAAAGCAACTTGTGGTCTGTACTTCAAATACGACACTTGATCTTTATTTGGAATGATACTATAAATCGAACAGCAGTTCTTCTAGAATCCCCTTTTTGCAAGGATGAAACTCACTTTAGAATTGACTGAGATCAAATCTCTTTTAAAAATAACATTTGAAATTGGCATTAAATCCCTCTTCCCATAAATGCTATCTGCTTCTTGCAAAGATATGCAACAAAATTATTAGTTTAAGCTTATGTAAGTAATTTCTCTGTTGGAGTTTTCTGTTGATGCTGAATATTTTGAAATTATTTGTTTGTTCTTAGTTTAACAGTCTCAAAATGTTTGTTTTGTGCACTCAAGTAATTCTCAGTCTCCAAACACATTAACCAGATCAGCCACAGGGCTCCAGCCTGCAGAATCTGCTGTGCCAATATCAGCAAAGAGTATCCTGAAGTGGGCAGACTGACCTACAAGCAGAAACTCAGAGCGCTGTTTAAAATTCAGGAATTGCTGTTAAGGTGTTAAAATACTGTTAAGAATACCAACACCTTTGTAGATATTTGCATGAATTGGACAGCCATAATGCAGCCAGGTTTTTTTTTTAGATCAAGTTTTTCAGCTAGGGGTCTCTTCTGCTCATGGAAATACCTGCAGCTTTTTGACTGGTAATATGAAAACTCTTGATCTTGGGCACAGAAGATAAAGCAAGAGCAGAAAAGTTAAATTAATTGCTTTTATTTGGTATATTCACTGCAGGAAAAAAAAAAGGTATTTTCCATTAATGGAACCTTACTTTCTAGGAAGGAAATGAGATCATCAAAGTGCCTAAAGAAGAGGTTTTAGAATAAACTGGTGAGCAGCAACGAATTTTCAGGGTCAGGCAGTCTCCACCTGGGAATTCTGAAGGAAATCAGATAGGGGTCTGATGAGCCAGAAATCCGTGGGGGTTGTTTTGCTATAACAAGTGTCCAAGGAATGATGTAAAGTAAAACATGCCAGTTTTAAAGAGCGCTTGAGAGGACCCAAAGAAACTACAAACCTGTCTTATAGAAAATTGGTAGAAATGACAATAAATAGAAGAATTAATAGACATCTGAAGAAATACATAACAAAGAATAATCAGCTTGACTTTTTGTAAATGGAAGTCACGCTTCCCACATTTTTGGGGTAGTGAGTAAACATGTCAAATGAAGCCAGGTTAAATAAAATGCCGCCATTGCGGAAACTATGTTGTAAAGAAAAAAAGAGGATCATCATATGGACTGACATGGCAGTTAGAAAGGTACGAGTGGGGAGAAAGTACAGATCTGTCCTACAAAGGAAGAGTTGGGTGTTCCTGCCATACTCAGCAGTGTCTGGATTTGCATTCATTTGGGCAGGTGGAAAGTGCTAGTATCTGAGCCCTGCTTGCCTATTATAAGATATGTGTCTAGGACACAGCTGGAGGAGTACCAAGTCTTCACTGAATGCTGAGGTTCCCAGAGAGAGCCAAAGGAGTTCAGCTGTTGGGGAGTCAGATCCAAGTACCTGTTCCCAAATTGCCAGACCGTAGCATATCTGGGATTTTTATGTTTTTGTAGTCTTTACACAATTTTTGAGACACCAAATAACTGCCTGTAGCACAAAAAAACTCTGTGGTGAGCCTGATTCTTAATACTATAAGTAAATCTTGGCATCTGCTTTGATATAAATCCAAGTATAATCCAAGGAATCAAATCTTTTTATAACAAATCCAAATTGAGCTAATGGTGATTTTGGCCTTCTCTCCAAGTGGTATTGTCTATTTCATGGTACATGCTTCTGTGCTCAAAGGATTGGTATCTCCCAAAGATCTGTGCTGAATTCTCTTTTGTTCAGTAGAAAAGATCTGGAAAAGGGGTTGAACAGGCTTGGCTGAGGAGTACAGATTCTCACAATACCAGAAAGAGGGGACAAGAAATGTTCAGGTTGCAATTAAAGCATGCTCACAGTGCACACTAAAGCTTTGTACCTCATTATCTTAGGTTCCTGTGGAAATCAAAAGTATTCTGGAGTTCAGGAAGCAATTAGACAAATTCTTGAGGGGGGAAATCATGGGAATATATTAAATACAAAGGTCTAGATACCTTATCTCTCTCAGGAAGATCCTGCACTGCAGAGTCTGAAAAGCTGAGGCGTACACTGGAGGAGACTTTAGTCCTGATCCTTTTTTCACTGCTTTGTGCCATGAGACAAGGGCTATGGGGATAGATGGACCTTTGAGCTGATGCAGTACAACAGTTCTTAGGTATTTACATTTCTAGTAGATATATAAATACTTGCAAATATCACTAAAAGTTTTCATAAACAAAGCACAAGAGGCAAGGATGCCTTCTAAAGCTTCCTGTTTATCCCTTTTTTATTCAGGTTAGAAAGGAAGTTGGGGATGTTACTATTCTAATCAATAATGCTGGCATACTGCTTGGGAAAAAGTTCTGTGACGTTCCAGATGAAGATTTTGAAAAGTCCTTAAAAGTCAACTTCTTCTCTCAAGTCTGGGTAAAGTACTTTTTTCTCTCCTGGGTGACCAAAAGTCAGGCAAGTATTTTAGTGTAATGCAAGTAAAATACAGGCAAGTATTTTAGTGTGAAAATCCCCATGGTGGCACCTACCTGGGGAACCCAATTTGGAATAGGGATGGGAAGGGCCTTGAATGGGGGAAGATAAGTATTTTTGATCATCCTGTAATTGGAGGCACACCAAATTCACAGGCCCCTCTGTATGTCTCAGTAATATTAACACAGACCTGCTTGAGCACTCTGGTAAATCAAAATTTTGTGCAGCTGTGTCATCCAACATGCTGTGGCTGTCACAGCTGTGGCTGAAGTTAGTGCTGACGTGATGGCATGTGACTTTCCTGCTCCTGGTGTCTGCTGGCACCAGAAGGCTTTGTCTAATAGACTTGTAGCATTCAGGGAGGTACAACCAGTGCTGGACTTGACAATGTTAGGTTTATGGTTGGACTCCATGATCTTAAAGGCCTTTTCCAACCTAAATGGTTCTATGATTCTGTGCTGCGTGTCCTAGTCACCATCTGCTTAATGTACATAGAAAACTAATCTTGATAGTATTATCTTTGTTGTGGTTTGTTTTCATACCTCTAAAGGAATTTGCTGTTATTTAGGGTCTCGGTTGACCTTTAGAAGGTTTTGCTGTGAGGGAGTGTTACTCTTGCCCCCTCTAGCATTTGTGTTTTATATGCCTGAGTGAGTAGCCTGCATCAGGGAAAAATGTAGCTAAATGGCATTTCTCAACAGAAAATCATTGCAGATGGAAGTCCTCTAATAATTTTCCAGCCCACAGTGCATCATTCTTCCAAATACTTAAGGTAAAGGGACTGAAAGAAATGTTCTACCTGACAGGTCTGAAGAGACATATGGCAGGACAGTGACCATGGGTCCTCAACCAAAAAAACATGTAGTAGGCACACACATCTGGAGTCAAATAGACATTGCAGGACATCTCAGCTACTGACAAAAAATTGTTACTGCTCTTGTCTTTTGGGAGTATTTTTTGTTTGTTTGTTTGTTTTTATCTTCCCCCTCATAAAACTCTAGTGTCCTCCTATATAATTAGCATCACCCACAGTGGTGGTCTGGGGTGCCCGGAGTTGTCAGGCAGTTTGGTGTGTAGCAGCTGGGGCTGGTAGACAGCTGAGCTCCCCTTGATGTGTTGACTTCTGGCTCCCTCTTGTGTACCAAATCTTTGGTAGTAGTCTCAGACAGACTGTGAGGAACCAGAAGGCAGAGAAAATAACAAACTTTGCTGCTTTTAGCACCATTATTTTAACGCTGGCAGATCTTCAGATAGAGGGCAGCCATTCAAGGAAATGCTCTCTCTCATTTCTAAATTCTTAGAGATAGAAGTTCAGCTGGGCCTCTTGTATATTGAAGACCTAGAAAGCAAATCAGGTTGTAAAGCCTAATTTGGAATGCAGTATTTTTAGCATGTCTTATTATGAAGGGTTGGGGTTTTTTTGTCTCTTAGACTTGCAAGGCCTTTCTTCCAGCCATGATGACCTGTAACCGTGGACACCTGGTTAGCATAGCCAGTGCAGCAGGATTGTTGGGACTGTACAGAATGTCAGGTTAGTATCATCAAGTGCCATTACAAATTAGATCTACATACAAACAACTTCTCTTGGAGATCTCTCGAATGCTTGGTTTAAGCAGTTTATACTGATGTATCGAACACTCAGGAAGAGCCTGCAGATACGAAAGGTGGTGGTCGTGTGTTGAAGAGGATGATGGTGGCATGTTGCCTCAGTGGCAGAGGGAGCTCACTGCAGATTTTACTGTCTGACTGCAGCCTGTCTTACCTCCACAGAAGAAAGACAATACAGCTCATACATGTGCAGTGAGAGGGAGCCCCGCATACAGGTTGTCTAACACTTTCTCATGCCAGGTTTTTTGCAGATGAATGTTCAGAGTTCTGAGACATACATGGGTTACGCCTGGAACTATAGGTTTAGTTGGAAAATGGTTTACAGGTCCAGTAGGCATTTTTGCAGAGTTTTCCTCAAAATTAATTTGGATGAACTGTGTTTTAAGCTACTTAACAGCTCCATATTCTCGGCTGTTTCCCTCAGGAGAGCTTTCTGCTACAGTCCTGACTATTTCATCAGCCTGGGTCTGCTGCCCAGTCTCTCCTCAAGGCTCTCTGACATCTTGATCATATCTCTTAGGTCACCCTATGAGAACGTGAACTTCAGTGTAATAAGTGTCTCATGTTTCTTCTGCTGACTGATGGTGCTACTGTAGTGTTATTTGCCACCTGTTATCGTTGGGTCAGTTTCTATATTGATAATAGGTCACATCCAGCTTTCATCATTTATCTGTAAGGCTTATGAAAGTGGACCTGCATTTATAACTTTTTACACTGAAGCTATGCATTATGTATGGTTCCATCATCCACTGTGGTTGAATCCCTGAAGAATAACAAACTGTCTCTGATGTCAGTTTTTGAAGTTACTGTTTTACCAAAATTGGATTTTGTTGTATCTAACTGTTTTCACACACATTTGAAAAAGCCTTAGGAAACCACATGTAAATTTCTGTATTAAAATAAGGTTCTTACAGTTGCAAAATTATAGAATATTTGGGTTGGAAGGAATCACTGGAGGTTATTTGGTCCAACCCCCCCCCAAATAAAAGCAGACACAACTTAGATCAGGTTGAACAGGGCCTTGTGAGGGCAATTTTTTATTATCTCCAAGGTCAGAGTTCCATATGTTCAGCAATAAAATTTAGACAAGATTCAGTCTTCCCAGGCAAATAAAATGATACTGTAGTTGCAGGGCAAATCAAAAGAAGTAATAGGTTAAAGCAGCATTTATAAGTAGGATATTTAGATTTTAGCACCAGAAATAGTTCTTACTGAAATGTAACCTGTAATATTAAAGGGTGAAGATGTTCTGAAATCCAGGAAGGCCTGGCTTGCATATGAGTATCTGGAAATGTACATGAAATGTTGAATAAGCTCATCTTCCTATATCTCTCTATAGTGCACTCAAAAAAAAATGTCCTCTGGAAAGCATTAATCTTATCCTCAGAAAACTGTGCATCAGTCATGGGAAGAGCCATTAACCCTCAGAGTTAGCATCACCAATATGCACAGCATCCTTAAAATACTAATTACAAGACTTCTACTTACATAATTAGGTAATTTGAGGGCTTAAATATTATTACAAAGCATTGATTTCTGTATATAACACTGGGATGCTTGTGACATACTTTGGCTATTTCTTCTTTCTTCACTTTTCAGATTATGCTGCAAGTAAGTGTGCAATCATTGGAATGATGGAAGCCATAGCTTCGGAACTGTATCATGCAGGAAAACAAGGCATTAAAACCACAATCATTTGCCCTTATTTTACTAATACTAAATTAGCTAAAGGTTTTCAATGCCAGTAAGTAAAACTATTTCATATGTAAAAAAGAATCACTACTCACTAGATATGCCATATTCAGTCTCTAGCTATTATAAGGTTGATTTGCTTTTCAATTCAGTATTTTTGCCCTATTGGCACATACAACTGTGTCTCAACATAAGAAATCCAAGTGTTGTGTACAATTAATGACTGATGTGCAACAGGGACTGTATAATCTCACAATCAAGGAACAGTTAGGGATGCACAGCATTTTTTAAGGCAACCTTATTTGTTAGCAGAATGGGCACTGACTGTTGAGATTCTGTGCCCTAAGAAATTTTGGCACTGTGATTACAGTTATGGCTCTCAGGATACCCCATGACGTGTCCCACTATCTGTATCAGCAGGTACTATACTTCTCTGAGTGAGTATAGCTGTGGTGGTAGTACTGGGTGAGTGGCTGTATGTCTGTAGTGATGGGAGAGGTGGCAGGCACTCTATTAGTCAATACAGTACCCGTGATCTTGTTTTTTCAGTGCTCTGCTCCTGCTTCCACCATTCATCATCCTGTAGTAGCATATATTATGTAGAGCACAGCATTCCTCCTGGCTGGAAACAGGCCTGGTCCTGGTCTGTTTAGCTGCTGCCTCAACATCTACAGTAGAAAAGGAGGTGGTGTGCAAAGGGCATCACTACTGTGCATAGAACAGCATATAGTAGGGCTTAGCTTGGTAGTTTTCAATGCTGCAGTCACTGTGGGCATGAACTTCATTAGGGTTGGAGCAGGGCTTGCACAAGTCATTAGAATTCACATCACCAAAGCGTTTTCAATTTATTTTGATGATAGCAGGAACAGAGAGAACTGGAGACTCCTTTTGAAGGCTACTTGAGGGGAAGGGGAAAAATTCTTAAATTATTTAATTAAATTATTTCTGTGTTGGAATACATCTCAAAAGTAGTTTTATAATTTCATAATACTTCATTTCTTATTTCACCAGAAACCCACTGCTTCTTCCTGTTTATGATGTAGAGGGTGCAGCCGGCAAGATCATGGATGCAATTCAAAAGGAAAAGTTTTATCTAATCATGCCTCTGACTCTACACTTTCTTGCTTTCAAAATGTAAGAATGTGACTCATCTTCTAGCATTGCCTTCTTTCCTTTGCCATATGTCTGCAAAATCAGCAGGAAAGTTTAGTAAAAGCAATTCTTTAGTTAGTATTCCTGCAGCCAGTCCAGTTATATGCCAAATTATGAAGAAAAAGAGGTTGTTATTTTTAATAATCTAGGTGAAAAGCATTCCTCTGTCCACTTCTGTCTCTAATATACATCTTAAGATATAGTTATGGGGATAGAAATTTCAAACGTTTTCCTGTGGTGGTATACTGGGAGCAATGCCTGGGCTAGAACTGTCTGCTGCCAGTAACTGCCTTCACCACTGGCTGGGCTTTCACAGAATGGCTTGGTCTGTCATTTGTTCCCCCCATTTATAACATGGGAGCACCAAATGTGTTATTGCCAGACATTAGAAGTATTGAGCACATATAACAAATTTATCATTTGTTTATTTATACATTTTTCTAAAAAAACATAAGGCTAACTTGGTGTTTGTCTTATCAGTCTCATTCCTAGAAAAATGATACTACTCTTCGAATCTTGCTTTAAGATCACCAACAGCTTGGATAAAGCCTTTGGTCGGAAGGAAAATGCTTGAAACCTTTCAGTCAAAATATTCTGAAGACCTCAAGTGCCATCTAATTGAAAATTTTCAGTAAAAATTAATTCAGAATCATTCATTGACAGAAGATTTGCTTCTTGTATGATATCTGACATTGCTGAGCATGCAATTTAATTCTTCATAACTGTCTTTTAATCACTGATTTATAGCCACAGCCTGCTCTCTCACTTTATGATGACATGCTGCTTTTATCTGAGCTCTCAATAAAAGTCTGTATGACCTGGCAGGGATGTTTGACTTAATTTCATACCCTGAATTCTCAATTTCTAAGCAAAATCTCAAAGCACGGGAAAAACACACTACTGTTCATGCAGAAAGAAAAAAAACACAAAGCATTTAACATATTTCCCTTTCAGTGTCAAAACAGCACTGCAGTTCACACAAAGCCAAAATGAAAAAAGGCACTGTGGATGATGTGCTCTGGCTGACGAGCTGCACAGGGAGCCTGTGTCCTGAAGAGGAGTGAACTGCAATGAGTGCTGATAAAGTGCAGTGCTGTGGTGCTTACCGTGCTTCTCATTAGTCACAGTGCACTTTTCTAAACACAGTTCTACAGGGGATATGTGCCTTGGTTTTAGTCCATGGCTAGAGGCTGATACTGGATCATTTATCAAAGGTTGTGGCTTAGAAAGAATGTTTTGTAAAACTGTGGTGGCGGCAAAAAAGTAATGTGCCTACTCAGAACGGAAAGGTGATGAAGCCCCCACAACCAGAGGAAGCAGACAGGAAAAAATCCGTTATAGAAATCACCCATTTATAAACATAGGTTCTGCGGCAGCTACATGTTGAACACTGATGAAGTCCACAGGCATCTGACTCCCTTCTCTGACCCTGTCGGCTCCTATGCAGCTTTGAAGTACCCTGCTGAGGCCAGATAATTGGGTTCAAGACGTTGTGTCCCAGGTTAGGTCCCTGAAGTCAGCAGCTGAATCTGGACCTGCAAACTGGTCCACACAGTTCTAAAGGTTCAGTAACTTTAGTAAAATTACTTAGAAAATAATTGACTTAAGAGTATTGTGAGGAATCTGTGCAAGAAATCTTTGGCAATTTTCAGAGTAATTTCTGAAAAATCATTAAAATTCAAAATTACATAGGTGTTATGTTAAGTGACCGAGCAACAACTTCCCATGGACTGTATGGCTTTCAGAGACTGAAATTTCAATGAGGTGTCTGTTGAAACATAACTCTGCTGTAAATCATGGGAAAAAGAGGACAGACAGGAGGAATACCTCATGTGTTCTTGGCCAGTTATGAGCTAGCTCTTGGGCAAAATCTCATATTTGGAGAGAAGTCACAGCCATGTCCTTCAGCTGTCTTTGAATGAAATAACAACCTAAAGGTCTTAAAGGAAAAAACTCCCCAAGAGCAGAAGTTCAAAGATTAGCTAAGCAAAAGTATTGCCTGGTACTTAAATGATAAAAATCAATCCTCATGCAAATTTTCAGAAAATGCTAACGTAAACCATTCATAATTTGCTTAATTTAAAAATAAATAAATTGTAGACCAGAATAAGGAATCTACAAAGCATGGTTTATAAAACTCCACTGTAAGGAATTCAAGAGAACCTTGAACGGTCATCTATTGCCCACATTTGTCACCGTATTTCTACTGCACTTAATTAACCCCATACTTACAAGCTCCCTTCCAGCTACAAATGCCTATTGAGTGCACAGTCCAACTAAGAACCTATTTTTTCAAATCTCAGTGTTTTCAAAGTAAACATACATTCAGTAAATTTTTTCATGTACCCTATAGATATTACAGGGAAAATTTTAGGTGATAGAAGGAGAAACCTATCTGAAGTTTGGCTCTTTAGAAAGCGATGTTTATTGATTTATACTCTGAAAAACTCTCTAGGTGATCAGTAATTGAAATATGTTTTTTCTCCTACTGATGAGACAGGAACAAAGTCTAAATTGTTTCCCTGCAAATAACGATCATTTTCTCAACTGCAAGCAAATATATTGAGTTTTGGGATTTCCTTATTCCACATGAACATTGCAATTTGATCTATGATTGGTTTTAAGAATGGTTACAGGAGACTACAAACTGCCATGACATTATATTTGTGAATGTATTTAGGGCCTGAATATGCTTAATACATAATTTCATTGCTTGCAATGCAGAGCTTATGAACAGGGCTTCCAAGGTGAGAGTCCTATATTTCAAAATTCTTTGTAAAATGAGGCTCACATTTGAAGTAGTTACCTTTTAGTCACATTAGGATTTGGTGGACTAGCCATCATTAAAAGTCCAGTATGTCAGGATTAAGTATTTGTATCCAAAGAGCGCATTGTAAGGGCTCTCCTTTCAGTACCACTGTTTGCCACCCCCACGCCCCCCACCCCCCGCAGTTTCTTTAACTAAAATTTGTCAACCTTACCACCAACATTTGAGGTTGCTAAGTTTACCATCTATATACACAGGACATGAAAACTTTAATAATAATATAAAGGAAATAACGCTGTGTTTTCTAAGCCATGTTTCACCTACTCTGCATAGCCACCTTGCAAAGCCTTACTCTGTATTGCTGCAATCTCTGCCAGGGGTACTCTTTGGCTCCGTTTTTTCCCTGGCTAATGTGCTTGTCTCAAGAAGGAATTTGTAAAGCTTATGCTTTCTAACTCTCATAGTGATCTGTTAGATCTTCTTACCAGCCTTAGAAATCAGTAACTCACTCTTTTTTATGAAAATACCAGGAAAAGATTTCATTTTTTATTTGTACAGAAAGAAGTGTGATGGATCCTGTAACAGAGTTCTAAACCTGTAAGCTAAGACCTTCCTAATAAAGTTCAGAAGACTCAATCAGATGCTGTTCCTTTTTTGTAATATAAAATTATTTTGTGTTTTGAAATATAATGTACCACTTAAGAAGCATCTCAGAGTTACTGACAACTCTCGAGAAACATGTACTTTCCTCCGTTGAGGCTTTCATCTTATTTGGAATTCCGCCACACAAAAACAATGTTGCAAGAGAAATTCTCTTACCACTGAGGCTGAAAATGGGACTGCAAGGCAGTTTATCTTCATTCTTTCTCCTCTGGGAGTAGTCTTGGTTCTCTGGAAAATGGAAGAAAAAGCGACAAGTGGATTAGGCAGATTAGCCATGGGCTGAATCTACCTATGGTGCTGCATCGGTAGAGAGCTAATCTGTGATGTCGGATAAAAACCGGTTTCTTGCTCTTGTTTTATACCAAATAGCACAAAATACCTTTGCAGAGCATATTTTGCTTACAGAGGAAGTTGTGGAATTGGGTATCATATAAAGAACATTAATCATATTCAAATTATAAGCATTTCGAGGAGAGCAGCATTTGAATGATACTGAGTCACCTTGTAATCTAACAAAACTCTTTAAGCAAACTTCAGTGGCAACCACATGCAACTTTAGTTTCTCAGCAATTTCTGTACCCTCTTGGATATTTCACTCCGTAAGTGAGAGCTCAGGTGGTTTTGGTGGTATGTGGCACCCTGTGACTCCTTAACCCCCAGAGCATGAAGGGGAGAGAGAGGCTTACTGTAGGACAAGGTCCGCAGGCTGGCTGGCTCAGTGCAGCTTAGTTCTGCCCCGCAGCAAAGCTCCTTCTGGAGGAAGAGCATTTTTGCAGCATCTGCAGAAAGCAGAGAATACAGTGCTATGTACAATACACTGTACCATAGGCACCATTATGCAGTGGGCTTCTAGGCTCAGACCCAAAGGTCTGCACTGCCATAACCAAATCGGGATAACCATCCGAAACACACAGCTCTAGTGAAGACAGCCATTGCATGGAAATGGAGATATATTACATACATTTACATCCTGAGTTTTTTAGTTCATCTTTTACTTGAGAGATAAATGTTTCCACCCAATCAGATTCAATTTATATTCCTCATAAGTCATCACTGCAGTTTCTCATATATGCTCGAATTCTTCATTTGTGTACCTAAGCATGGAATAACAGCTTAGAGGCACCGAGGTGTAACTTGCAGAACGTAATAGAAACAAATGGACCTTCCCAGAAATTCTGATAGCTTGTTCTGTTTAATCACCTGAATTGGCATTATCCCATTAAATTATAAAACATTCCCGCAACAACCTCAGGCTTTCCAAATGCCCAATCATCCTCCAAGCCTGGAAAACTCATTATTTTATCTAACAAGTTTGTTTGGATCCCAGTTTTGAAAAGTGAAAACAATCTGAGAGTAAATTACTAGTACAAAGAGAAGACCAAAGGAAACAGATGGGAAAAGACAGCATAACGCAGGGGCCAGCCTGAAGACCTTGATGTGCACGGTTTCCCTTGCACACCATCAAGGTACCAGTGCTTGCAAGAAACCCAGCAAAAGGTCTCGGGATACCACATAAAGACAATTAATTCCCATCAGATGCTCCCAGCCAGCACAAAGGCTACAGATGAATTTGCACACTGATCACAGAGCAGTACGCAGAAGTATTTGAATATGTTGTTCACTGTGGGGAAGATTTCCATTAATTTCACTTATTGTTGAAACACATGCTACAGGAATGTCACTTACTAGATACTAGGAGTTCCCAGTGTCACCTTATTCTCCTATTTTATTAATTAGTAATTCTGAAATTGGGGAACCCGTTGCAAATTGACCTATAGTGGGAGAAATAAAGGAAATTATTTTAGTAGGACAACTTTCAGAAAAAGACACTCTAAGATACCCAAAGGCATATTGAGGCTCATTTTATATTCTAGCCCACAGTGAAAAATGTATTTTCAACTTCTTAGCTTCTGCATGGAAAGGTGTTTAGTTCACAGTTCCCACAAGTAATAGAACAGACATGGAGCTGAAAGTCAGGAAATTCCCTGTTCCCCTGTCACTACCTTTGTCTTTGACCAAAAGGTTTAATCCCACTGTTTCAATATTCTTATTTGTACCCCAGGATACACAAAAAAATAATGGAAGTGGTATAAAGTATGTATAAATGTACTGTCCCTATTTTTCACTATTGCCGGTTGTGGATAAGGAGGCTTCATGCTTATAAAATTTTTCAGGCTCACTAGAAACAGAATCGTCATCTCTATTTATTTTTACACTCAGAAGTAATGCTGTTACTTTCTATATTATCTTGTTATTTTCAATACTTCATACAATTTTATGAGGTAGAAAGGCTTAAATCAATCCAAAGAACTGTTATTAACAGATCAAAATTCTACGTTGATTACTGTTATAGATTTTTCTAGTTTCTTTCTTCAGTCAATACAATGCCTCTGTTCAATACTTCAGATACTTCAGGATGCCACAGGCTGCTAATAAGAAATTACTCTTTTAATGTGAAAAATAATGAATACAGGTATAATTGCCATTTACCATTGCACATAACTGTTGCTGAAGCCAAATAAACGATCAGGTGGACAGCCATTTCAATAACTAGTCTCAGCTAGCAGCACTGCCTGGGGTGGCAGTGATTTCAGTAGTTACGAGGCATTGCTCAATGCTTTCATAAACTCCATGCTTCCCAGGTGTTCACTGATCAAACGTCTTGTGTTGGTGGAAGTGGCATTCTACTAGTTGCTCTGTCACTTCCTCCACTGCTTCTTTCTCAGAAATGTGGTTAACAAATGAACACATTAATATTTCAAATATGCCTTTTGGATGCCATTTAAGTCACTGTTCACCTGATTTCTTATTGCTGTCTGGTTTAGATGAATCATACCCAGGAATGCCTTCTCTGTTGCATTGTCATTAAAGGGAGCCTAGGTAGCTTGTGTCTACAGGTATGCACAATGTGGATGTCTACTTTGAGTCAATGGAATTCCCCAGATAGCAGGGCAGTCCTCCTGTCTAATGGAGGGAAAAGTCAGGAATCTCAAATGGTATTTTTTTTCGCTGCGCTATTGTAGCAGCTCTTCACTTGAAGCACTGCTTGCCATCCCACCAAGCCACGGGCTGATAATTAAAGGCACTTCTTCATAAAATTGTCCTACACAACACATTTGCTGTTCCAATATCTGCATTTGTAATCTGGGAAGCATAAAAAAAATAGTGTAATAACATAACACATATGTAAATGTATTGTTTCTATTTTTCACTCGTGAGAGACAAAAAGTTGATGTAAGGACAGAAACTGTTACTTTATTCCTCTGTTTCTCGATTGCTTAGTCAAAAGACCCAAAATCTTAAAAAATCATTATTGAAAATTATCTTGTCACTTTTAGTATTTTTAAACACATGTTTATGGCCTTACAAAAAATTTTTTTTATGTACAGGCAAATTATCAGTTCCATATGAAGAAATATTCAATAAATATCTTACACTGTTAATAATAATAACCGTTATTTACTTTTTACCAAACTCAGCTCCTTCAAGAAAAAACATTTATAAAGTAGCAGCAATGATGAGCTCAGTACAAACAACAGAGATGTTGACACACAAACAGAAAAAGCATCCAGGAATAAAATTCAAGTATCGTCCATTATCTAACCCATCTTACATGGTAATTAAGAACAACGCAAGTCTTGTGAAATGCTTCCATGTTCTAAGACACTAAGAGCTCTGTAGCTTTTCAGACGCCATCAGTGTTGCCTGTGGGTTCTGTCCAGGCATCTCCCTATATTGCAATTTTTAATTATTTTTTTTTCATTTTACTCTTCCTTTTGACTGTATGGTCAGCCAAGTTGCATATGCCTTGCTAAGGCTAGGCTTTCAGGGCGCTTTATCACCAGATGCATGTATCTAAAATAGGTGTTATGAATTTGGTTCTAGATCCTTTTGTTTTTCATTTTAGCAGGAAAGACCTAATATAATTTTCAGCTCAATCATAATATACTTTTATGTGCTTCTTCAGTTTTGGACATTATAGAAAGTATACAAGATTTGACCGTTTTATAAAGAATGATAAAAGAGATCTTAGTCTAGTGTTGAAAAAGAGCACATATATAATTAAAGCAAAGTACATATGTATGAAAGAGGGGGATAAATATGAAGGATATGGTTGTAGCTGCTAGCCTGTGTGTATCAGAAAATAGTTCCCCCAAAATATTTAAATTCCTTGAAATTTCTTTACCTGAGTCACACATACTAAGCTATAAGAAGTATGCTAAAATCACCTTTTTTAAAACATTAGTTAATGCTTCTTTTCGCACCTATTTTTTGTTTCCCATAGTTAAATGAAATACAAATTTCATGAAGATGCAAGTATACATATCCTTCTCTTACATTTACACACATAAAGATTCTTTCCTGCACTAAGAATGGGCTGCGTATTGCTGGCTTCAGTCAGTAGCGTTGCCTGTCTGCCTGGGATGATATGCTAGGAGGTAACAGAAAATAAGGAATTCAATACTCCTCCAGAACAGGAAAAGTTTGAAAGAAGCCAGGGAGCATGATAGTTCTGAAAATGTCTTTGAAAGCTGCTTAGAATTTGACAGCAAATAAGCTTAAAGTAGGAAATTAGGCTAGACCTGATGTCTACTTTGTTATCTAAAGTCCTTTGATAAGCTTACATTTCCCTGGAAGCTGAAGGAATAGCAGTGCCTTAACCGCTGAACTGGTAAGTCTGAGAGTCCCCGCATAAATTAAGTGAAGAGCCATGATTCTAATCACGCCTTTGGAAGCAGGGTGCAAGAGCCCACACTGTGGGCCCATGCAGGAGTGGAAATTAGAAGAAAATTGTTCCCCTTCAATATTTAAAGACATGTTAGATAGGACCGTACTTCCCTTACACAGATATGTTTACCACCTTGTAAAGTGGTGGTGTTTCTTTAGTATATATGTCTTTAATATATATAATTCTTTAATACATATATAATTTCATGACAGTTGATTGCTTGCTATGCAAAGACTTTACAGTGACTTTTTAATTAATGATTTCCTTCAATTTGCATGTTTTACAATCAGAATCAGGTGTAAAAAAAAAAAAAAAGTTTTCCCCTTTGTCTGGCTGAGACTCAAAGTTTTCAAAGGGTACCAAGAAAGAACAAAAAGCAGGAAAACTTACCTCTGCTTTTGTCCTTTATGTTTAGTCAAATATATATCAGGAGCAGTGCCTGGTAATACAGTGGTTTCAGGGATGTGACTAGGACTAAGGATGGTATTAGGTTCTCAGCCTAGCTGATGCCTTACACCTGGTGGCACAAGAAGGGTAAAACTCCACTTGTGGTATTCACCACAGCTACAGCACAAGGACACAGCACAGTCATCTTCCACTCCTTTCTTCAAAGCACTTTCTCCTCAACTTTGCTGTCTGGGACCCAAATGTTGTTACAGTGTAGCAGTAAAATAATACTCCACGGACTGCAAACGTGAAAGATCCATTTTCAAACTCTCCTACCTATTAAATTAAGCCCATTTACTAGAGGCAAAGACTTCCAAGACTCTTTCTTGTAAGGAATACTTGTTTCCAGTTGTATTTATTTCAGCCTGTCATAGAGAGAACTAACCATTTTTCCTAAAACTGTAAGCCACAACAAAAGCAATGAAAAACAACAAAATAGAAAAGTACATGGAAAAATATTTTAATCACCTGTGCCAAATCAGTGCGCAAGGTCTCAGGTATGGGACAATGTGTTCATTTGCTTCCCCGAAATAGTCTTTAAGCAAAGGACAGCAAGGAATTATGGTCATGAGTCATGATTTTGGTGCAAACGATTTGGCATAAAGTGGATTTATCCTGAGTGGATGTTGGCAGAATAAATTACTAGCTCTGGATTACAGACAGGTACCCAAAGAAGGAAAGGCATGGAAAGCTACAAAAAGCCCCACCCAACAGGTTATACCTCTTTCCTCCCCACAAAAAAAATAACTATGCATAGGTCTGGAAGATGGAGGCCCCTCCTGAAGTATGCTGAGCTTCAGAGAGCAGTGGAGACTGCTGGAGAGCTCAAGGTTGGCCAGATAACTCCTCCTGCCCCACACTGATGGGAGTATTTTCTGTCCCCATTCACAAATGCCAACAACGCACAGCCACGCTTCCCCACCTTGTGTCAGAGAATGTGAAATCACTCAGAATTCCCCATGTATTAGAAAAGATACCTATAATATATGTCACATCAAATAACAGTGGGCCACCTCCCGGTTTTCCCTACTCCTTGGAGATGGGGCTGCTAGGTACATGTGAGGCATCATTGCTCCCCACGGCTGGGTACCTCCTACAGTTACAGAGAGGTCAGGCAAAGGTTGACATCCACATCATGGCTTCTTCCCAGGACATCTGGGTCATTGGTCTGCCACAGTGCCAGTCTTCCCACAGGTGACTCTGGTCCAAAAAGCAAAAGATTCTTAGCATTTCCTTTGTTTTTAAAGATTTACTAAAAAATGCATTCTACTGTAAAACAACCAAACCAACCAAAACAAAACTTCTTTAGCATCATTAAAATTGTATTCATATAGTCATTAACTTGACCCAGTCACTTTGAACCAGACCAGCCTTAGCCACTGCCAGCCCTCCGGAAAGTCTTGTTTAATGCAGCAGCTCCCAGTATACTCTGGAGTGTGCTGGAGACCATGCCTGTGATACCAGCAACCTCCTGCCTCCCCACAAATGTGGGGGGAAAAAATTAGGAACTTTCAGTCATTTTTGAGAAATATACATCAGAAAGGTCTTGGATGACACTGTATCCCCAAGTTGTGTAATCCTTGACAGAAACAGTCTGTAAAAATGGCTAATTCAGTAGTAACACACGTTTCCATTTAAGCAAAAAACTTTCTACAAGCCTGATAAATACCTAGCTTACTGCTGGTCTACAGTTTGCCTTTCCTGTCCTGAGAAGAAGGGACTAAGGAAAGAGTAGGTGACTCAGAAAAGGAAAAGTCCATTCTTAGCACAAACAGGACAGGTAAAATAGTTGCTTGTGTTCGGAAGCAAGGATGACTGCTCTGAAAAATGCTGCTTCACAACACTGAGAAAGGCAGTGAAGCTGTCTTCCCTGTCAGTAAAATTCTCTGAATGGGCCAGAAGTGGGCAAAATACAGGGGATTTTAGTGTCGCCTTTTTTTTTCACCCCCCCCAATTAAAGTGAAACAGATTTAATAAATAAAAGTTTAAAAGTATCTGTGGCATTTATTCCTAGATGTCCTATTTTTCCTCACAAAAACACGGCCTGAAGACTGTTAATTAAACCAGTTACAGTCTGTCTTGATTTTCAGTTCTTAATAACACGATGTCATCTACTTTGTTTGCACATGAACATCTTCCAGTTCATCACCAACTATCACACAGAAGCGCTCTCCACAGCTTAAACGGCAGAAGGAATATTCCAGATGATGCTCATTTAGATTCAAAGTACATTACATAGAATTGTGGCACACTTGAAACTGAAGATCTGACTGTGCAGCACTTGCTTATTGACATAAAAATGTATTTGCTCACCTGAACGATCCCACAGCAGTAAGCACATGATCTGCCTCACTTAATTTTGGCTACCTGGAGGCATGGTGGCAGACCCAAGCTGCTCATCCCATCGCCGCACCGGTTTCTGAGAGTGTGAATCACTTTGCAGCAATTTATTTCTACCAGCAGATGAGGAGGTTTGGATGGATTCCCTATCCCCAGGTGTCCATGTAGTCAGTAAAAAGGGGGTAAAGGAATCCCACCCTATGCTCTTGGTGACATGAGCTCAAATATTTGGATTTTTAATGTTCATCACAAAACAGACAGGAAGGATATAGCTTCCAAAATTTTAAAATTGCATATACTAAAATTAAAACCTCAATTATTTTTATTTGTATAAATATGTATATATAAGTATTTAAATATAAAAATAAATTTCTACAAATACACCTTTTATTAAAAATACATGTGTGTGTACATATTTATATTTAAAATATTAAAAAAAATAATTAAAAACACCTATACTACATATAATGCCCAGACTTCACAACACCATCGATAGATTGGATTATTCCTTCTTTCTTTGCTTCACAGATTAGCAGCTATTTATAACTGATAAATTCGTACTAATTGGGCAAGCTGGCAGCAGCAGATCCCGAGCTGAGTGCAGGAGGCACTGAAGCGCCAAGTGCCTTGCCTGTGGCTACTGAAGTAGCTGCAGGTGTTCAAATCAGTATTTCAGGTAAGCGGCCTTCAGCAGGTAAAACCCGCCCGGGTGGCCCCCGGGACCCCCGAGGGTCCCCCCGGCTGCCGCCCCGCCGGCCACACGGCACGGTGCCGGCCGGGCCTCCCCCCGCTCGCCGCTCGCTCCCGGCACCCGGGGCGCCGGAGGGGCCCCAGCCCTGCCCCGAGCCCGCTCCCGGCACCCGGGGCACCGCCACCAGCTCCCGGCGGGGACGGCGCCCCCCGCCTGCAGCCCCGCGCCGCCGGCCCGCACCCCCAGCAGGGCCGTGCGGCCCGGGCCAGCCAGGGGGCTCCCCGGGGCCCAACCGTGCCGCGGCCGCCCCGGGCGCGCTGCGGCCCGTTCCCTGCCAGGCCCGCGGCGGCCTGCAGGGGGCACCCGGGCCCGCCGGCGTCCCCGGCGCCGCGCTGAGGCGGAGGCGGAGGCTGAGGCCGCGGGCGGGCGGGAGCGGGGCCGGGAGGCGCCACAGCCCCAGCCCCGCAGGGGGAGCCCCGGCCGGGAGAGGCCGCCGCGGGGCCGCGTCTGGCGGGTGGTGTCGCGGCCTCCCCGCTTGCTCCTCGCACCCCGTAGGCAAAACTTACAAGGCAGAAGGGGCTTGTTCTTTATTTTTCAGGTTTTTTCTGGTCGCCGCGGGTTTATATTTCCCGTTCGAACCAAGGCGTGCGTTCTCGTGGCGGAGCGCACGCCGCTGGAAGAGGCTGAGGCGTCAGTCCTCTTTCCACTCTGACCCCTGCCTTCACAAGCCCCCAAAACGCGGAGTTTGCCTTCTAACGGCATGATGGAGTTGTGCAGAAAGAAATGGAAAGGAAGCAGATTGATGTGATGCTGTTATAAAACTGAATGACCCCGAATCCAGCTGGCGATATGTGTCAAGGCCTCGCCCGGCTGCACTGCGCCGTACAAGCACCGTGCACAGGGGAGTGCCCTCTACTGAATAACAGCAGCTGTCTATTGAAAGCCATACTTTTTCATTAATATTTCAACGTTTAAATGAAATGTCCGTGGTTTTGAGCTGAAAGTATATTTTTCCACTTTTTTGGGAAACTGTCCTGTGTGTCAGAAAAATCATGTACATCTTCTAAAGTATCCTAGACTCATTCATATGCCTGGGACACTTGTATTCCCTCTTTAAGGTTTTTGACAACAGCCTTAATACTTAATTGATTGCAAGCCTGGCAATAAGACTGGGCACAAGAGTGAAACTGGGAGGGCA
Source organism: Falco biarmicus (assembly GCF_023638135.1). NCBI lineage: Eukaryota > Metazoa > Chordata > Aves > Falconiformes > Falconidae > Falco > Falco biarmicus. The sequence goes on from NC_079290.1 coordinate 47,259,745, forward strand.
AATTGTTGTAAAAGTGCCGCAAGATATTTAAAAAGAGGTGCCCAGACAACTGCTGGATCCAGAGGATTAGGCATGGGACAGAGCCAGATTTGGAAACCCTTGGTAACATGAAACAGCAGAAGCCAACGAGGCTGCCCAGTGTTTATGGGGTGAAGAGAAGGATGAACACAGAAAAATGCAGAAGAGTTGGGGATGGAGAGCCACAGGTCCCTGCATGTCAGCTATGCTAAAAGCAATAAAGACCCAGTTATAAGCACGTAACAGAAATAGTGTCCTCCAGGGTGTGATAAAGAGGCAAATAAATCACTGGTCTAATTTACCCTGAAAAGTCATGTATTTAGGGTCTACCTGCAAGGAGACAGCTCCTGTCATTCTCATTCCAATGCAGCTTTCCTTTGGCGTTACATAGCTGAGAAGTCCTGAATGGAGTTTTTCACCTACTGTAAACATGAGGGCATCCAGGGTGTACAGTAGTGTCAAAAAATAGTGATGTCCCTGTGGTCCAGGTTTAGCATTCAGGAAGACTTAGTTCCTCCTTCTCATGAAGCAGATGAAACTCCCTGTGGAGAATAGCTACTCAGCAAATATCCTCAGAAACAGCTGTAAAGAACTTGCCCTTGTGCCAACATGCAGTGTAAAAACCACAGGTGCTTTTGTGCACCTGCCCCAGGGGGTCAGATATTGTGAGACAGATGAAGTCATCCACAGGCTCTGTCACTGCTGGCTCTGCAAAGCCTGCGCAGCATGTGGATATGTTTTACCAGGATATCCAAACTGGAGTGACCGTGCAAATAACCTGGAACTAATGTGTAACTCTCTGGGGCAGAGACACCCACTGTACAGCTACATGCATTTGTAATAGTCTTTGTACACTCCCTATACACTTCAGTCTTGAAAAATAAATGCTTTTTCCCACTCAGGTTTATATTCAGTTTGAACACCCCATCAAATGACATTGCAATTCTTCACACTTCAGTTTCCATTGGAAGGTACAAGTATTTCACAGCATGCTATAGCTCCTGATGTGTAACAGCACAGAACAAGGGCTTTCCTGGGAACTCCAGTATCTTTAGTTACCTAGGCAGATGATATCCCAGGTCATGCTGATATGGTCCAGGTGTCATCAGGCTATCCAAGTGGTACTGCTCATCAGCCATGAGCTTCAGCTTTTAACACGTCATATTTAAAGAATTTGCCAAGAACTGTCATCCATAATTGCAGGCACATGTATTCCCCACACAGCCAGTGAAAAGACCAAAGAAAAGGAGACTGAAGGCAAGTAACTAGTCTGAAGTACTGCTAAGATTTTGAGTCCTCTTTGTGTACATCAGTGTGCGAATTAAGCCTGCCTTCCCAGACAAGTGGCCGTATCAGTGCGGGAAACTGAACACGGATAGCTGGCCCAGATTAGGCATGCATTTACAGAAGTAGAACCCTGAACATTTGTATGTAGCACGAGTTAGTAAACATTTGGACGAGTCAGTTACTGTGGGAAAAATTCCTATAAATTTCACCAGGCTCTGAAAAAGTGTTATTTATTCATTGTTAAAATCTCACAATGTCTACAGCTGTTCTTACAGATTTTATTAAGAGGGAACTCTGTGAGACTGGAGAATCGATACTGAAATAATTTCCTTTAAAATAAAGAAACTCAAATGTGAAACTTTACACTTTTTTGAAATCTCCATTTCTTATTTTATCAGGTGCACATTTTAATTTTCTGCTTTAGATGTAGAGTATGCCGTCAGAAAGATCATGCTTGAAGTTCAAGTGGAAAAACACAACCACGCTCTTACTTAAGCACTTAAGAATGTGTCTTTCCTCTTCACGGTCTCTTTCTTCTCTCTGCCAAATATCGATTAGCAAATATTGATTGCTACAAACCTGATAAAAATGTGCAATAGGATAGACTGTCAAGCTCATGGTCATTTTCAATCATAGTCACAAAGAAAAAGTGTTTTCAAATCTTGTTATGCTTTAGGTGAATAGGATTCCTATAGAAACACATGCTTCATATATATTTTTCCAGTCCCATGCATACATATATTTAGTCCAAGAATTTCCATGAGTCCCAAGCAGAATTCTCTGGCAAAATGCCCTCCAAAGAAGGAATCAACAATTCTCAGTTTCTGAAGCCTCTGTTACTGACTGTTCTCTCAAATACAGGGCTCGAATGAAGTAAGGGTCCTTCTTCATCTGCAGCCTGAGGTCAGATAAATCATGAAGAACAGTGTCAGAAATGTAAATGCAAGATCATCAAATTTATTACTAAATAAGATAGCATTATAGTAATACCTAAATAGCATATTGCTGTAACAATATATTAATATAGATATTGTGAATTTAACAAAGGGGTTTAGGAACAATTAATCAGGTTTCAGTTATCATTAGTGTAGGGAACATACAATTTTTTCAGGGCTAACTAAAAATGCCTCCTCACTTTGGCACCTTCAAAGGTGATGCTAATACCTTTCATTTACCTTGCAGTCTTTCATTGAGTGAAATTACTCAGTTTATTGAAGATATTCACTCAATGAAAGAGAAATGACTGAAAGCAAATGGCTGTGAAGATCTTAAATGCCAGCAATTTAGCAATTTCTAGGATTGCATCTACCTTGTGTTCTTGGTCATATGGATTAATCTACTTTTGTTGCCTCCTGTGCAACATTGTATATGTAAAAAGAAAATGAAACCCAGAGACTTAAAGAAATACTGTGAAGCAGGACTTAACCACTCTGATTTTAGATTGGATTACTGGCAATGAGAAAGGAGAAAGTGACTTCCACAGTTTAATGGGCTAACATTGATTTAAATATAAAACAAATAACTGATTTAAGTATAAAAGAAATAAAAAAGCCTCATTTCAAGAATAAACAATTACCTTGAAGTTTCCCCTCTTTAATCATATCATTTACCTTTTCACTTTTTTTAATGAGCATTCTAAAAATTTATTTTTCTCATTACTTGCAATTTCTCAAATTAGAGTGTGATAGAAAGAAATCACAAAAGAAATTATTTGTGTTATGGCATTCAGCTGCAAATTCCACATCAGTGTGCACAGGTACGTACACAGTTATGCATAGCATCAAATAATATGCACTCTAATTTCTAATATAGATAGATATTTAAATATAGAGATTGTTAGTTCCCATCACAGAATATTCTCGACGTACAAAAGTCACTGAAGACAATTTCGATGCAATTCACGTTTCACCCCAGAATAGATAACCAGTACCCTGGCCAGCTTCTGAAGTGAATTTGCAGTGTCTCAGTCTTTTATTGATCTCTGAGAGCTGTAGCAGAGGATGCCTGGTGAAAATGCTCCTTGTAAAAGCAAGATCTTGCCTCTGTGGAGGGCAGCGGGCATCTGATCAGCTGCAACTGCCTTCTGCTAACATACCTCTTGGCTTCTCCATCCCAAGCTTAGTCCCACACCTGAAGAAGCTGGAAAGCCAAGATGTCATGCACACACAGTGGATTGGGTCGGTGTGGGATAGTAGCTCCTAGAACATCAGGCAACCACAGGCTTCATACTGAAACCTGCCGGGAAAGGGTAGGAACATACAAAGAATAAGCAAAGCGCCAGGAAAGATTGTGTGGTGACTCTGAAATTTACTTAGAGTCCAAAATAAAATAAGGTTCAATTAACAGTGGCTAGAGTTGATATCTTCTTTATTATCAAAGATTCCAGAAATGTAATCTCCATCCTGGCCTTCAGTATTCAGTAAATCTCCATATGAGTTGGGTGACTGCGAAATTAAGCTGTGAAGCCATCAGTTAAACTGTAGATGTTTTTTGGAGGGGTACTATAAAATTCTATTTTTTAGGGAAAATAGGATAAGAGTCAATTATAACTTCTGTTAGCATAGCACTGTCTGCAATGGTCAAAATGACCTAGGACCAGTAAAAAAAAGTGTTCTTGTACAGAGTTCATACTTATTTGCATATGATGGAAAATGAGACATGGAAATTCATTTACTCTCAGACACCCTTCATGAAGCTTTGACAGGAATCTCTGTCACGGGGTTTCCAAGACACTGGTTCCACTGCACATATTTCTTTTAAGTGCACACAACTCTATCACTAAAATACCTTACAACTTAAGTTTTAAACATTTTTAGGTTTCCGCTGAATTCTCAAGAGGTAGAGGATGAAGGAAGATTGATTCTTATAAAAGGCAGAAGATAAAAATACAGGCCCTATCTTCATTCAGGTTTATTGCTTTATTAGTATTCTTTTTTGCACTTTCCTATCAGTATGACAATCACTTTTTTCATTTGTGTGTTCATGTGTTTGTTAAGCCTGCCTAAAGGCTCTTGACAAAATTTTGGCATCTGGCAGAGGGAGTGGAGGCTGGAATTCAGTGGGTAAGGAGTTTGGGACAGAGCACAGAGGAGAACTACGGGTGTTTTTGCAGAGTTTGGGCCTCAATCATAATAACTTCAACAAGAGAAAAATGTTGAGTATTCACAGTTTGCATGTCACACCCTATGACAGTACTGCAAAAGTTCAAATGGCAGAACCAAATGTGTTTGAAGGAAAGGGTGCATTTGCTTTCTCAGCCCCACTTACATGTTGTTCAAAGAAGCAGGTATCAAGGTTGCATCAGGACCAGCTTACAGGGTGGGAACTTGGCTCTGAACAACTTTCTGCTCAGCTTTGCAACAGCTCTTTATACCTCACTCACAAGCACGGCATTGGAAAGTCATTCCAAAATACATTAAGCAGCGTGATTCCTTGCTTGTTGCAAGCCATTTGTTCTCTCATCTTCTTCCCAAGGGAAGATGCTTGAGCAGTGAAGTGTCGCCTTTTGGTAGAGTTGGTTTGATTATAAACATTTATGTTCCTCCGTGGTTTTGCTAGAGAGGGTCAAATAAATGTGTCTCATACTTTGAATGGAAGGTCAGGTTTGTGACTGTCCTTATAACCTAGGATATTCATTTCACGATCTCAGAGTGGTCTCCAAGGACATTCTGTCTCCTGGACAGATAACTTTTGTGACATTTACCCCTACTGAGGTGGAGATAGGGAGCAAAGGGAACGGTCTGCAGGGACAGATGAGTGCAATTGTTCAACACAACGCTCTAGACGCTTTTTGGCCATCATGGAAAACCCCACTGTGATGAAAAGGACCAAGTCTTGCTTTTGACTTCTTTGTGGGAAGAGATTGTAGACAGCTGAGGACAGGTCTGATGATACACTCAAAATAAACAGCACGGCTGAGGGCTTTTTATTCTAGGTGAATTGTTCTAAGTGCTGAAAAGCCTGAAAAGCCTGGTGACCAAATACATCAGGCTCTTGTAGTCCAGCCAGGAAGCAAGTGAAGCATGAATAACTGAGTAACATGTCATTGTCTGCCAGCATGGGATGGGGTCTTCTAGCCAATCAAAGCTTGTAGAAAGCATTACTCATGGGTAATGCTATGTCCGAACTTAGCACAATCAAGGAATGCAAAAGGACTTCTAAATTATAGATTTGGTTGATCAATTACAGATGTGGATCGCCTAACTCCAAAGTAGACTGCATTTTGCACTCCTCAGAAAGGCTTTCCTCACATCATGACTCTTGCATGGGTTTTGTTTCACACAGCTGTTTTTCATCCTTGGGCTAACTTTGTCCAAGTACAGAGCCAACAAGACAGAAACAGCAGCATGGTTGTACCGAGTAAGTAATAGACAGAGCAGTGTACTATCTACCTTTTTCTGGTACTTGAATTTATGCCACCTGATCAGTTTAGCTTGATGATAAAAAAGAACCAAGAGAGATTGTTCTTGAATTCCACATGTGAGCAGTCCGATAGTATCTAGCAATTATTCATCACTGCAAGCATGCAGAAAGGTCTCAAAGCAACTTAGTACATTCTCAGCATCCTTCCCTTTCAGAGCAAACAGTTTATTTTCATGGTTGCCCATCTCAAGTGCTGGGAGGATATGGGAGGGTGTGAATGTGCTAGTTTTCTGTAAGTAGTAATTTCTATCGATGTTAGTGACATTTAGCCACTCAAGCTAAATGGCTCTGTAGGTCAATGGCCAGGCCTGAGATCAAGTGATCCTGTTTCTTCTGAAGAGTGAGTGCTTGCTTGTTGGAACCCACAGGGGGCTGACATGTCATCCACACCTGAGCTCTGAAATGTTTGCCATTTCATTTTCTTCAGTTAATTGATCGTTACAAAAACCAGGATTTAGTGACTAGAACAGTTAAATACAGTGAGCCTATCAGGATATTTTTTTCCAATTCTTTTTCAGCCATGAGAGTCCTTTACCTTTTTATTCACAGCACAGAACACACTAGTGTTTGGTCAAAACAGATATTTCATAGCAATGCTTTATATTTTGCACATCTTCATTGCAATGGAATAGGAAAAAGTAATAATATCTGTTTACTAGTGAGTAGTTGCCTCTGCATAACTGCTCAGGAATTTTTTGATGGGAAAATATAGCTTACGTCAGCAATATTTCCTGACTGAGGAAACTGTGAATGGTAGATGTGCAATGTATACATTGTTGCAATTCTGCCAGAAGGTTATTAAGGCAGTGCAAACAAAACAAAAACCCTATGTATTCCAGAAATATATTTTCTGCATGATTTCAGGTGTCCATTTCCATTCATATCATTCAATATATCTCTACTTATACTAAGAAGAAGCAATATCTGTTTCCTGCAAGTGACTAATACCAGAAATACAGAATAAAGATAGAATTTCATATACTTTAGGAAAAGTGCTACATTGCCTCACAGATCTATTCTTCTTCTTTGAAGGAATCAAAAAACCTACAGACTAGGAGGAAAAAGTTAAGGTAGTCTATACAGATTAAAAAAAGACATTTGACAAGATTAAAAAAAATACACTGACAAGGGCTAGCAGGAAAAGCCCTTGTGTCATTGCAAGTGTTAAAAAAAATAGGAAACATAGGAGTAAATGCCAACTGTCACAAACTACATGGAGCATCTCTAGGACCTGTGGTCAGATCCAAAGTGTTCATCATATCCAAAATGACCACAAAAAGGTGTGACTCAGAAAGAGATGTGGTGTGCTGATGATGCAGTTACACAGCACTAAGAGGGCTTAAAATGAACCACAGAAGAGCCTCAGGAGGCTGAGTGACTACGTACAAAAATAGCAGAGGAAATTACATTTATATAAACAAATGTAAAATGATACATGAAAACACAGTCCTAACTTTGCATACAAACCTAATGATGGCCCCAAATTGGCTATTACTACTAGGGAGTGAGACTTTAAAGATATAATAGGTAGTTACATGAAAATATCAACACAAACAGTGTTTAATAATGCTATGAATTATTAGGAAATAAATACTGAACAAGCCAAAAGTGCCATTATGCCACTGGGTAAAATCAATTATGTGTATTATGAATACCAAGAGCATGACTGAAAAGATGTAGCAGAAATGAAAAGGTAAAGAGAAACCTAGCAAGGCTGATTTTGAACCACAGAGTAGCCTCCCTATAAAGAATAGTTAGAAGAGATTAGGATTAATAAACCTGGTGAGGAGACAACTGGGAATATGATAAGAGGTGGCAGGAAGATGGTGAATAGAGAATCTGTTCTAAAACATCTGGGAGACATCAAATGATACTGGCAATAAAATGCACTGTAGATACAAATGTGTATATCATTACAGCTTCTTTTTCATCAGGACAGCTGCAAGCTCTTAAATAATCTTAGACAATAGCTGAACAGTTTTTATTGTACTTGAATCTACTAGCAACACGTCAATGTTTGCCACTGACTGAGACACCTGGGAAACCATATTCTCTTACCTGACTCCTTGTGAATACATACAACTTAGACTTTTTGTGTTGCAACAAGCATGCAAATAATAAGTAGGATCTCAAGCCACTGAGGTCTACAAACTTAAATCCTCTTCCCTTCAAAAATGGGGTGGCCTCAGGGAGCAATCCCTGGCCTGTAACTGTCCTCAAAACCATGGCCACATGCTGTGTGGGAGAGTGCTGACTGGTAGGGACAAAACCCACTAATAAATAAATGACCATGGAAGAGTGCTCAGGCTCTGATGCTGTTTTCTTTACTAGTATAGATGTAGGCACTGATAGATGAATGAGAAAACCAAGGGTATGATGCATCTTCACACAGTCCCAGGGGAGCCAGGCAAGGCTGTGGTGCCTGATGACTTCCTTCTTATGATTCATGGGCCACTTGCTATAGAACCATTTTAAACACTCACAGTGCAGAGGTGTTTTCTATTATTTTTTATGAAGCACATATCCACAAGTAACTTGGGATGAGGACCGTAGGGGCTTCAAAGGTACTTCTGTTTTAAATTTGTGCCATATAGACATCTATCAACAGCCAAAGAATGATAGCAGTGATTCTTTGTAACCATTGTACAGTCCACAGCAGTGTGAATGATGTCACTGTGTTTGGAATAATTCCTAAATCACACGAAAAATACTCATGGGCTGTAGTAAGTGCAGCTGAACTTTGCCAGCTTTCATTTCAGGCAGGCAGAATTATCTTTTCTTTTTCACAGGACTTATCAAAGAATCATAGACACATTGGTATCTCTGGAGGTTTCTACCCCAATTTCCCACTCAGTACAACGTAGTCAAAACAAAATTAACATCTTAGAGGTTGAGAGAAACATGACTAGGAAGGCTGTGCTGGAAACACGATGTAACCGTACATTGCTTATCTTATGGTCTTCACGGTGTCATTAAAATCATAACCTATGCATTTTCCTGGGAAGATATGATCAGTCACATACTGTTTTAGGCCACATATGTACTTACCAGAGTCAACGGCAAGGTAGAGTAACATCAGACATACTTAACAGCATTATTTCTATTCTGGTATTCCAGTATTTTATGACGGTTAATCCAAAGATACGTAACCATTTCAACTGAATGAGAATTAGTTTTGATTGGATTCTAAATTTAGTTAAAAAAAAAGACTTCAGTCTCAACATGCATATTTTAAGTGCATAACCTGTTTTTAAATTAGTTTTGATGTTTTATGCATGAAAGTTGGCCTAATGAATACTAGTTTTGTGAAAGAACATTTATGCCAATGGCATGAGGAAAAAGGGCGATTCTAATTAGGTAAAAGTTTATTTTTACTAAGTACATTTAGGAAAGTTCACATCAAGAAAAGCTTTTGATTCCATTGACATTTTATTGCAAAACTGATAGTATAGCAGAGCAAACACACTACAGGTGAGATCAAAACCTATTAGACAAAAAATTATTTTTTCTTGAAGATACTGCATATTTTACATGCAAACTCTACTTTTCAGTGCTGAAAATTACCTCTCAGCTAAAGCGTGAATAATTTTGATATACAATGAATCAAATAGAAGCACTAAGAGTAGAAGAAAATTGGCATGACTGGAGTTCTTACCTATAGTAAGTTTAAATAGTTTAGATGGTAAAGGCCTTCTTGCATAAGTGTCTGTATTACTTTCATTCATTACTACATGCAGTTTAAAGGTGTAATACCCAACTTTCTGAAAATCTTCCATCAAATATATTCTACCATCTCTTTAAACAGACAATGAGTTTAACACGAGATGAGTGAAGTGGGGTATTTTCTAATGCTCAAGCATTGTACAAATTGCCAGTCTCATGACAAGATATCAGATAGTTGTTCACAGCTGTTACAATCTGTTCTTTACCTGATTCAGAGCTATAAAAGCCTCTCATTGAGATTGTGAGTATATTTAGTTATACTGTATAAGGCTGTGACTATGTAATCACTTTGACAGTTGGTTTCAGTAAATACCAAGTAGCACATATATTGAAAAGTAGATTTGCTCTTACAGACCGGTCGAAGACCAGCGTATTATTTTCAGCAGGGAAGAACTTAAATCTACGATCCATTTACTCGGAACTAGAAACTTTTCTGAAGAAACAATTGTACACAGATCAGCAACATACTGAAGCCAGCAAAAAAATTGAATACATCCCTACAATTCAGAAGCCAAGTTTACTGACTATAAATCTGCAGTAAAATGCCTGGAAAACCACACAGCAGACTTTGAGCCTTGACAGTGCTTTTCCCCCATTCTAAGGTTTCAGCATCAACAAGCACAGGGCACTGCTCAGATGCTCTGAGTGAAGAATGGTGCCTCTCCCCTATCATTTGTCCAGGTTTCAGTTAAACTTCTCCCCATCACTGTAGTCATGTCTATATCGTGCCCATGTTAGTCTTTTTTATTATGGAATAAGCTCTTGAGCTCTGTATTCTCCCACCTCTGTATAGTTACAAAACGACCAGAAGAAGAAATCCTGACAACTGCAGCCAAAACTGTCCAAGTTTTTGCTGGATAACCAGAGGGTCTTTTGCCCTGTCCTGCTGGATGGAAAGCTCTCCCAGTGAACTGAGTTTTTCCGAGTCTGACTGAGCTGGACATACAGGCTGAAGGGAGGGGATGCACTGTGCTCTCTCCAATGTCTTTACCTGGGGAAATAACACCAGTAGGCCTTGGCCATCCCCATCAGGAAGGCTGAGATTTCTTCTTTTGCACTCAGTTCAGTTCTATTTCTTTTCTCAGTTTCATAGTCCATTTTTATGCATCCTGCAATGACTAAATCAGAGTTCTTCCTACAGTCCTTAAGAGGGCCAGCCTGGAAGCTAACCTTCTTCTCATCTCACTCAAAACCATTTCTCTCAGATGAGCCAAACCCCATACAGCATTGCTTGTTCTTACTTTACTCTCTGACACACCAAAGCCCACCTCTCACGCATTTACAGCAGAGCTTTCCAATGCCATGATCTCTCACAGTGTGCAAAGCCTTCATCCTACCCACCAGCTGCACTAGGGATCATAGAGCAGGACTGGGGCCACAGCACTGTTCTTGCCACCAGTGGGGGACCATTAGCAGGATGTTGTGTGGAGCCCACTTCTACCTACAGCCTACAGCGCTGCCTGCCACACAGTAATGTCTGAATTAGCTTAATGCCACCTTCCACACTGAAATGAAGGAGAATCTTCCTCTGCCAAATCGTTGCTATTTTGCTCCTAATTCGTTTAAAATCTGGTGTTATCATAAGGCGTTTATGGTAATTAATTCATTGCTACAAGTTGTATTGATACAGGCGGTAGAATACGAGTTTTCTGATTAGATTGTGTTTCACTGTGAATTTTGCACTGAAATCAGTGGCCAAATTTCTACACATTCTTTAGTCATTCACACTTTTTCATACCAACAGAGGGAAGGTCTGTGGAAAGGAGAAGGAATGAAGAAGTCCCTAAAAAGCAGGTATCTTCTGGTGATGGCATTCCATCTTCCCAAAATACTCTACTTCTTTGACAGGTTTTTGCAAGTCAAGCGGTAGAAAGCATCAGACATCAGGAACCTTCAGCTCTTCTAAATCTTTCAGTTTTACCATCAGTCTGCACTCATATTGCTGAAAAAGTGTTAAATTCATTCATATTCCCCTGACTCTGCACAGATATTTATGAGGTCCAAACACTTTTCTGGACTGATGAATTTGCCCAGGAGCAGTTGTATCTTAAAGGTGAAGAATAAACACTAAATTTGAAAAAAAAACCCCACCCCTGAATTTTAACAGAACTACATAAGACCAGTGCCTTTTTATAAAGACTAAGATGCACTAGCATACCAATTTTACTGCTATGTTCTTCTTGGAGCAACTTGGCCTTACATTTCCATTAGCAAATCCAGATACTAAATAAATTTAATGATGAAGTTAAAGGGATTCACTCAGATATATAATGTTTAGTCATAATTTCTAATATCTTGACCACATTTCAAGAGGTATAAATGCCCTTTTCCTACCATACCTTCATAGATGAACTCTACACTTTTATTTGAATAAAACTAGTTTAAAGCACCAGAAATTTTACAAGTTGTCTTTGAGATTCCTTTAGGACAACCTACTTTGATTTTACAAAGGAGACAGATGAAAATGAGCTTTCCAGCTAGGACAGCAGATTCCAGATCCAAGGAGGTGCATTACTCTGAGCAACAGCTCAGCCATGTCACTTCTATTAGCGCACAAGGGACAATGTTATCATTGGAAAAAATCATAACATCCCTATGGAGGACTGATAGCCTCAAAAAAAAGAAGCCCCATAACAAGTTGTTTCTTTTTCTGAAAGTTCTTAAAGAGTAAAAAAACATAATCTGAGTTTCCAGAACATAGACTTTACATCTTTTTTCCATCGGGGTTTTTGGGGATTGATTTTTTCCTTTTATCTTTTTTTTTTTTTTTTTTTGCTTTGTTTTGGTTTTGGTTTTATTGGTTTGGTTTGGTTTTTAAGAACAAGATAGTTCTCTTATTTTGTTTCACACTGTCGCCGACTGACTCTCCAGTTTTCCTACCATTTGCTCTGCTAATTCAGCAATACCCAGTAGGTGGCCTCAGCGTATAATGTATTTCTTCACTCTATTTTTTTTTTTTTAGTAATTCTACCTTGCTTTTTTCATTGCAACAAGTTTACTTTAGATGGAATCTCCTGCCCTTGATCATTTATTTTCCATATTTCACCATCATCTATTTGTTAAGTACCATTTCTTTTAAATAATACTCTTTCTCTGTTAGTGAAAAAAAAAATAATTCAATTTCTATAGGGCAACTAATGATTCCGGGAAAAAAAATCCGTACAGTTTGGATGCTCTGGTTTAGAGATACCACCCATATACTTCTTGATTCTCCCTTTACCTGACATTTTACATTCCTCAGGGCTTAGGAAACATTTTCTTTAGAGAACGTGACGTATTATCCAGGTCCAGACAGACATACTCATATGGGCTGACAAACAGAGCAGGTCCTTGGAGTCTTCAGCTCTGGGTCTTTCAAAGAGCTCATTGCTGACTCTTGTGGTTCTCCCACATCTCCATCTTCGGAACTCAGTTAACTTGTGTGCTACAGTCAGCCCCTGCTTATGAACAAGGATGTTACCTACATTAGTCAGCCTGTGGGACTGCCCTTTCGGATAGAGAGGTTCTTTTGATATGAAAAGTATGAAACACTTCTTAACTGATTGAAGATCTTGGTTATCCTATTTCTTGTTCTTGTGGGAAACGTTTCTTAGTTTATAAGCAAGACTACCTATAGCTGGGATCACTGAGACGACACGTTGGCAGCTTTTTGTATTTTCAAAGACCAGAATGAATTAAATGCAAGTGTTTAAGACATATTCAAAGACATGTACCAAAATAGGAAATTCTGACCTTCGGCAGTTAGTAGAGTCACTTCTGTAATATTTTGTCATGGTGAGACTCTGTATTCATTCTACCTTGTCAAACGTCATGCAATAAATTACACAAGGTCAGTTGTCATTGTCACTGTGACCTTCTACGCTGGAAGAAGTGCCCATGTATTTGTGAAACATATTTGCCAGTATAAGTGAAGTATATTTATCTACCATGGATGTCCCCAGACTTCCTGACCCTATTTTTGTAGATAATTGATATGTAAATTCGGCCTTTGGCTATTGCCAGTAAGCTAATAAGACAGAAGGTCTTATAGTTTCCCTACCATAATGAGGCCTCAAACCAATTTGGCTGGGATCAAGGAAATATGAAGCCTCCAAATATTTCTGGAATTGCCTCACTATAAACTTTGTCAAGAAGGCAGATTGAAATGTCCTATAATAGATGTGACTGTTTGCATCAAGAAGCAGATATTTTTAGATTTGTGTTAACAAGGGCTTCCTAAGGAGAAGTTGGTGTCTGGTCCTATTGTACCCTAACATCATTCTCAGCTAAGGTTGGGATCTTCGTTGTCCAACAATATGTCCCCAGTACTGTCTTCACTTAAGGCTTTGTTTACATAGGGTGCTAAGGAAAATGTCTAGTCAAGACAAATTAACTACTTGATGTACATAAGTGAGGCTTTATTACATTTTCATTCAGAAGAAAGGCAGTTCTATTTCACAGTAGGCTAAGATACAGTGACCTAAGTTACAATGAATGAGAGCATCCACATAGAGGTTTAGTACAATTCAGCACATGTGCATTAGTTTATTTCACTTTAACATTCCTGAGTGTCCCAGTGCCGGCAAGTCCTAAGAAAACAACATTAGCCAAAATGAAAACTTGGGTTTGCATTTGTCCCCTCCATAGCCTGCTCTGCTACCATGGAGACAGACAGCTCTGTCAGAATCTAGTAATCTCATCTTCAAAGAAACAAAAACATTCTTGGTGAAAGAGCCTGCAAAGCTATATTTGCCCTAAATGTGATCTTGTGCCCTTCATTGAAATCCCACTTCATCACAGAAGGAAACAGAACTATTCCCTGCCACCCTTGTTTTCTTCTCATTTTTTCTGAATGGTAGTCGGAGCTCCTAAATTAGAAATTGTTCCATGGGCATCACAACTAATGGGTCCTGCACAATGCCCTACATCTCCCCAGCAGCACCATCATAGCAACCCTGTGCCCCCTCCCTTGCATTCCTTCTGCTCCACAGTGCAACTTTTCCAACTCTACCCCACAGAGGCAGGACCCTGCAATACCCTCAGTCCACCCTTATCCACCCAGCTCAGGCTGCTTAGTGCACACCCTTGCTGTCTCCTCTCCATAGCTGAGTCTCCTCTGCAGAGCTCCTGCTGTTTGGCCGGGGACTGGCCCTCTCCAGACAGCACTGGAGGACGGACCAAGTGTTGGCTGCCTCTTGGAGCAGGCAGTGATGATTCTTCCTGCATGTCCCTCAGTTTGACTCCCTTCTGTCTTACAAGTCTTCACAGAAAGTATGGAAATGTAACTTCTATGTCCTTCTCCCAAATATTCCTGTGGATTACTGGCAGGGCAGCCAAAAGACATCCTGGCTGATAATGTGTCATTGTGGCCAGAAACCACCCCTGTGAGATAGGAGTCCTAGGATCTCAGCCCATACTAAAAACCAGCTTTCCACAAAGGGACTTCACCTCACTCCTCCATTCTTTGTCTATGTAACAGAAACGTGAAATAACTGATCACAATTTAAGTTTAGAAAGGTGTTGGGAGTTTAAGACACTGGCTGTATGCTGGGAGACTGGTGTTCTTTAGCACTGAAGGAAGAACAGAGTAGGTCTTTTAACTCTCAAGAACATATTGAAATGAAGAAATTAAAACTACGTTCAAGTGCTTGGGGATATTTCTATTTTGGGGGTATATTCTGAATAGTGAACATAATTTAGAAGGAACTCCACTGTTTTTAAAGAGAGAAGTGACACATGGAAGTTATTTGCATGTTAGCTGGAGAAACATTGAAGGAAATGCAAATTTAACCCTCAGACTGGCAAGGACAAAACTGCAGCACATTCCACTTTCATGAGATTTAAATAAGTCTCCTCTTTGCCACAGATGAATAGACAGAGCTCTCACAGGCCTTTGTAGGTCTCAGCTCTGTTCCTTCCAGAAGCTGCTGCTGGAAAATCTGGCCTCTTATTTCTTAGTTCCCTGGAGCATTTTGTACCCATATAGTTACACATGATTTGGGTGACTATAGTGGTCACAAGCCCTTTGTTAACATACCTGTGCTGTGCATAAATTATTGAGGAGTCACTGGCCTGGGCTCATCTTCCACCCAAGGCACTGATCCATCGCAATCCATGTAGGGATTTACCTATTGCAATGCGTTCTCCGTTTCTAGCATCTTGGTACAAATTCACTGGGCTGAACATGAGACGAGTCTCACCCTTTCCTTTCCAAAGAAAAGCAATCAAGTCAATCATCTCATTATAAAGAGGCATCTCCAGATACAGCACATCAGGTACCTCAGATAAACCAGAGCTATTGAATCCCAAACTAAACTGATGTCCGTGGTGTGTCCAGCAACAGAAAATGTGAGGTGGAAAGCGCCAGCTTTATATGCACTTATAACTTCGACACTTGCAACAGTTCAATGGGAATTAAAGACGGTGAGCTGGGAATGCTGCCTGGCATAAGGATGACCTATTTGAGGGAAAGGTGAGCAGGTAAGTAGAAAGGAGAGGGATGTCACCAGTATGCTGTCAGGATTTAGCAGTTAGACCAAATTTTTTGTTTCTGTCACTGGCCCTATCATATTTTAGCTATTTCAAAATATGACGATTAGCCATGTACCACTATAGATAAAGGTGTATAGGGAGAGGAAGGATCAGACTAGGATCACATAGCAGTGATGTACTACACTCAATGTCACTCAAACTTCTGAAGCCAGGCAATAACAAGTAAAGGTACACACCAAAACTACCTAAGTTCTGCTCTCTTTGAACAAGTGTAGTTTAATTCATATAAATACATTTTGCCTCTGAAGATTATAGATATTGTTCTAGGATTGAGGCTCCAACACTGATTCCATCTCATTGCTAAACCTAAGCATATGTTTACCTGAGACATATTAAACCAAAGCATCCCACACAATTGTGCACTCAAACTTTTAGTCTGGTACCCGGAATTAATCCTGTTCTATTTTACAACAGTTTATCTTATTCTTAGCCACATAACTCTTACACAAAGTTATATATATATATTCAGAGGCCTACCATGGACCCCCACAACACCCTCTTGCCTGTGCATCAGCAGCCCTTACAAGACCATGGGAGTCCACCACTGACACATGGTATAAAACTTGGCTTTGGCCATTCTGGATTCCTTAGGGAATTTCTCTTATCTTCTTTTGATCATGTAAATAGGGTGAATCATATAATGCCCCAATAACAGCTCTCTTAAGATGTTCCAGCTAATCCCCTAACCCCTCAATTCAGCATCATCTAAAGGTGGGGACACAGCTGGATACCAGCAGATGACTCCAAGTGATTATTATCCATTCCAGGAGGAAGAGCTAAGGTTGCATTAGCACATACCTTGATTCCTCGCTGGTTTTAAGAGATCAGTGTTATGGAATTGCACACCCTGAAAAAGCACGAGACATTGCAGAGAAATTTTGACAATGTGTTAGTGTATTTTTCAGCAGGATTATTGAGGTGAAGCGTTTTAAATCACAAGTTCACTCACTTCCTCCTCACCCTCTGTGTGCAATCCTCTCTTCCTTCGTATGACTACCCCATTCAGAAAAATTGAGACAGTTTATCTCTCAGAAGTCTTTAATGCACTGCTGGCCCTGTGTTCTGGTGTAAGAGCTTATGCATGGTGTCCTTATTTGCTGTAAACCTAATCATAAGCTTGTATTTTACCTATACAAACTATTTTAGATGACAAAATATGTACATTTTTTCTGTAGAGAAGTATGATTGCATTTGAAACTGATGTGGAAAATAACTGATACTGGAAAACAACATCCTGCAAAGACTATAGCCACTTTCAGTTTTGACCTGCAACTGTGCTTCAAAGTGTGGCAAAATAGACAAAGTGAAACCTGAACAGACATGGAGAAATGGGAGAAAGGAACATTGCCTAGGAAAAGAACTCTTCTTTTCCCCGTTTGACAATAGCAGAAAGTTATTTTACACATGTATCTGTACAAGATGATTGGGTACCTTTTATTGCTAAACTACATTGACATATGTGAGGTAAATAAATCCATCTACTGCTGATACAAAGTTATCTTATCCTGTATGATGCAACAAATACATTGTTTCAAATTTAAGGTGGCCTTTTGACTTCTGCCCTTGGTGAGCCCCAGTTTGTATTTTACTTGTGAGCCTGCTCATCTCCGCTGTTTTCCATTCATCTCCAGTTCTGCCAGGTGTATTCATCTCCAGTTCTACAAGGTGTTGAGAGACAGTCACCAGCAACTGGAACTGTAGTGAGATTAGGTAAGGATGAACACAGCATGATGACAATCTTGCCTGCTCCATTTCGCAAACTCTTAATTGCACCAGTATGAAAGCCCAGGACTTCCTTATTACATTTGTCCCATTTTCCTTGGTACTAAATCAAATTAAGGTGTCATTTTATTATGTATTAAGTATCTTCATGTGTACCTTTTGCTGTGGTTGCTAAAGGTCCGAAACAAATGAAATACATCATTACGTCTGTGCAGGATGTGGCAGAACACACAAGATGAAGTTCACAGGGTACATTGACAAAGAAGAAATGGGGAAAACCAAATGAAAACAGAAATTTGGCACCGGGACTTTCTACACAGGGACACCAGAGGCAAGATGCTGAGAACATATAGACAAGTAATGGCTCCACTGGAAGGACTGTTTAGTCTGGGCATTAGATCTGAAAACCAGACAGCACTGGCTCAGCTGTTCAGGATAGTCCACTGCTGGCTCAACTGCTCGAAAAGCCACATGCCCTTCATTGTGTAGGTTTTACACTGAAGATTTCACAGTCATAGGACATATAGCTGTAATGTGAAAATTACACAGAAGAAATTCCTCTATGCTAGTACAAATACATCTTCTTAGAAAATTAGATTGTTTTGTGAATCTTATTAATCTGTCAAAGCTTAAACCTATGTACTACACTGACCTTCATACACTCAATGGTCCCCAGGTTTAGGCATTTGTGGACAGTTAATATAACAAGAATATAAATCTAAATACATAGGTATGAGATGAAAACTACACTTTCCAATGTAATTCATTCCCTGACTTTCAATATAGACTAGACTAGACTTGACTAGACTGGACTGGAGTGGAATGGAATAGAATAGAATATTTTCAGTTGGAAGGGACTTACGATGATCATCTAGTCCAACTGCCTGTCCAATTCAGGGCTGACCGAAAGTTAAAGCAAATTATTAAAGGCATTGTCTAAATACCTCTTAAACACTGACAGGGTTGAGGCGTCAAACACCTCTCTAGGAAGCCTGTTCCTGTGTTCCACCACCCCCTCAGTGGTGAAATACTGAAATGTTGTTCTTCTGCATGAAATGTGATTAATTTGTGGCTTTCTATAGCTACACCCGGTGTTTACTGTTGAAAGATAGGCATACGTACTTTCCAGCAACACCTAATGATCATCACCTCTTCAGTCAGTCACTATATCTGAGCTATAGCACTGAGAAAGCTTTTAATTTTTTTCTGTTATAGGGCCATTAGGAATTAATGTTCAGTGTTACAAATTTTGCTATGGAATGTGCTTATTAAATGCTTTAGAGGAAAAGTTAAAAAGATGAGCTAGTTTCAAAGTGTTTACAGTTCAATTTTCTACATGGCAAAGCAAGTCTGCCAAACATGAAGGAGGTTTACAGGGAATTACCTGAAATAAAATCTGGTTGTTTCCCTTTCCTATCACTTCTGAACACTATGATGGTAGGATAAATATGTGGCAGATGAAACACAGGTCTGCTTCTCTTAAAAAAAAACCCACCAAAAAAAAAAAACCAACCCACAAAAAAACAAAGCAAGCAAGCTACTGGGTGAATTGTTCTTGAGCACTTTCCCTCCTACCCAAATTTCATGTTTCATTACATGCAGAAACAGTCATATGGAAGTGAGATGCAACAGAAACACAACTGATGAAAAGGTGGACAACAAACATTAGCAAATTGTGGAGACAGACCTAAATATTTGAATGTTCACCAAGATATAGGAAGAATACATAAGTCAGCCGTTATTTGTAAGAGCGTGAAAGAATTCTGTCTGTGGCCAGGGCACTCCCATAATTTCTTGTGAGAGGAGCTCTGCACTTTACAGCAACCTTTTAGTAAGTTACAGTGGGTAACTTAGTGGTTGGCATTGTTCAGGCCAGAACCTTCCCAGTTCCAAGGAAAAGAAGTCAGAGAGTACTAGTGCCAGTAAAATGTTGCTAACTCCTATTCAGGCTCATGCAGCAGAAGACTCTCCTATGCTGCAGTCCTGACCCATGTAAGTCAGGCTGGCAAAGCACTTTCCTATGTGCTTTATTCTCTCATCTTTGACAACTGTTGTTTTCCTTCCTCAAAGAGGCTCCTCTGAGGAGGCAGCAGGTGTGTACATCAGAGTTCCTCCTGTTCCTGTCTTCCAGACCTAACAGAAGGAATGAAGAAAGAAGCAGATCCCACAGGTCATTAAAAATGCATTCTCCCTTCCTGTATCCCTGATTCTTAAAAGCTTCTCTGGCTTTGCTGCATTGGGAACTGGTTGGCCACCCGCCTTTCATAACCTCCTACACATTTCGTTGTACTGATATTCAAGTGTCTGGGCAACCTTCTCTGTGGAGTCTTCCCTTAGATTTCTGAGGGTAATTGGGAATGACTGAGACATAGATAAGTAGCAATGGGACCGACAAGTAAAGGATTAATTTTTAAGATTTGCAGGGGTGACATAAAAGAAGTTGAAGAGGAAAGCAAGGGGGGAAACAATAAAGCAGTGGTCAGCTTGCTGAGTAGGAAAGGCTTATTTGGGGAGTGCTGAAGGTAGCAATGCCCAAAAAGGGAGTGGTGAGAAGAGCTGAGAATCTGTCCTTAAAAAGGTGCGTATGAGATGCAGCCAAATGTCAAAGAGGCGATGCTTGGTAGACTGCCAGAATTACAACATGTAGTAAATATGGGTTAACTAAGGATTGCCAGACTGTTTCAATGGAAGTAGATAGGCTTCTCCTAAAGGAGCAGGGACTGTCTGTGATCTGTTTCTGATGGCAAGAGTTGAGGAAAGCATGTCACCACCAAAGGAAAGGCTGTGGGGAGTGCAAGCAAGCCAGGAACTGTGCACGATTTAAGCCTTAAAACATCACAGATGTGGAAAAAGATACCAGCCCTGGCAACATGGAGAAGCAGGTCAGGTTGTAATATGGCCTGTAACGGAGTGTCCCGGGGCTTTTCCCACACGTGGAAACATCATCACAGGAGCACACCTAGGCTCCCGGGTCAGAGAAAACATTCTCGGATCTACATGACTGTATCAGATGCCTGTTGCCGTGTCACTGCTCAGCTGCCATCACTGTCGCACGGTAGCTCACCCGCCCTCCGCTACGCGACCTCGCTTCGCGCCGAGAACCGAACCGCGGGCACCACCGGCAGGTGCCATTTTGTGGCACAACCGGCCCGAACGCCTCGCGCAGCCCCCGCCGCGGCGGCCCCGGCGCTGCCGAGGCTCCCGTGCGCAGGCCAGCCGCCCGAGGGGTGCCGCCACCGTGCCCGTGCCGCCCTCAGCCCGCAGGCGCCGGCCGCAGCCCGTCGCGCGTCGCCCCGCGGCCTCCGCCGGCCCCGCGCCCGCACTACAGCGCCCAGCAGCGCCGGGCGGCGCGGGGGCCGCTGGGAGAGCCGTTAGGGGCGGGCCGCGGCGGGCCCGGGGGAGGTAAACCGCTGCCGGTCGGCACCTGCAGCTGGCGGTACAGCTCGGCCGCTGGGCGGTAACCGCTCGTTGCGAAAGGGCTGAGGCGGGGGCTGAGGGGCCGCTGCGTGCCAGCGGGGCGCCACGGGGGGTCAGCCCCGCTCCCCCGCCTCCGAGTTTTCCGGGGCACCAGCGGCTCGGCGCGCCGTCGGAAGGAAGGGGAGGGAGGGAGGGAGGGAGGGAGGTGGGCGGGCGGGCGGGGGGTGGCGGGGCTGTCGTTGTAGGTGCGAACCTGAAGGGGAAAAAGCCCGACGGGCTAAGGGAAGCGAGAGCGGCGGCTCGGACCCGGTGCGGGCCCAGCCGCGGCAGCGCTGACGGTGTCGGCTGGCGCGGGGTGCGGGAGCCGCTCCTTCCCGCCCTGGGTGGCGCCTCGGGCAGCCAGGTGAGGAATCGGAGGGTGACTTCGTGGCTTCCAGAACCACTTCACAGGCAGCCTGGAGAGGAACGGCTGTGAGACGGTTGCCGTGCCTGTGGGCTGTGACCGCGCTTGTCGGCGTTTGTTCCAAATGCAAAGGTCAGGCCCTGAGAGGCAGATCCTGATACCGTAAAGTCGGCCATGGAGAAAAACCCTCTTAAGACTTGATCTGAAGTTTTAGAAGGCGAGCATTCTTTGTTACAGCGCTGGGAGCACAGGGGAATGTTTTCTCCGGGCGTGCTCAACAGTTTACTCGAGGGTATACGTTGCATGCAGTAGAGTGCTTGCCCATTCATAATGTATTACATACTCATTTTCATTCACATACAGGATAGGTTACAAGTTTATCGCTTCTAATGCAAACCAGTACGCAGCCTCAGGCAACACTGCTCAAGTTTTCACTAACTACGCGCGCTCCCCGTGCGAGGGTTTGCCCTCTCGGGGGCGCTATTTGAGTCGGAGGTCACAATCTCCCACTGCCGCAATTACCTTTGTGCTACTTTCAACTAATTTTCTGTGGGTTGCAACACTTTATCAACGTGTCTCCTCTTGCAGACAGAACTTTCTCAGAGGGAGGCTTCTTTCTGCATAATTTCGATGTCAGTGTTCCTGTCGTTATCTGTTCCTTGTTTCCCAAGGTTGACTCCCTTGATTAGAAGTCCTTTCGTTCATCAGTTTCGATAACTTGAGAGCCAGCTTGGCCTAAACTTTGTGCACAGATTAGTTTAATGCATTAAGGCTACGGCTGTGCACCACTCCACAGGGACCTGCAGCAGACCCTTGCCCACTTCTTATGTGACCTGAGCTTAGCAGACACATCATGCATCGTTTTGTTTCTCATGGCTTTTTGGTCTTTTCTAGACCAAAGAAAGACTAGGAATATGAGGTTAGTAGCTGGGCTATCTCCTTGGCAATACCTTCCTGACCACTGTTTTTTCACCCAAACTCAAAATGGCAGTCTATGAAATCACCGCAAATAAGCAAAACAAAACTGTACCCACAAGTATTTGGGAGTGCAAATAAACCAATGCAGGCAACATGAAAATAAGAACTGAATCTTCAAAGCTTAGGTTTGGGTTTGGTTGCTTCTAACTGAAAATGTTTGGGACAACACTTTACAATCTGGCTTGTGGATTTTCTTTGCTCAGAAAGTTAGCAGATCACTGGCTTTCTTCAAGAAATTTGTATAGCCTGTCAATTCATAAAAAAAAAAAAAAAAAAAAGAAAGAAAGAAAGGATGGAGGTCTCTGTTGAACATGATGGGAAGCTTCTTCCTACCGCCTTTACTGATCTTCCCTTCCTAATGTATTTTTCCATCTCAGTTTGCAGATGCCAAGAAATTTTCCAATGGAGCTATGTGTCCCCATATGGCAAATTTAAGCCCAGTGAGAAGGGGTTTACTTTTTTAGTGACTGTTGTCATTATGTTATGCATGATCCACAGATGACACAATCCATGGATTGCAGTTTAAAATGAAGCAGATAGGCTAATACCACTGAATTGGAAAACAATGTATACTTCCAATAATTAATCAGTTCCTCTAATTGCACAGTATAAATATTATGTGCCTATACTCTAATGCCTACAAAGGCAGGTAAGTCAGATAAAACCCTGAGACTTTAATTGTACATGGGTACATACTAATACGGACAGACTGTAAACATGCACTTTACATACAAAAGGTCTTTTTTAGGGGAAATACACACAGATTGTCCAGAGATCAAAAGGCAGAAAAGCAGCATTTCCAAAGTTATTCAGAAGCTGCTGTAATGTGTGAGCACATCAACTGCATTTGCTCCATTTATCCATCAGGACCATTAAACAGAAAACTATTTTCTGTGGCCTCAGAAGTCCCTGATCTGAATGTGTCTGTATGCACTCGGGAAATAGCACTTATATGCTTTCCCTGTTCTTACACTGTTTTCCTAAGTATGTGCTGCTGGTTACCTGAGAAGTAAAATACTAGATTAAATAGATGTTTTGTCTAACACAGTATGGCTGTTCTTCTATAAAGAACTATGTCACAGCCAGTACTGTATAGGTACAAGAATCAGTCGTGTCAGATCAGCTATGTAATTTAGCTTTCTGAAATGAAACGCTTCTTTCTTTAAACTGCTGCTCTCAGCAATAACATTCTCCACAATCATTTTATAAAGTGTCCAGTACTCATGCATAACTTAGCTGACTGCTGGATCTCTGAAAAGGGGCTTCTAGTAGGCAATTACTAGAAACAGTGGTTAATAAGTACACTTTTATAGGTATGTATTTGTTTTATAAACAGCCTGCATACTTGCAGATAAGAACTTGCAGCAGAAAAGTCAGTCTGATCTCCAGGACTAAGAATGCTGAGGGAAAAGGAAATTTCTTCCATTTATAACTTGAGGATGATATTTACTTGTTATCACCTACTTATTTATTGTGAGAGACTGAATAATCATTCACTTCATGCATGCTGTTAGATTTTATATTCCTCTGACACACTCCTCCCCTCTCAACTCTCTTCCAAACTGTTGTAAGGTCTCTTAACCAAAAAGCTATTGCATACTGTAACCAGCCTGCTCACTCTTCTGCATACCTTTCAAGTTCTACTAGATCCTTTCTGAGATGAGGGGAAGATGCAGAGGAATTAGTCTTCACTCAGCATTGAAGACGTGGGTGCACTATGGATGAAGTCATGGCGTGATGATTGCTTTCTATTTTCTTATCTATTTCTTCACCGAAAAAACATTCTTCCCAATGCTCTCTGAGCTCTTTCCCTATTCAGAGACCATTGATTTGGGTTTAAAAAGCAAGCAATTGTATACCTGACAGATTTTGAAATAAAGGCCACTCTAAAATCAGGTTCAGTGGTCATGTTTTGTCCAAGTGTAATTTTCAGGGAACAGGAAGAAGGCTGAGGAAAATAACGTTAGTGAAACTATCCTTCAACTACAGGAAGGGCAACAGTAAAGCTTTTTAAAAATGGTTTTGTTTGGCTTTAAGCTATGGAATTAACACATTATAGGTTTCAAGTCTAGTACAGAGAAACATTTCAAAAATGAAACAAGCAATAGGAAATACAGACATTTCAGAAAATATAAGGAACCTACTTCATGTTCAGATAGATGAGAAATGCCACAGTGAGTGCTAGGATCATATCCCGCATTCAAAAGTAACCAAAACAAATTGGGGGGAGGGGGGGGGGGGGGGGAGGGTAGCGGGGAGTGGAAATTGCCAAATTGCCTCTGTAATACTAAGCTGATGTCAGGATTCTCTGTGGGTGAGGTTTCACACTTAGCTTGGTGTTGTCTGATCAAATCACAAAACTCCTGTGGCTATTCAGAGTCAGCTGTGGAAAAAAGTTTTAATTGAGCACTGTTTTTCTAGGTTTTCTAGTATAAAATACAATGAAAGATAAAGGGCTTACAAAAGGAGTGATAAACTTTTTTCCTTAGGGTTAGCTGACAGTAAAGACCTCCTGGACAGGTTTCCTTTCTTCACAAACTTCATGGAGATTATTTTATCGTACCACTTTGTGTTGCTGTGGTATCATGTGTATGATCCCTTTGTCACCTAACAACATGATGCTCAGTTTTACCCATCAAAAGCCAGGTGTATGCATTAAAATCAGAGCTAAGTGTGACAACAGTGACTTTTAAGAATATGAATCCTACATATAATACACAAAGATGCAACAGTTTATTGTAGGAAAATTGTATTAACAAATGCAGTGGATGCATTTCAAACGTAGTCAAAGTGATGTAACAAAAGCATCAAAGTGTAAATATAGTAATTAGTATATATGAAAATGCAGTGCAGCTTACAAAAGGGCGTGCAAGTGTGTCTGAAAGAGCTGGACAGGATTATTTTCCCCCTGCTTTTATATTTGAAATGTCTTTTTAACCCACAGAACACTATATAGGCCAATACTCAAGACTTCAAAGTCCTGAATACAAATTATCTCCCTGGTTTAGATCAGAATTTTACATCATGGAAGGAGCAGCTTGCTCTGCGTGTGGTATATCATGTGTACCGTGCAGCATAAGCATGTATCACTGAGGCACATGCAGAACTACTTAGTGGCAATCGGGCCTGTACACTCTTCTTTTGGGGAGCTGTTCAACTTAAATAAACTATTAAGTGGACCATAAAAATCCAAATCTGTAGATGCGGGAGAGTGACATTTAAGTTTGAACCAAACCTGGCAAAGCAATGGTGATTTCATCTCTGGTTCCTCAGATACCAGCCAGATCACTTCAGAAAGCAGCAGGTTTGGGCTCTTCTGAAGTGACCAGGGGAACACAGTGAAACCTTGTCCAAGCCAGTACACTCCTGTAAATACCTTATGATCAATGTTCATGAATTTACATGTTCTCTGACAAAATCGTTTCACTAAACTTTTTATGTGTGAATTTTCTGTGCAGCTGAAGATGCTAATAATTTAGAAATCATAGAGGAAAAAGGCAAGTTAAAATCCTAAAGCAGCAATGCTGGGATTCTGCAGATAGCAGAGACTCAAGGGTTAATGACATTGCAGCTAATAACTAAGTATGATACCATGGATATAAAAGTTAATTAAAAGTATCAGCAGTTATTGCTTTCATAGCATTTTTCTTCAATTCACAGACCAACAATTAATGCAGAGAAATGTAGCAGCCTTTACTCCTCTCACAGCCATTTGCAGCATTATCTCAACTGAGAAATACACAAGCCAAAATCGACCATCACAAGATGTACAAGTATGTTCTGGCTTTCACCAAGTTTCACTGAGGGACAGAGGGTACTTTTCTTCTTGTTGAGAGGCACTTACTTCAGAATACCCAAAAAACCTGAGGCTTAATAATCACATCAGCTGGTACCCTAGAAAGCATGGTGCAGAGCTAGAAACTCCCATCTCCTTGAGGCCTGTAACGCACAAAGTAACGAAATGACAGGGGAGCAGAGGTCAAGTTTCCTATTTTTACAGTAGCTTACGGTGATACAGGTATGGAATGGGGCTGAACACTCAGTGAATTAATGGCCACATGTTACAGAGTGCAATAGAGTGTGCTACAAGTTCTGCACCTCACTGCCTCCAGGCTTTTTACCATCTAAAAGACAAAAAGCAAAAGAAGGAAAGCAGAGAAACGAAGATTAGGTCTGGCACAGAAGCACTATTCATTTGTTTTCTTCTCCCCCCTATCACTTATCTCCACCTGCAGCCCTTACCTACCTGCAAGGCTGCCCCAACTTTCCATCAGGGCACAGATCTGCTAGCCCAGATGAGGTACTCATCACGGCCTCACCCGGAGTCTTCCCTCAAGTTCACTTAGGTTTAAGTTAGTTTGGTTTGTTATACCCTGCTGTTTCCATCCCACATTCTCCTCCAGTCCTTGCTTATTGCTGTATTAGAACATACTTTCCCACCCACTGCTTTGATATACACTCAATTAATTAAAACCTTGCTAACTTTTCTTTCTGTTAGTTGGCTATCAGCCTGCTGCCTCATTTCCCAAACATCACTACAGACCTCAGATCATTTTTTGCTAGCTTTGCTTCCCTGCTGCGTCTCTAATTTTTCCACATCAGAAACCTTGCATTACTCTTTATTAGGAAGAAGTTTTCCCAAATCCCAAATGGTAGGAAGCTGCCTCACTCTGTTTACTGTTCAATGAGGATTATGAATTACCTTTTTTTTCCCCCCAGCATCTCCCTTTAAATCCATGCTGACAGCCTGTACACATCTGTATTGTAAATGATGTTTTAGCCCAAACTCCCCAAGTAACCACTCACAAATACATTTTTTTCATGGAGAAAGAAGACAAACCTCTTGTGGGCCACCTCCTCCCGCAGTACAGGCAGGTTCTCTTAAAGATAGTATGATGAATATATACCATGGGCACGTAGGGGAGCATGCAAAAACAGCGAGCAAAGAGATACACAGCAACAATCTCATTGCAGCATACTGTGGCAGACTACTGATTATGTGTCTTTGATGTGCATCAGTTACAGCTTGTGCATTTGCAAATAAAAGCCTAGTGAGGGATTGGGAAACATAACACTGCTAGACAAGGCCCTGATTTATAACACTACCTGGACACGTAGTTAATATTGGAGCACATGCTTTAACACTTACTGTATCACACTAGAATTACTTGCACCTTTTCTTTCATTCAGCTTGCTGTTCTGAATAAAGTGGGTCAGCCCTGGAGGCAAATGAGAGCTCAGCCAATGCTACCTGCTTACCTGAGCAAGCCCTCAGCTGCCACCCCCAGCTAGTTCGTGCCACAGTATGTTTAGGATCAATAGGCTGAATATTTCTGCACCCAGAGGGGATTAACATGCCAATTCCATCCCCGCTGCAGGGAGTTCAGTGAAGTTTAGCACCCTTGGCAAATATGACTTCAAAGAGGTGATGCTGCTGCTGCCATCCACTGTTACACTGCTGGGTGAGGGCTGGTATCATCAAGACCAGATACCTATGCTGTACCCACTTGTCCAGTGTGACTCAAAGCTCTGCAGATCCAATAAAGAAATTATAACCAGGTATTTGCGATGTCCTCATGGGAGGTGGAAAGTGTGATTTCAGGTCCTTTACACCATCATCATCATAACCTTACTATAACAGAAACTGGTACATGTTTCCGTGACTGAGGGGCATACACCACTTTTACCATCAGCAAACACTGTTTATTCATAAGAGCTGATGTAGTCACCTGCATCCACAAGGGATAATTGGACTTTGGCATTAGAGGACTAACACAACAGCCATTCCTGTCTGGATAAAGAACATAATTTCAGACACACCCTTGTCTACAATGTTACCTGTTGCCAAGGTTAGAGGCTTCTGCCCATGTCACTTTCACATCACATGGGAGCTCTGATCAAAAAGTCTTGTTTTGCAAGCTTTCATTCCTCTTCCCACACAATCTTCTGCACTGTGTGGGCATATGATAAATTTGATCACAGAGCTGGCCCAGATGAAAGAGCAAACCCCAAATATTTTCTTGCAGGGTTTTACTCATCAGTTTTGGTGAGGTTCACCACACCACAGCAAAATGCTCAGGGAATGAAAGACAAAGTGGCAGGTTCTGACACTGACCATCATACTGTAAACACAGCTTAACAGCTGTAAACTCTGGGATCTGAGCATCCCATGGCTAAGTCATGATGATACTTAGTGCTGCTGTGTTCCTTTTCTGATGAGGATTTGTCCCTTTCTTAATTTGATTTGTAAGGGACAGAAGCATGCTTTTCAGTGCACCAAGCTGCTGGTTATATTTGCTGGATATATATATATTCATATATATTGCTGAATATAACCTTGAACAGATGTTAGTGCAGCACATCCCACGCCCTCACCCTCAGTAAACAGGACTTGGCGCACTTCTCAGATGTAGTGAATGGAGCACCACTGGGTTATAGTTTTTCACTTCTACAATTCCTGTATTTTCAATCTGCTAATAAAGGGAACTAGAATTCAATAAACTCTCATTAGAGGGTGAATACGACTCAAAGGAAACACATATGGTAAACGAAAATTCAGAATGCAACTCAGTCATCTGTGTTCAGGATGATGATCCTTCCTTTTGATTACATCCCCTTTACCCAAGCGGGTTTTCTTCTGCAGGAATAAGAAGGAAAAGTGAATTCTGAAGAATTCTGGCTAAGTGCTGTTTGCCCTACTTCCTTCATAGGCAACACGGGAGACATTTCACTTCTATTAGCAAGGCAGTAGTTTTCAAACCAAGACCCACTCTTCACTGGGCAGTCGCAATATGTGGCTAAGGGCAAGTCTGCAGGCTGCAATTGCAATGGCATACCTACAGCTCCTAAAGCAGCTGACACTGCCACTGGAAACTTAATACGATTCTAGAAGATTCACAGTAGACATACAGAACGAATCACAGTATATAGGCACCGGTGGTATCTCTTGTACTTCCTTTCTTACTTCTTGCCAGTTAAAAGAAAGCAGAGAGATCAGACTGTTTACAAGCATATTACACTATTCCACTTCAACAGCTGGGGTAGGTGGGGAATAATTAATGCTTTAATATCAAAATATTTGTCACAATTTGAGTGCTCTGATAGAAATAGATTATATTTTACAAAAAACAAAACTAACAGAGCTTTTCAGAGAATGCGGCTGCAACAGCATACCAGTCTGTTGTTATTATCCTGGAGTGAGGATGAGTATCCCAGTCACTATACAATTGCATTTATCCAGCAGAGACCGACCCTTACTCTCCGTTTGCTTTATCCTTATTTGTTGCGACACATCTATAATCAAGATTAAATGGTGAAGTCAGGTCAATGTAATAATGAATCTACCACAGATTCACATGAATAGCACTTCAGCATGCTACTGTTTACACTGTTCCACTAGAGGTGCCAGTATCTACCCACAACAAATGTCAAGAGCTTTCTGGAAGTTATGGTAAGCCAAAATACAGTACAGCCCTAGCAGTACACTTACGTACACAACTACTACAGACAGGCAAAAGTGAAAGCACTTACAAAGTTCTTCAGACTTGTTCTTATGACTTGAATGACCTTGGGTTCCTTTGAAAACATCTAGCATGATGTTACACAAAATGCACAAACACCACCAGTCCCAGTTCTGCACTCCTGGGATTTTGCCAGCACTCACAAATTGGTCCAGAAATAACATGTGGCAAGAGGGAGACATCCTCTTCCAATACAAATTAGGGTAGTTTCATTTCTGGACTTGAATCAAAAGTAATGATTCCACTCGGGTCTTCTTTGACCTCACACTGTAAAAGACACTAATTTGACAGTCTTTAAAAGGGTTTCTTTACCTTAAGGCTAATTTTAGCTTTCGTCATACAGACTAGTAAATTCAAGATACTTAGTGAGTTTATTACTTGGAGGAAAACTTTGTACAAGCTGGGGAAAAAAGCCGTGTCCCACCTTCTAGTCTCAAATTCTGATAATAAGGTCAGTCTCAATGTGAAACGTTATTAATTTTCAAGTATTACTAAAAAGCACGGATTTTATCTAAACCTTTCTGAAAATTAAATGCGTAGGGTTTTTTCTTTTTTTTTTACACTTCCTTGTTTTAAGTGAGCTACTGTAAACAATACAATCCACAAAAAGAAAGCAGCAGCCAAAACCAGATTTCATCAGTGTCACTGTCTGGCTATCATTAGCCTCCTAAATTTACTGTATTAATACAATAATAGATTAACTCCCACTAAAATATTCTAATCCAGCAGTTAATTTCTCTTCTGTGAATAGATCTTGAGGGTGCAGCAGAGTCTATAGTCAAGAGTCTAGACTCTGACCCAAAACTACATACCTGAAATAAAAGACCTTTGACCTATTACAGCAATACTTTAAATAGATTGTGCAGGGGAAGCAAGAAAAGTATTTACTTAAACAGCACAGCACTTTTCAAACCCCTGCTCTTTTTGACTAAGGAGAGCCATTTGTTCCAAGGCAAGCAAGCAAGCGAAGCAACATGCTCCCTCACCAGTATGTATCGCTAAGCGTGCTCTCCATCCTTTCTCCTTGGAAAGTGTTTGTGCACAGTGAGTTCTCAAAATTTCTTTGGAGATTACTGGATCAAACGGCAGATTTTTAAAGCTGCCTAAAGAAAGCAACATGAATTGCTGTTTCATATTCTTTATTATGCAGTATATTAAATGCAGTGTTTCGTAAGCATTTGCTTAATTCATCAGATGAAAGTAACATTCGGAAGGCTGGGTTCTGATACATCTAGAGACATGTAACAGCAACACAAATACACCAGTCTGAAAAGGGGCATACTGATGATCTCAGTGCTAAGAAAACACCTTCAGTCATATTTTTTCTGATGGTACTACACATTCTCTCCTCATACAGACTTTCCTTGAAGTTGTGAACGTTCAGTGCCTTACAGTTTGAGTTCTGCTGCATAAGGATGAGCATGAGATTAAAAAAAACCCTCCAAAACTATACTGCTTTAAGAAATTAAAGTATCTATAGCAGTAAACACAGAGCACTTCACTGAATTACCAAACTCATGACTCTATTCTGACGACTGCTAGAAAACACATTTTGCAAGCTCAAGTCTCGTTCGCTCCCCTGAAAGGCCACCACGCTGGAAGGACCATGCATGCCCCTCCGAAACCCTGCTAGTGCCGCACGGCTCCTGCCGCCGGGCCCGGCGGCCCAGGGCACCTCTCCGCACCCAAGCGCACGGAGCACAAACCACCCCGAGCACAGCGCCTTCTCCACTCAGGCTTCCCTAAGCCCTGCACGCCCCGAAGCCCACTACTACCCAACGGGTTTCTCCAAGTTTCTCCCGAAGGCAAAATCGCCCCCTCCTCTCCCGCAGCACCACCCTCCGGAACCGCGGCCGGGTCCTGCTCCCGCCGCGGACCACCCGGGCGGGCTCCGGCACAGCCCCGCCGCACGGGTCCGGAGCAGCCGGGGGAAACCCACCGCCTCCCAGCGTCCCCGTTTCACACGCAAAACCGAGAAGCCACTGTCGGGTATTTTTTAAAGAAAACTCAGGGGAAGTGGGGGGGAGCCGCCCCGGGAGCCCCCGCCCGACGAGCTCTCCGTCCGCACAGCCCTCGCCCGACCGCCGGCCGCAGCAACGAACTCCGGGGGGCAAGCGCCCTCACCGCCCCCCAGGCCGCAACCTCCCACCGCCAGACCCGGCGCGGAGGGCAGCGCCCGCCCCCGGGCCCAGCCGGCCCCGGCCCCGCCGGCCAGCAGCCCCGAGCAGACAGCGGCCGCCCCGGGCCCAGCTCCCTCCCGCCGCGGAGCCCTTCCGCCCCGCCCCCGGGCATCCGGTCAGCGCCGCGCCGGGGCGGGCTGCCGGCATAAAGGCCGGGCCGGGCCGGGCCGGGCCGTGTCGCTCCGCCCTGCCGTTCCCGCTGCCTCAGCCCGCCGCTCGCACCCGCCCCGGCGCCGCCTATCGCTGCGCCACGCCGGGCAGGCGGGGGTGCCCTCTCTGCCCTTCAGCCCTGCAGGCGGAGGTACCCACGGCCGCGGGGGTCCCGGTGCTGGGGGCGTGCGCTGGGGGCCGGGGCAGGTGCGGTGCCGCCCGGCGCGGGGAGCCGTGCTGGCAGCGTCCCGCCCCGGGAGCGAGGGGCGGCGGGCCGGGTCCCGCGGGCTGGCCGCCACGGCTGAAGCCTGCCGGCGTGGGAGCTGCGGCGCTGGCTGGGGCGGCAGGCCGGGCGTGCCGAGCTGCCCGGCGGCATGCGGGTGCTGGGGAGGGCGTTGCTGTGCCTCGGCCCCCGGGCCGCTGGCTACAGGACCGCTGCGCTTTCGGGGGGAGGGGTGGGAGGTCTCAGCCTTCCAGGTGCTTGCTGAGCTCGGCTTAGGTGCCTTGTCATCAGCCTCGGATCTCTTGGGCTAGCAGAGGAGGCCGGTGGGTCGGAGGCCAGCCTCGGTGCTGTCGGTGGTTTGGGGAGCCCCGGCAGCCTGCGAGAGCCGCGAGCTGGTGCGGGTGCCAGCCCGGCGGTGCTGGCGAGCTTACCGGCGCTTGGAAAGGAACCGGTATGGTAAGCCGTTGTAAAGCCTTTGATACTTCGCGATGTAAAAGCCTTCCACGCTTAGGTCTGTGTGAATGTAGGCATATTAAAAAAACAATACTCGGCATCAGAAGGGATCTGAAGCCTTATGTGTGCCAATGGTACCCTGGGTTAATGCACCTGTAAGTAGATCCCTGCTCATGTTAGTTGAGAAGCCCAAATCAGCCAAGTCAGTTAGCAAATTCGATTGTCCATGTGGACGTTCCTGGTCACAGTAGCTGGTGTAATTAGCAGTGCTAATGCAGTGAGAATGAAGAGCTCTTGGCCCCACCAAAATTGGGTTAGGCGAGAGACGTGTCAGTGGAAACTAGGCATCTTGTTGAGGGATGTGGGGCTGGTGTTCTAAGGAAGTCTCCTGTGGTCTGTATGCCTAAGCCAAGTCTACTTCCCTAAGATAAAGTAGGTACTTTCTCTAAGATCTAATATGCCTCTGCCCTATGCAAGCCTAATACATTATTATTTTACTTAATAGATTACTGATGTAAATTCTAAACTGAGTTTAGGTCAAACTGTTATTCTATTTTCAAGGCAATTACCTCTTGTTTTTCCATAGGGAAAACATCCTTATCTATCCTGGGGATACCGATCTTCTTTCATACAAATGGAGTATGTTACATTAAGTGCACTAAGTTAGTGTAATCAAGTTACATTCAACAACTGAATTTATTTTAAAGATTTGTTGCTTCTGTCTTAGAGCCATCAAAGAACTTGTGTTTCCAAAAACTCGCTGGTTTTTTGATGTATGTGAAATTTAATAATTTTCCTGTATAATGTCAATATTGGCTCTAGAAAAATGTTCCTGTGCTGTTTTGATATTTCTAAAATTTCTTATTGGTGTCACTGCCTTTCATCTGTGCCAGAACCTCTGCATACCTTCACACCAGAAAACATTCACCCTATGACTTTTCTTTATCAGAAAGAACAACTTTTTTCCATACCTACTATGCGTCTGATAAATGCTTTCCTGTTATTGGAATAGTTTTAAGATATCCTAATGTTTCTGCCAGAAAACTTCCTGAAATAGCTAGCTCTGCCCGAGCAGTGGCCTATCCCTTTTCAGGACAGACCTTGTTTCCCACGTACAAAACCTGAGACTCATGATAACTTGTGTATGTCTACCTGCTAAATCTCACAATCTTTGCTCAGAGCAGCAGAGATCCAAGTAACTTATCTCTTGGCACTCGTCAAACATGTTTACCTATACACATAGATAGCAATGTTAACCAAGAGATGTTATCAAACTGGGGGTGTAGTGCTAAAGGTTGAAGTGTAAGTGCCAGTGTGCTTTACCTTCAGCTGAGAAGGAAGGTATTAATCCATCACACCGTAATTAGTCAGAGACTAAAACCTGCTTTGACTGAGGGTGCATTTCTTGCATGGTTTTTGTATGCTGGGAAATAAATAACATTCCTTCAAGGACTTAAATGCCTGCTTGGTGTCAGCATTACTATTATGAATACAGTCTGTGAAGTTTAATGCATACCTGAGATGGTAGGATTCAGGCCCGTAACATTTGCTTTAATGCAGGGAGGTGAAGGGAAGAAACTTAACAGCTTTGCAAAAGATTTTGTTCAGTTGCAAAAGCAGGCTTTCCTCAACAATGGTAATGCTAGTAGCTGAAAAGCTAGTTGTGAAAGCCATAATTTGCCTAGTGTGTTTTGGAGATGTATAAGCATACTGTACTCTGAAGCTCCCTATACTGGCAGTTTTTCAGGAGGGTTGAGACTGTGACTTTGACTATGCATTTGGTCAGAGCAGAGATGGGAACATGTGATGTGAGGGGTGGGGAATTTCTAAAGCAGGTGATGGCAAGTGGTTTTATTGCCTCTGCCAAATGGTAAAACAGTTGTGTGCTGCATTCTGGAAGGGAGTAGGAGCAACCTGAAGATGATACAGAAACAGGACAAATGGGTCAGATGTGCAGATGTAAGCCTATATGTATATTATTTTTTTTCAGACAACGCTCGGAAGCAGACTAGAGAAAATATTTAGAATGGATCTGAAAATGCCTTTCAGCTTTGAAATATTGATGTTTGCATTTTTTATCTTTATGGTTTATTCTATCTGGTAAACATTTTCTTTTATCAGGTATCTGAAGAAACAGCCTCAAGATGAACTTCTTGCTGGAAACATTCAAAGTAATCGGACTTACTGTTTATTACTTGCTGGAGTCGCTAGTGTTCCTGATTGTGCCTAGACGGAAGAAGAATGTTAGTGGTGAAATCGTATTAATAACAGGAGCAGGAAGTGGCATTGGAAAACTGTTATCTTTAAAATTTGCTAGCCTTGGAGCTACAGTGGTACTCTGGGACATCAATCAAGAGGGACTCAAGGAGACAAGTAGGCTGGCCAGAGAAAATGGAGCAGCGAGAATACACTGTTACATCTGTGACTGCAGCAAAAGGCAGGATGTCTACAGAGTAGCTGATCAGGTAAAGTATCTTACTTGTGGCTTTGACACTACTCTGAGTGCATGCATGTGCATTTAATTTTTAGTGACCTCAAAGCAAGAGATTCAAGTTAATTCAGAATGTATTGTGCATGCTACCTATTTCAAGAATACTGAGTTTTAGAGTTGACTTGTGTACTTCTGTTCCTTTAAAAATAAAAAGAGCTGGTTCTCTTTTTTTTGTCAGTAGCCCATTTCAGCTGGCTAACTCCTGATTCATTCAATTACTAGGCAAGCACTTACTGGTGAAGTACAGAAAAATCAATTTATTGAAGCTATAGCAGTATTCCAAGTTCTGGCAGCCTTTTACCAAAAGTAAACCCTGAAGACTGTACATTGGAAACTGCCTAAGCAGTTAATCCCCTTTACAGATAAATCCACAGCTGTGAATAGATTTTTTTCAGACTTGCTTTATCAGAATTAATGAGTGTATCTTGAAGCCTTAAATATTTCTTTCTTCCTTTCTGAAGAGCTTTGTAAATATAGCATGTGGTTAGATATTTTAGGCAGACTAGTAGAATTGCCAAAAGCTAAAATTGCTTAACAGTTTCCATTATAACAACCTGTTTTCATTTGCTTAAAACATTGCTAAACTTAACTGTTGATCTAGAAAGTTTCCACAGTAAGTGTTATGTCTGAGGATGAATTTAAAAAAAACCTCAGCTGTCTTCAGAAACATCTGTTGGCCGGAATAATGTTTAAGAAGCTCTAGCCTTCTGCATTTTTCTATCTGCAAAAATGGCTAGAACAAACTTTCTGGTAAGTGAAACTTGTGTGTGACTTGGAGCTTGCTAGAGGCTGGTACTGCTGGTTTTATATCCTCATAATGCTGGTCACCCTTGGTCCCCCTTGCAGCTCCATAATGCCAGCCGAGTTGCACATCTGCTGTCCCTGCAGAGCAATTGCATGTGCCTCACCACAGGCCTGTAACTGCATCCTGATGGACTGGAAGGAGTAAAGGAGGGGGGAATATTGCAGTGTGAAGGACACAGGAATGAAGAAGACAGAAAGTAATGTTCTTTTTTGAGGACTTGAGGGCTTGCGCTTCAGCCCTATGGATAAAAGCAGTATCGGAGCCTTTCTGGCCAAATATGAAAAGATAAGTGTGTACATATGTGTGTGACAGGTTAGGGATGACAAAATAGTCGTAGACAGGAGTGAACAAGTGGTAAGGGGGTCTGAGTGCATGATGCCTCACTTATAATCTTCTGTCAGCAGTTCACTAACAGCTGATTCACTAATAATCTGCCTCCTGATCCCCATAGAAGAAAATCTCCTACTACCATTATTTCAGAAATATCATGTCCTGCTGACAACTGATGTAGAACCATGCAGACAACTTTCCTGTCTTATTAGTAACAAAAAGACTTTAGTATTAGTTATTGCTTGGTGGCATTGTTTACATGATGCGGTGAAGTAGATTTTGGCTCATAGTGTTCAGTGTCACCCTTTGCAATATGGGACAGGAGGGCTCCAGGTTTTGTTTCCCGCCCCTCCCTGTGATTCAGCTTCACACAATGACTTGGAGTTTTGCAAGACTGTAGCAAACTGAGTGCATGTAGGCAGGGCAGGATATGGTTGAAAACTGTGTGCCCAGTAAAACAGTCTCAAAGCCAGAATGAAATGTATGTGGACCTTAAATACCTGCTTCTGGTACTTCATCAGCCACACAGAGAGACAAGGGGAAAAAGTCATTTCAGTAGGAAGAAAACAAAAAAGCTCTGCAGATGTGGTGGTGGTGTTCCCTTACTGTACTAACAGGATGAAGGACAGCTTTTAGCTATCATGAGCTATAGCTTAACACTTGTTTCTGATGTCCCTGTTCCAGAAGTACCCAACCCCAAAAAGGATGTGGCCTTCTCTGACCTATGTCTCCCTCCCCTGAGTTCAGCTAAACTTAAAGAATCTAGGGCTTTGAAAAGAAACTGTTTTTTGATCTTCTTATTTGTGAAGAAACAAAGCCTTTTTGTCATTATCATGTTGCAAAATTGCATCTGGGCTCACATTTACTTCCAGGGTATCTCTTGCATGGTATTTTTTTGCTTATCCATTGTTTTTTCTTGCTAGTAAAGATGACGGTTTGCAGCCAGTTTTCTACTTTTCTAAGAATCTTTCCTGTGCAGAGGAGCAACAGTAGAAGCAGATTTCCTGGTGGTATTTCATGCTGCTTGTAAAACGTCCAGTGCTTTCTTCCAGCTTTGTAGGCAGTTACAGAGGGGTTTGTGATTAAAGAGTAGATGCTTTGGGATGATATTTGGGAATTGCTCGCTACTAACTTCAATATAAGGGCATAACTGCCAAAGCAAGCAAGAAAGAGTGTTTATACCTTAAAAAGATGTTTAACCAGATGAGCTGTTTGCATAATGCTTGCCTTACCTAGGCTTAATGCAAACACCTGTAACATACTTTCCTGCACTGTACAAATGGGGAGGTTTAGAGCTCTGGAAAGCTGACATTATCCACCCCAGCCCCCAACAGCTAGGGAAAAGGCTTGGTACAGGTCTTTTGTACTTGGCCTCAAAGCAGAAAGTTGGAAGGGCTGGTTGTCTTGGCTCTGTCATGCTGAGGGGAGAATGCAATTAAAACAGCCATTTACTGAGGAAAGAGCTGCCACATCTAGTTAGTAGGGAAGCAACATGAACAGAGGTATTGTAAAGCTGGAATTATTTGCCTGGGTTGCAAGAAGGCACTCAAATCTGCTTTGAATTCTATTCAGAGTGTGAATATATTTTAGACTGAGCAGAGACAGGTGGTAAAGAGATTGTTCAG
This sequence comes from Falco biarmicus, assembly GCF_023638135.1. Taxonomy (NCBI): domain Eukaryota; kingdom Metazoa; phylum Chordata; class Aves; order Falconiformes; family Falconidae; genus Falco; species Falco biarmicus. The sequence continues at coordinate 47,298,023 of NC_079290.1, forward strand.
TTTTTTGCCACTATTTCCCTTTTCCATCAACAGAATGCTCCAATCACCAAGTTATAAACTGTACATACCACATCCCCTACCTCTGTCTGTCTTCTGTTTGCACAAAAGAAACATGACCACTTATTCAGATACTTGTTCTTTGCCCCAAAGGTTAGATTTGGGGTACTGGTCCAGACTTCTAGAATTGCTAAATCATCTGATATGAGGCAGTATTAAAGCATCATTTACTAACGATTGCATTTATGTCTCTGAATGTGTACTGAGGGGTACATTCTCAGGTTGGTGACTAGAGCAATGTGTCTAAGGCTGACATGGAGATCATGTGGCACTGCTTCAGAAATACTGGAATTGTTACATGACAAATTTTTGAGAGGGGAATAGACAGACAATGTCTGCAGTGAATGAGGTGGAGAGGGGCTCTGGCTGATTAATAACTGTTCTATATAATCCTACCAAGGCTCCTTTCTGTTTTTTAAACTCTTATGTAATTAACAAACATGGACAAGATTGGGACAAGTTCAAGGAAGATGAGGAAATTAAGCTAGAATAAAGGATATGTGGTAGATTATCCTTTAATTCTTTACTGCTATACAGACCTGGTCTGTCTGTGCTTTCTTCAGCCACTATAGGTACCTAGCAAAGGAAACGCTGTGTTCTGTGAGCTGCAGCAGTATGGCAAGATGGGATAAACCCAGCATGGTTTCCCAAAGCTACTGATCAGCGTGTATTTAGCACCTGATCTGGAAATCACAAATTAAAGTACTTGCTTCCTTTTTCCCAGGTAGCTCAGATTAATTAATTGTACTTCAAATACTACATTAAATATTTTCATTCTCCTTTTGAGAGCTAGCACAGTATCTTAATATCAGCTAGCCTATAGCTGCTCTCTCAAGTGAGTCTGTTCATAAAAGTTCTCAGTCTGGAGCTAAAGTGAGAACTATACTCCTCTTGCTGAACAAAATGTGTAGGTATTATTCTTTAGCCAACTTATTTTCTGGGAACCACCTCAAGGATTCTGGTACAGTGTTAGAATTGAAGCAAATACACTAAAACAACTGTCTGCACCATCACCTGCAGAAGCTCATAAGGCTTTTGCCTTCTGTGACTGTATGACCCCTAAAAATCTTCCTTTACTCAGAATCCTACAGCTTTTGTTTAATTTTCATAACAAACTACTACCCTTCCTACAGTTTTCTCATTTCTTGTGTTGTCCTGAGTGCTAATACCAATGGAGAGATAGTATTCTTTTAGGCTGTTTTCATGAGAAATAAACTTGTAAAAAAAACCCACCCTTTTTGTTTGGTAATGTAAGCTCTTAAGTTCCTGACCTGTAAAGTTGGTTGAAGTTAAGATACTTGAATAAATAAAAAGGTTGTAAGGAGGAAATATTTTACAGGTAGTCTTTCTTACTGCCTATGTGTATGAGGAATACTTCTTATCAAAAGTGACTGTTTGCCCATACCAATTGTAACACACTGGGGGAAGAAAATTCCATCTGCTCCCCTGGAAAGCTGTAGGGAAGTGTGTTTTAATGTGTGCACCGTGGAATGCAAGTAAAGTTACCACTTGTGGAAAAACTACTATGTAATACATTAGCGTTTAACAGTCAGTCAGAAGCGGAATATGTGGAAAGCAACATGAATCTTGAAATACCTGAAATACTAAGATGCTACTAAGTAGCTGCTGCCCTGTGCAGTGGGAGAGATGAATACCTGGACTGCTGGGATGCAGGCAACTAACACTACCAACAGGTGAAGATTCAAGTACTGTGCAAGCTGGCTTTAGCCTTCAAGTCATATGGCAACGCTGCCGCTCTGCTCAGGTTGCTCTGTGGAAAATGCAGGATTTGAGTATCACGCAAGGAACCTTAGAAGTGAAAGTTTAGATATTCCAGCCCTCACACAGATTTTTATGTACCTGATTCTGATGGAGTCACCTGAGGATCTATGTACTGTGCCTCACCACATGGCATAGAAATGGCCCTACAAACAGAGTTGTTTGTCGGTTTTAAGTTGTATTTATTATAGCAAAATACTTGTATTAGTTAAGTCCCTATGGCAGAGAGCTTGCCTGGAACATTTGCAGCAAGAACCAGAAATGTCGAAAGCAGAAGCCTGTGTGGAGCTGTTGGGCTCCACAGCCCCAGAGTAAGTCCAGTTGTAAGCTCAGCTCTAAAAATGTGTTGGGTGAGAATATGCAAGAACCTGAGGTGTTTGGATGTGTAAGGTCAACTTAGTTGAAATGTGCACTATTTCATATGTTTTCATTTATAAAACTTGGAAAGCATGTATTTATTATATAATATCTTGAGGCTTTTTGTTTTAGGTTAAAAAAGAAGTTGGTGATGTTAGCATCCTAGTCAACAACGCTGGTATTGTAACTGGGAAGAAGTTTCTTGATTGTCCAGATTCACTTGTGGAAAAAAGCATGGAAGTGAACATAATGGCACACTTCTGGGTAATATCTGTACTTTGCATATATACACCAAAAGAGCCTTTCAACATGTTTTTAGTGTTAATTTAACCTTTTGGAATTGAGGAAAATATGAAAGGGTATATAGGTCCTTGTAAGTTCAGTCAGAAATTATACAAGAAATTACCTTCTGTGCCTGGGAGTCTGTAAAACAGAACAAGGGTAGAAGAATGGATCCTTTGGGAACTCCTGGCATAGGTGGGTGGAAGAAAAACTGCTTCATATTTAGAAATGCTCTTAGGAACTGAAGTTTACCATCTGCTAAATTCTGAAGTTAGTCATATGTACAATCCCTCAATATTAGTTGACATGAATGAAGCAGGCCCAGACTAAAAGTTGGTGCTCTCGTAACAGAGAATTGTTCAATTCTGTTAGTGTTCTACTTTGTGGTTATGGTAGTTTTGGTAAGAAATACTACATGTTCAGACAATGCTCTTAATAAGTGGGGCTTTTGTCCAAAATGCGTAACTTCACATGCTTTTTCTTCCTTCCAGGGAAGGCAGGTCATCTATGTGGTGTTCCTATCATAAAGAACTGCAAAGGGGTTATTAACACATGCTTCAGTTTCATCATAAATAAATTTCATCACAAAGATTAAAGGAATGTAATGGCATAATTTTTTTTTGCCATTTTATAAAATTTTCAGTAAACATTTAATTCTCCTTTGAAATATTGCAGTGCTGAGCTTTAGGCTGAAAGAAACTTAACAACTAGCTGAGAGAAAGTGGTACTGGTACTGGTGGGGCCTGGAAAGTCCCAGCGCAGTGTTTGAAGGTTAGAGCTCAAACAACAAACTTTTTTTTTTTTCTTCCCCCCCCCCCCCCCGCCCCCCCTCCTCTTCCATAGTGGGACACGGGAGGAAGCTTATTTAAACTGCAGGGAAAATTTTTTAAAAAGACAAGTTCAAAATATTATAGCATGTAGTTTACTTAGTAAAATATTTCATTGGAACTCTAACTTACATTGCAGACTTACAAAGCCTTCCTCCCAGCAATGATGGCCTCTAACCATGGACACTTGGTTAGTATTGCAAGCTCAGCAGGACTGACTGGAGTCAATCGTCTTTCAGGTAGAGCATTAAAGCTAATGTTCACTTAGACAATTAGTTTGATTTAAACTCTGCAATTTAAACTCCTGTAAAAAATCCTGATTTTGAGTTTCTGGGTCTTTGCATATAGGTAAAGCAAATGGTCATACTTTCAAACCAGATGATCTTAAACAGATCATTCCTTTCAAAAGAGTTTTCCAAGTACTGAGCAGTGCTGTGAAACAGGATTTTCTGCCAAGGCAGTTAAAGGATCTAGGAGCCATATAGAAATTTGGAAACTGGTAACGTCAATGTTGTTAACCTGCAGGTATTTGGTGGGGAGAAGGACACTTTGTTTGTTTTGCTTCTTTTTTAATTCTTGCAGCATGTTCTCAAGCTAAGCAGAATGCTGTACAGGTTTCCCTGACTCAAAGAACTACTAAAATTCAGGTGTGGTACAGAGGCAGAGGTGCGATACCTCATTTTGCATTCTCTGTGTCTCAGCCATTCATTCAAGAGGACCCATACAGTGATGGAAAGAAAGTGTTGAGACTAGGGCAAACTCAGAAGGCATTTCTGGAAAATGTATGCAAAGGGGAAGGAAAATGAAATAAGGTGACATAGCAGTAAAAGAAATCTAGCTTCAAGGAAGCGATAATGAAGAGAAATTGAATTTCAGGTTGAAACCACATGAGAGAGTCTTGGAAGCTTGAGTTTGATGCATAAGAAGCTAGTGCATGGATTCAAAGATAAGGTCTGGTATGAAAAGATCATTTCATTTGCTGTTGTTCAGAGGAGAGTGGAAAGGTGATAGCAGGGGATGCAATGAGAAACCCTCTGCCTGTCAGTGTAGAACAATGGTCAATTTAGGAAAGGGGAAGTAAAGGGGTGAATTGCATCAAACACAAATTTTCTTTGTAACCTAATCCTGCAAACAGTTCCTACTATGTTCTAAAGTATTTTCTTATTGGACAGTAATTTCCTGCAGGTACTGCACATATATCATTTCTATACTACAGTGCTGCTGTTGTACACTGAAAAAAAAAAAAAAAACCCAAAAAACAAAAACCCCCAAAAAAACAACCAAAACCAAACCAACAAAAAAAAAAACCCAAAACCACTAATAAAACCGAAACAAAAAAAACCCCCACAAACACACAACTGTGGCTAGTTACTTAACAGGGGCAAAACTATGTTCTCGTCACCATCAAAAACTTACTGCTCCTGTGTACTTGTTCAATGGTAGGACTCACTAAACCTGTTTAGTAAAGTTTAGTTAGTAAATTAAAATGTTTAACTGCAATTATTGTTTTATTTTACAGATTATTGTGCAAGTAAATTTGCAGCAGTTGGTTTTGCTGAGTCAGTTGATTTGGAGTTGAGAGATCTGAGAAGGACTGGTGTTAAAACCACAATTGTGTGTCCTTACTACATAAACACAGGAATGTTTGATGGCTGTAGAACCAAGTGAGTAAATTCTTATGAAGTTCTTATGCAACGTGCATATTTAGCATGTTACGTATTCCTATTTCCTTTATGAAAATCATAAGCTACGCTTTTCTCTGCTTGTGTTATTTTTAGGGCTTCAGATGGGTGTTAACAGTGCTATCCAGCGACTGGGCAACCCAAATGGCAAAGCCCTTGGTACTTTACTGTTCATTTAATCTGAAATGTAATTGGTATCCTTTCCTCTGCAGAAGTCAAATGCTCCAGTTGTCCTCTCTGGTTTCTAAACCCCCATTCACCTCCTGAAATCAGTGGCATAGCTTTGCTCCATATGCTTGTATAATAACAAAATTTAGGAGCCAAATAAAAGCCTAGTGTGTCTTAATGTGAGGACTATATGGATTTGTCTCATTATAGATCATACAAAGGGAAAATAACAATGGCCACTCGCTCCCTAACACAATGAAAGTTCTGTTGTTCATAGGACTTGTAGTATTTATTTCTTTCAGTTGAATAACTGCAAAATTGAGACTTATTTTGAGTAAAATGGGAATCCAAACCAACTTGTATTATTGTAAGAAATGTCTTCTCTTCCAGGTGGCCACGTCTGCTTCCTGTTCTGGAGTCGGAATATGTGGCTGAGAAGATAATCACTGCTATTCGGAGGGACCAAGAAATGTTGTTGCTACCACGCAGTCTTTATTTTATATTACCTTTGAGACAGTAAGTTACGCCTTTCCTTCTTTTCCACTCTTTTTCTGTCCAGGGATTTTTCAGCTATACGTTTGACTAAAAGTGCAGACTAGGCTTTTACTTGTTGGTGTGAATTTTCATTATGTTCTGCAGGGATTCAGTCTGCCCTTGGACCACATAGCAATGACAGAAATCTCTAACTGTGCCTCGCTGACCCCACTGGGGTGCAGCTTTACTCTGTGCTGTAGAGACTGGGCCTGCTCCTTAGTAACTGCATGCCTGGTGTCTTGCTCCAGCATTAGGGCACTCCCGACTGTGTTGCAGGCTGGTCTGGGAAATGGATCTAATAACTCAGGCTGCCAAATGAGTGCAATAGATATTTTGAGAGGACCAGTGGTACTATATTCTAGAGAGTATACTGTCTTTGCCAGTATTAGCCAGGTAAAATTTAATTTTGTGATAAAACTGCACAACTCTTCTGATGTCTGTTCTGTTTGTTGGTTTGGTTATTTTTTTCTCTTCTTCAACTCCCCTACCCTACAGTATCCTACCAGTGAAAGTAACTGTTCTCTTTGCGGACTATTTGGGAGTCTTCAATGTCATGGATAGCTTCAAAGGTCGAGCGAAGAAGGACTGAAAAAGCACAAAATTCTGAGACGAGCAACTCTAAAGTGGACCTTGTTGAAGGTGGTGGTGGTAAAGGTTTGCTTCTTTAGCAGCTATGAACTTAAGGTGCCTCACTTCTCATTAGTAACATTTTTTTAAGGAAATTGCTTTTTAATTGCTGTAAATCAACAACTTTCACTCAAACGTGTTTTTTTTTTAATCCAGTGAACTGTTTTCTTCTCACCTCATTATGGAAATTTGTTCCATTGATTTGTTATAATGCCTTAAATATGATCCTGCATCACAAACTAATAGTTGACAACTTCTGGGGGAGAAGGGACGAAGAAACCATGTGTGTTTGGAAGGGAGCCAGGAAAGCCTTTAGTGGACCTGACTTCTTGCTGCCATTCACTGAACCATGAAGAGGGCCTGTACTGCTGGTGCCGTTACCATTCCCTGGTAAGCTGAGGAATTCAAGAGTTTCCTGAAACAACAGATTCAAATTTATCCAAATGGAAGTTTTGTGACATGAAAGTATGTGCTGTGTTGGTGCAAAACCAATGAAATATATTAATTTGTGGAGGTGGTGATCTTGGAGTCACAGATGACTGGATGTCAGGGCAGGGAGGGTGAAAGATGTAAATTATGTATTTGTGCCAATCTACTTTTGTTCAATTTATTTTAAAAGCTAATACTATGACTGCAACTTTGTAGTAGAGTTCTTTGTATCTTTTAAGTGCAACATTTTAAGAACAATATTACATTTTTGTCTCCTAAGCCAAATAAACTTGTAGCTATAAAGCATAGGGCTGCCAGTCTAGGTGGACTGTCAAATGTCTTGCCAAGTAAGACAATGAGCTACTAAAAGCAAAGGTATTACATCGTATAATCAGGGCTTCTCTTGGCGTTATTTCAGAAAGGAATGATGCTGAAAGTACGGGAGTGCATGGGATCATTACAGCCATAGCTTGAGCAACAGTGTCTTGCTTCTCTGAATTGGGTGGCAGGTTGCCTTGTGTCTACAGAGACTTGTTTTACTTTATTCTTAGGACTATCCATTTATTTTGAACATATGCTGAGGAGACCTTGCCCTTTTTGACAATGGGCACTTAGTAAACTGAAAGCCTCCTTGACTTTTCTAAATCCAAAACAAGAGAAAGGAATATATTTAAATGTATGTCACTTATGCACATGTTGGCTAAGCCCACCTTGTGTCGTGGTACTCTGCTGGCAATCAGTAACACCTGCAAACTAAGACTAAAATGCATTAGCATGCACTTAATTGAAGAACATTATGAAGAAAAGGGTGAGTTTTTTAATGTTGGTTTGTTTGTGGGTTTTTTTTTTCCATGATAGCCTAGAAACTACCTTCATTTTCTTTGTCTATACAATTAGAGAGGTTTACCAATGGAGAAGGGTTTACATAGCACTACTTTACTACTGATAGGCAAGAAACCAAATAAAACAAGTGCATTAAAAATAGCCTTTATGATGGACTGATGAAAGTCAGAATTCAGACTGATGAAGAAGATATTTGTCTTACTGTCCCTTCAGACCTGCAACTGTCCTACCTCAGAAATTCTGCTCATACAGTGCACTTCAGGACATAAAGTTACTAATTAAAAATCAGATATTGCTGAAATGTGCTGTCCATATGTACATTACACTGTTCACAAAGTCAACACTAGTGTGGTGTATCTGTGTCTTGCAGACTCCTCGCCTTTTTATACTAACAGCACACTTTTGCTTCCTAACTATGAAACATTAAGCATGCAGGATTCTGGAGCAAAGAACTGGATTATACATATGAACAGTATATATCAAACTTCAGCTTTTGTGGGAGCAAGTAGTTTTTCATTTTTAGTGTCTCTGCAAACAGGTTCTGCTGAGGGAAGTTGAAAGCAGAGTCTGGCTGTGGGATCTGTGGATTATCAGTAGGTTCAGGTTTGTCACACCACTAGGAGGATTTTACCTGAAAATCTGCCAGAGAAGTACATCTCCGTAGGGATTTTACTAATTCACAGAATCATTGAGCTTAGAAAGAACTGCTACTCAAAGCAAAGTCAATTAGAGCAGGTTACTCAGTACCATCTCCAGTCAAGTTTTGAATATCTCTGAGGCTGGAGACTCTACCATCTCTCTGAGCAACCTGTTCCAGTGTGTGTTCACACTCAATTTAAAAACAAATAAATACAAATTATGTTTAAATTGAATGTAGGTTTTTTACAATTTGTGCCCATTGCCTCTTGTCCTTTCAGTGGATACCACTACGAGTTTGTCTCTGTTTTACACCTTCCCAATCAGGTACTTATGCACATTGAGCCTGAACCTTTTCTCCTCTAGACCAAGCAGCCCCAGTTCTCTCAGCTTCTCCTTGTATGACACATGCTCCAGTACCTTAATTGTCTTTGTGGCCCTTCACTGGACTCACTCCAATATGTTTGTATCTTTTAGAGACCAAATTCTGGAGTATGTTGAGTGTGCATAATCTGTCATACAGAGCTTCAATAGAAAATCTCTGCTAGCTAGCTGTCCTGGTAGGACTACAAAAATACTGCTTTTATGCAAGTGTGCTGCTACCACTTTGAATGTTACGGTCACTGTCAAATTACTTTGTGTGACTGGAGGATAATATCCTGTCCTGTTGATGGTTCTGATCTCTCACATCTCCTGAGAGATGTACAGTTGTATCCTGGAGGTCCAGTAGCACAAGTCTTTCCTGTGTGTTCAGGAGGTGATATGGAGTGAGTGTTTCAATCTACAAATGACACAGGAACTTCTTGAGATAAAAGACAGCTTATTTCCAGCATAATCTTGATTGATTACTTTTCTGATGCCAAGAAGAACTCTTTCCTCCTGCTCTCTGCAAGAAAACTACTCATGGAAGGATTCTGGAGAGACCCAAACGAGGAGATGGAACATGAAATGGAAGAGCATCTCCATTGTGACAGCATCATGGCTGACAACAGCAGACTGCTTTCTGAAGTACATCAGGCAGCTCCCACAAAGGAATTCCTGGTTTCATGACTGTTGCTTGAAACTTTAAACAGTCTCCAACAATATGATTGGGTCCCAGATTTGAGTGGGATGGCTTCATTGGCTTGACAGTCACTGATACAGTGATTCAAAGACAGCCCAGAACATGGTATTTTGTTGACTGTTGTGTTTCTTTTCCATGTAAGTTCATATTCCTGTGGTAGCAGAAATTTTACTATCCTCTAATGCTTCAAATCACAGAAAACATATTTTTTTCTTGGCACTCACTTGGTCCCCTGAACAAGACTGCAGAGGAAACCGACAAAAAAATAGTGGCTGAGATACAGGCTCTATTACTGTTTATTTTATGATTTTGGAAATCTTGCCCAAGAGCAATATGCAGCTGATTGGATGTTGGTCTTCATGGTGGTCTAATCTCATTTTAGGAAGGAACCAAGCAGGCAGCTCTTTTTGGTAACTTTCCTAGGGGCAGTTGATCTGAAGACACCTCTGTGGACTGCATGCTTTGCTAAGCGGCTGTCCAAATCCATAGGCTTTGTAAAATCTTTTAACAAAATAACTTAGCTTCTCTGACTGAATTTTTCATTCAAAAAAGACAGGTTTGGATCCACAGCTGTCAGATATTCTAGGAGAATGCAGAACTACTGTCTCTCTGGTAAGACTTAGCGAGGTCATTGATGCTTCAATAGGTGGGGGAGCATTACAGGTGCTGGCTTTTGTCCACTCAGACTACACTTTCTCTGTAGTCCTAGGTGTCTCTAGCTTGACAGATATTTCCTCTGCTTGCCAAAGCCACCAAGCTCATAGCCTGAAGTTGTACAGATAACATACACCTGACGAAAACATAGCTTTGTCTAGGGAAGAGGGGTGAAAAAAAAACACCTTCACACCTTTTTCTCTTGCCCTTGGCAATATTCACGCTAGGAGTAACAGTGTCCTCATTGGGACACAGACATACAAGAAAAGGGTACGACGAAGGCCTAGGCTGTGTGCCGAGGTGCCTTGCCATGTTGGGTCTGCTGGGTAGTTACTGCTTGATCAAAACAAACCTTGATTATTGGTACAGCTGTGATGAGAGATGTCACCCTTGTCCAAGGTGGTAAATAACTACATCTAAGGAAACATGTTTCTGTGGGACATGTGATAGTCTTTCAGATTCCCTGCCCAGTAGAGAAGAACTACAGAAAGGGCTCAGGAGAGGCAGAGCACTAAGTCAGGGTCTGGCATATTCCGATGCATTCTGCTTTCCATGTCTGGGGATCCAGAGGCAGCATCCCTGGCTGTGGCACAGAAAAGAATCAACAGAGCCAGAACATGAGCAGCAGCAACAGCTCTGCCAGCAGATTCAACCAACAGCAAAAAAAGAGGTTCTTGCCAAGCAAGTTTTGTCCATTGGCACCATAAACTTTGTGCCATGATCTAGGGTATGAAACCTAGGTGATGCTGTAGTCCCAGCGGGGAGGAATCTGCATCACCTGTATTAAGTGCATCACTGTAAAAGCAGCTTGCTTGGGGGTTAATGTAGAGTGAGATGTGATAGCCGAGGTATACGCTGAGCATGCAATCCTCAATGATTAATTCCCAGAACTGGGAATTTTTGGTGGAGGGCTAACATAAAGGGTCTTCTTTATGATCATTTTAGAAAATACACTTTACGTTACTTATTGGTCTGTCTGCATATTTCTTGCGTGATGATGGTTGATACTGAAGCACACTCATACAATGTACTATGCACAGTTAATTAAATTCCAAAATGGATTTGAGTAATGCTACAGTTATTGCAAAATAGCATAGCTGTGTTTTGGGAAGCTTCTAGTGACTTAATTTAAGAGACAGCTTTCAGTTGAAGTCCCTCATGAGAGCCAGGGGCTTGTAATTGTGAGGCTACCTCCAAAGGTATCTATAAGGGCTATGAAGATGACTAGGGGGCTGGAGCATCTCCCTTCTGAGGAAAGGCTGAGAGAGCTGGGCCTGTTTAGCCTGGAGAAGACTGAGAGGGGACCTTATTGATGTCTACAAATAATCTTAAGGGTAAGTGTCGCAGCACTCTCCAAACTATCAAGCTGCAACAAGGTCCTTTACCATCACATACCAGCATACTCTTCATGCCCGTCCCTCTGCTGCTTTCTCCTCATCTCTCCTCACCCAGGGCACACTCTGTCTTTTCTCTGCTTCTTCCTTGGCTGCTCTCTCTTCCTTGGCTGCCCAGCCACTTAACAGAACCAGCCACAGCTGCACCTTGCCTACATCGGCCAACCCACCGCCCCTGAAGCCAGCCCACAGCTGTATGTTATCAATGTTAATTAACCCAGCTTCATTCCTCTAAGTGTCAGAAGTATGGGGCCAGGCTCTTTTCAGTGGTGCCCAGCAGCAGGACAGGGGGCAACGGGCACAAGCTGCAGCACAGGGAGTTCCTGCTGAATATGAGGAAGAACTTCTTCACTTTGAGGGTGACAGAGCCCTGGAACAGGCTGCCCAGAGAGGCTGTGGAGTCTCCTTCTCTGGAGACATTCAAAACCTGCCTGGATGTGGCTCTGTGTAACCTGCTGTAGGTGAAGCTGCTTTAGCAGGGGCTGGACTGGACGATGTCCAGAGGTGCCTTCCAACCCTGACCATCCTGTGATTCTGTGAGCTGTTTGTTTGAAATGTTTCCTTCAGGAAGTCCATAATTTCCACGCTCTGGTATCAAGTCAGGCTGTAACAAGATGGGAGTAAAATGACAGGGTATCTAGCTGAAATCTTCTGTGTTACAACTCTTTCCCTAAAAGAAAAAATACAAAATTAATTTCACGAAAAATTAAATACTTGAAGCAGGTAGAGCTTGCTTGTAGAAATTACTTCCACCTGCTGCAACAGGCAGAAATCTTTTTAATCTTGCTTCTGAGCTGAGGACTTGGAAGACAGCTATGAAGCTAGTTCAGGGGTCCTCAAACTATGGCCCGTGGGCTGGATATGGCCCCCCAGGGTCCTCAATCCGGCCCACGGTATTTACAGAACCCCCCGCCGGGGGTTGGGGGGGAAACCAAGCAGCCGCAGATGACTGCCTGCCACTTCATCCGTGTGCTGGCCCCCTGGTTAAAAAGTTTGAGGACCTCTGAGCTAGTTTCTTTAACATTTTTTTTTACATTGCCAATGAAATGGCTGACTGCTTTGACTCATGCTTTTTGATACAGATAATTTTATCTGCAATTATATTTATATTAACACTTTAAAGATTATGGATTGGTCTTTAGCATTCAGATAATTAAAAAAACAAAGTAACTTTGCTTTTAATTTGTGTGTAATTGTAACTGCCCATCTAAAATGGGTCAGGTTTGCTGATTCCTTTCAAAGGAGAGAGAACGCTTCAACAATGTTAAACAAACTTAAACTTCATGTTCAAGGAATAATATCCTGTCATCTGCTTCTTTCTAGATTTGCAGAGAGGCAGATATGTTTGATGGGAGAGAGCTACAGTTTCAAAAGTGGGAAACCACCTTAGAGAAGAAGGCTGGAGGACAAATGAAAAAGTAGTGAGAAAGTTTAATTTACCAATTCAAATGTGAGTCCACCAAATATGTGGAGGGATGCAAGAGAAGAGAGAAGGGTGATGCTGTTGATAAATAGTTGGTACATGGTCTCCTTATGGGAAGTACCAGAAGACATCTTTTTGGTCCACAGGATTCTTGAAGGCTTGACTTGTTTCTACTGGTTTAGAGAATTTCCTGAGCTAAAAAAGGGGTAGGTGTCTGTGTATATATATACACACATACCTACATACATGTACTTCAGTTACGCATATATGAAATATAGTATTTAAGTGTTGTTTGGACTCTGCCTGTACAGTAGTAAAAACAGGTAGATCAGAGCTGTTGTGAGTGATGGAGCAGCAGGCCCCCCTCCTGAGGCAGACAGGAAGGCTTCCAAATCCACCCCTTTTTCAAAGTCTTTCTAATTAGCTTTTGCAATTTGGTATGCTATAGCAGGCTGGAGCTTCACACCTAAGGCCATGTAGTGACTTGCCTGTGCAATGCTTTCCTTCTTGGATTAAATAATCTCTTTATAAATAGCAGGCATTTTATGGATAGCACCCTGACTATCCATAAAAGATAAGAACCCAGACTGAGGAGACACTGGCACCTTCACATTTTTATTTTTTTTTTTTTGTTCACCCAGCCACAAGACTATCCTTTTTGCCATTATTTATTTAGAACACGACACAGAAATAATGGATTTTTCACATCCGAAGGAAGAAATAGTGCATTATTTCCACTGTGGAAGCCTGTCCCATGTTCTCTTGTATACATATGCTTTTTGTCTTATTGTACTATTGTACTATGGCAGACAAAGACATATCATGAGTATCCATCCATACTCTCCACCCGAGTTACTAGATTGGTTTTATCACTGAAATCAGGAGTAAACCTCTTAACACCAATGTAGCATTAAGAAATGCGTTCTCTTTATTACAGAACCGGGTGCACAGGGGAGTGTTTCCTCCGAGCATGCTCAGCAAGTTACTCAAGGGTATACATTATATAGAGTATCTGCACATTCATAGTGCACACTCATTTTCATTCATGTACAGGATTGGTTACAAGTTTCTCGCTTCTAATGCAAATCCGCACACATCCTCAGGCAGCACTGCTGAAGTTTTCACTAACTACACGTGCTCCCCGTGTGGGGGTTTGCCCGCTTTTGGGGGGGCTATTTGGGTTGGAGGTCACAATCTCCCACTGACACAATTAACTTTCCCCTACTTTCAATCAACTTTCTGTGGGTTGCAACACCTTATCAACTTGTCTCCTCTTGCAGCCAGAGCTTCTCACTTGAAGGCTTCTTTCTGCATAACTCAGATAACGGTGTTCTTTTCACCATCCGTTCTTTGTTTCCCGTCCTTCCCAAGGCTGAATCCCTCGATTAGAAGTTGCTTCATTCGTCACTTTTAAAAACTTTAGAGAGTCAGCTTGACCAAAACTTTGTGCACAGATTTGTTTAACATAAGCTAAACACTAAATCAGAGCTTAGTATAGACAACTGTTTGGGTTTTTTTCAATAGTGTTCTCTTAATATCCAGAAAGGAGTACTAAAAGCACACATAGATCAAGGAAACAAGCTAGGAGAGATGTTCAGGGACCACACCATTCGTTGGCTGAGGACTTTGGAGGAGATACAATGGAATGACAAATTGTCACTTTCAAACCAAATATAAATTCTCTCAACTATTTTGAAGCAGCTGATCTAGAAACATTGAAATCCAGGAAATCACCCTGAAGAAGTCTACAATGTTTGTTGTTACATTCCTACATGTAAACCATTAGAGCTTCTGTGGTGACTAATGAAGTTCTGCATTCCTTAGGGCTTCATGACCATGTATTCCATGAAATCTGTTTTGGGAGACATCCTTTGCCACAGTACTGGTCTCCAGATTTTATACACCTACAAATATGTTTAAAGAATATTTTCACACCAATAGATCTATTAATCTTTAAACTGTAAAACAAATATAACCTAAACAAATAATGACTTGGGGTGATGAAGGGGTTCAGAAAAGGCAGTAGCTAAAACAGTCTCTTGCAGAGACTATTTGAGGTCAGAGAGTGCTGAAAGGTTATGTTTGCTCCTAATTGGGGAAGTAACTCTTATTCTTATTCTTAATCTTTTCTTATTCTTGTCATTCTTATTCTTCTTTCCTTGCTGTGTAAGCAAGCAAGAAGCCTTGACTGCTGTTGGGATGCATTGACAATATCTGTTAATCAGCGGCAGAATGGTCCTGCATCTAATTTTCATCAACCAAATATTCATGGCACTGCGTCAGTAATGACTTACTAGCACTTCAAGATTTCTGGAAATTCCTTGGCTTTCGTCCTATTACCACTCCCAAGTTGGACTATAAGGAGACTTGGATGGAAAACATTAAGAACCTTTGTATTTTGTCTGCGTAGAGAAGGGACTGCTATAAATTGACTGCTGTTATCTTAGAGCTTTTTCAAGAAGACTAGCAAAATGGATTGATTGTACATGTAGTGTAATCCCTTAAGAATAAGATTCCTCTTAACAAAAACAATTATCTTACGAGAAAAAAATAATACCTGTAAACTTACATATACATACATTATGCTGAACTTTAAATAAAGTTAATAGAACGGTAAATAGCTTCACTAGTCTGGAGACTTCCAACAGTAAAACTCATTTGAAAATGAGTTGCGGTAGAAAGACAAAAAAAAGGCAAATCATAGTCAGTACAATGCTAATAATACTTGTTTGGCTCTAAGATTTGTGTGTGCTCTCACATAGTTAAGCACACAGCTTATCAGTGGCTTTCCACTGAGGTTGAATGGTATTAGAGTACACAGTGTTACATGCCACTTAGAGATGTATGTCTACCCTTGCATTTGTTTTTCTGCAGATACTTGGACATCTGCATTCTGCATGCGGTGATGTTTTGGAATATTACCTCTGCATGTAAGAACCTCAAACAGCATCAAGTCCAATGTCTGCTGTTCCAGTCAATGGAATACTGTTTACTATTAAAGATGTAGGATGTTCATGGAAAAATATGTGAAGGAATGCCTTCAAGTGAATCTCGTATCTGGAAACTTGCTTATCATAAGACTTATTTGAAGGCTTACTGAGAGATGGTAACCATGATTATATGAGAAAAGTGGTTTATATTGGGATTCTCCCATGTCTTTGGACCTTTCCCCACAAAAATGTTAATAACAATCAGACTTGTTCCAAAAATAAGAATTGATAGAATTGTACTTGCTCATTTAGCTTGGTCCTGCCAGGTGATGAACCCTCTGGCTTTGCTACAATTACATAGTTACATAGATATATAACTCTGCATAACCCTTTTTGGCACTGTTGTCTCTGCCCTACATGACTGAGAATTTAACCATCATTGGGCAACCATTGGTTTGCAGGAGGATTTTGGCTCAGAGGACCCTGACAAAGGTGATAGGAAATAATCCGTTGGGAAAGGATGGTCTGGCCAAGCAGCTGAAGAGGGGCCATGGTACTGTGGCTCTCCACAAGGAAGGGAGGAGAGCTGAAAAGGTGCTTTTCTTGAGGCTGGAGCCAATCCCCAAAAATATATCAAGCCATATAACAAAGAGGCCAAAGTAAACAACATCCAGCAAAATAATTGCCATTGTAGCTAAAGCTTAGTTTTTTCCTTTGCACTTACTTAATTCTATCATTTTGACAGTGGGCAGCCAATGTAACTACCTGTGACAATATTTTCTTCAAACTTCAGCCACTCAAGGAACTATTGCTGGTTCCATTAAGTAGTACAAATCTGTACCACAGCAGGTGGACAACAAAACACACGCTGGTCCTTGCCAAGGTTCACAACAGAGACTTGCGTGATGAACTTCTCACCATGTCTTCTTGCTTGCTAGCAGGGGTGGTTGGTGCTACTGTCACTGAGAACAGGCAGCTGGCTTATACACTACTTTTCTTTGACTGTTAAGGGGGAGAAGGTACTGATGCTGAAACAAATAGTCAAAAAGGCCCATTGATCACATTAGTTAAAAATTCTTGTGGTAAACTAGCATTGTTTTGTGTCTCTCAAACAGCCTCTGTTTGTAAAGACATTTAGACTTGCCACATAGTGACAATACGTTCTCCATGTTTTTCTCCTGAGCAGCTGGTTGGACCTGTGCATTTCCGTGGTGATGTAGAGCTTGGCAAAATTTTCCACGTGGTTTTTAGTTTTTCTCCTGTCTTCCTAGCCCATCACCAATGCAGAAAACTAATTTGAAATAGCAATATTTCAGAAGCCTTTTCTAGATCTCATCTCTTTTCTGGAACAATCTCTCTGGTTGGAAATATTTCATTACTTTCCATGTCACACCTGGAAAACAGTGAAACATTCCTGACCAGTATTTCTCCAGTTACAATGTGCATGAGCTATTCACCAACTGGTTTTCTGCTAAAAAAAGATTTACAGCCATGCCTCTGAAAAGCCCTATCATGAATAAGCAGTCGCACAAGGAAGCTTTCATTAAGCAAGATCTCAACAGGCGTTCTTGAAGTCACAGTAAAACCTGTGCAGCCACCATTGCAGCAAATCTAGATGTGCAAGCAGGAAAATTCTCCCAGCTGAAGAAGACAGTCTTCTTGCTAGTCTGCCTTGACAGCTCACTGTTGCTTGAGGAAATAAGGCCAAGCTATCACTTTAGCACTTAGGCAGGTGATTCACCAGCAGCTGAGTCACCCCTGTCCAAGGTTAGCACACCCAAAACCCAGGGAGGGGTGGACAACTGCACAAAAAAAGCACAGCAATCCTTCCTCCATTAATTCGTGCCATCTGGGAGTGACAGCCCATAGGCCTGCAGCTTTATTTGCAAAATATTGTTTACAATTCTTATTACAAAGTCTATAGGGAAAAAGACTTAATTCTATTTAACAGTTCATCATCACTACACAAACTGCTGTTCTGGATTCAGCTTCAGAAAACAGGAAGCAATACTCGTAAGATTGGTTTGTCAGGCTCTCTTTTTTTTTTTTTTTGCAGACTTTTGTTGTTAAAGTTAAACAATTAGATGGGAAAATTGGAACTGAACCCACTGTCATGCATTTGGAGTCTGGTGTTAGAGGTCCTGGTGAGCCACAGAGGATATGAGCTGTTGCAGAGTCCTGACTCATCACGTTGGTTGGTGGTTACTCAGGCTTACAGGGGAGGTCTCAGCCTGAATGTTCATAACTGAACAGATGGGCAGCAATCACAGACGGTTCTCTGTAAGCGATGCTGCGTGGTGCCTGTAGCTCACGTGTCCCAGTGCTTGCGCAATCACTTTGCTTAAGTGTGAAATTACATAAACCCAGTCATTAACCCCACAGAAGCTGTTCCCTTGAACCTGCTGGGTTAGCAAATTTGATCAGCTCGGTGAAGGATCCAGCAAGTGTAAGAACTGGTGCAAGGTTAAAGATGAGACTGCCCCTGGGCTAAGGGATAGCATAAAGGGAGCAGGGTCTCTCCAATTTGACAATGGTGAGCTGTTGGATAGTTCAGCCTTAGAATTTAACTCACCTTAGTACATTTTGTTTACTGATCTCAGATACCACTTAAAAAATAAAAAAAGAAAAAAGAAAATCACTAATAATTAGTTGCTTTCCATCTGCTGCAACCAACAATTAAACACCAAACTTCGAAAGATAAAGGTAAACAGTGGATTATTCATTAACCCACAGTGAAGGAAAAGCAAATTCACGGACTGCGTAATGCTTTAGACCACTTGGCTACAGCCAAAATATGTCTCAAAAATCACTTTGATCTGTAGTTTCCACAGAAAAAGCAGCATCCACTGCACTTCCACTTCTGACCATGCAGCCTGAGTTGAAAACTGAGTTTCTGCCATCAAGGGTGGGGGTGAAGACAGTGGACGCACTTGTCTTCTCAAAGGAAAGGCAAACTTTGGTTTTACTTCAGGACAAGAAAACTAGACTAGAACTAGGCTCCACGTACCCAAATCAGCTCAGGTTCTGTAAGGGAGCGTAAGTGGAGGCAAAATATTTCCATATTTTCTCTCTCTTTTTGCCCCAGCTTCCCCAGACAGGAGGGGTCGTCAGGAATTCAGCATGTGGTGCAGGTTCTTGAGAAACTTAATGAAGGTATAAACACATCAGGAGTGTGATATGAACAGTTAATGGTCAGGATTTGAGATGTATCAAGTGGTTAGGTGTTTCTATACTATGAGTATAGCCTGAGACATACTCAGAGGGCCAGCAGTCACAGGGAAGAAACACTGCCTAAAATCACAGCTTTCCATGCTGAAAACCTCATCTGAAACTCATAGTGTTTGGGCCTGGGTCTATGAATACAAGAGTCCTGTGCGGATGCCATGGGTCTACAACAAATATGGCACAGACTGCAGTGCTCCCCATCCATGTGTTCTAATGGAATGTTCCACCAGTGATCCAGACTCCAGACTTTGCCATTTGCTGACTTGGGAACTTTGATATTACAGGTGCATATAAACTTCTAAAAGTTATTTGAAAGAGTGAAGTGTCTATGGCCTAGGTCTGTGGTTTTTTTTTTTAAAAAGCCAGATTTCACATTGGTAAGAAACCCCCCTCTTCTAAAGGACTTTTTTTTTTTTAAGATAAAAATATAGTTCTGTTAATAAATAGCAAAACAAGTCTGCAAATACTCTCAAATATTCTTTTTTTTCCATTCTGATCGCCTTTCTTGAATTATCCTCACAAATGATACTTTGCTTAACAATATCCAGATAGTTTAAACAGACAAGGGGGGAAAATACGCTTCTAGTTTTGAGTGCTAAAATGTGATCGCTTCACCAGAGGGAAAACTTGCACAACACCTCACGCATGCATCGAACACTAACATGGAAATGTCTACTTAGATGTGTGCTGGCTTCCTCTCTGGTTTTGTTTTGAGGGCGTTTATTTGGTTGGTTCTTAGAGGAATGAGGCCTAGAAGTTTGAACAATGAAACCCTTGGTATAGGCTTACCTGGGAAACTGCTTGTCTTCGTAATAGGGTTAGAGATGGCCTCTTCAGAGCTGCCATTCCTTGCATCATTTTTTTCAACACAGCAGGTAGAATGTGGCCTGTATGAGGAATTTGGAAATTGTTTTTTTGCTCTTGGTTAATAAAATCTTAGCTGTCCTTGACAGCAGGGCAAACATAAGGAGCACAGAGCTACTGCCTGATGTTGCGGTGGTTTTTTCTTTCTCTCAAGAATTAGGTTTTTGTAGTATCTGCGGAAGAAAAGTACCAGTTATATGATCTGGCTTCTTGGGAACGGAAAAAATTACTTTGGTTTCCTACTGCTGTCTTTACTGAATCAAAGTAGACTTTAACTCTGCTGGGTGGCCAGAGGTTTGTGGACACTTGCTTTCAATGTCTATAGGTGAAGCTAATCGTCAGCGATGCTGTTTGCTACACAGATTAAGTTGTTAGGAGCAGGTGACACACCTAAAAAGCAGGATGTCACACTCGGTGTCTCTCTCAAACAGCTCTGATTCTGTTTAGCAGAGAGTAACGTTTCAAAAGGCTATCCTCATTTAGAGCAACTTGTGACATTCTGAGGTTCATTTGGAAGAAGAATAATGTCTAAACTCCCTGATACAAACAATGCATTTTCTTGCACGTAACTAGTATTTGATAATTTGAGTGTTTGTCATCCATCTCACAGAAGTAAACTTACTCCTGCCTTCAACACTGCAGCTCAGTCCTTACAGTCTGCTAACCACTTCTCTCGGATCCATCAGTGAAAGTAATGAGCACTCACATGAATGTAAGTTACTGGCTCAGATCTTTAGGACAGATTATGTGGACGTTTCTCAATAAATCAAGACTAGTTTATGGATTCAATGACTGAAATGTCTTTATTGGGCCATATTAATGGATAACACAAAAAAAATAGAAGAGAAATTAAAATACAGTGAGGTTATTGAAAGACAACTAATTAGTGTTGTTTCATTTATTTTGAAGTGTCCAGACTTTTTTTAAGAAATTGCTTTCATAAGTTTTCTTTCTGTTGCAGAGTTGCTAAACTTTAAAAATAAACAAATTGCATCAAAATATGCTTCTAATTTTAAGAGAACCAAATCAAAACTGCTTTTTAACAAAAAACATGTGGCTAGAAAGAAAAACAGTATTGTTCCAGCTTCAGAAACCAGGAAATTATGGCAGAGTCTAAAGAATATGTATATTAAGAAACATAAGATTAACTTGGCAAGTAGATACCCTCACAACCAAATACTAATATTTCAAAATAAAATTAATTTCTATCTCACTTTGCTAACAAAACTCTTATTCCAGTGGCCGAAATAGTGACATCTAATATTGGTTTTCCTGATTATTTCACATAACATCAAGACAGACATATTAAACCCTACCTAACAAAGCAGAGTAGTCACCATATCCTGGGTAATGAAGGCAGAAGTGATAGGTTAAAGTGGGATCACAAGCAGCAAAACAAAGGGCTTGTAGATGCCTTACTCTAAGAAAAAGCCATGCTAAGGACCTGCCTTCATAATATGGTGTGAAACTATCATTCTGACAGTCTAGTAAGCTGTATTTCACACTCAGAGAGCGCTACCTACCTGGAAACAGCTGGATATTAAACAATTGCTGTAATATAAATATAGGGAATATAAACAAAATCATCTTCCTACCTCTCTTACAGAAATCTGATCTTTAATGCAACTTTTCAGGGGTTTGAGGTGGGGAGGGAAAGGTTATAACCTTTTTTTTTTTTCTTGACTAAGCCATTTTAAGGTCATTTGGATAAACACTGTGGGAGTCGAGATTATCTGTGAGCTGCCTGACAGGCTCTGGGTCAGACAAAATCAAAAGCACATAGAATCATTTCAGTTGGAAAAGACCTTCAGGAACATTGAGGCCAACTGTTAACCTAGCACTGCCAAATCCACCACTAAACCATGTCCCCAAGTGCCACATCTACAAGTTTGTTAAGTATCTTCAGTGATTGTGACTCAACCACTTCCCTGGGCAGACTGCTAAGGGAAAGGAGAAAGGCTGGTACTGCTTGAAAAATACTTTTAGTAGGACACAGACATTCTGACTGAAGATAATACCCCATTTGTGTCAATGTCTATTTCATTTTACTTTCCCCAATTTTAGCTTGGTTTGTGCTCAAGTACTCATTATACATCACTCAAACAGAAACAAAACAGATAAGAACGTTACACATCATTAGGGAGTGTAAACTCAGTTATGATGGACAAAGCCCCAAGCATCCTTAAAGCTTCACTGAGATCTGGAAATAAATTTCTGTCTTTTAGTTTTCAGGAAATGAAAGGAAAGAGCTTTCTGATTTTAGATATCCTTGGCACTGATAAATAGTCACTGTGAGACTACTCAAATGATGTCTCATCTAAGACCCACTGTGAAGAACACCATATCCTGAATCCCACACATATCTTTCAGTAGGGAAAGTGATATAGGGAGGCAATTTCTGGCAAAAAAATAAATCCTTTCTCGTGGTGCAATCATCTCTCTCTGGAGAAGTCATGCCTAATTATAAAAAGTGCCCAACTTCTGTGGTTCTCAGTCTTTGGGGATACAGAGAGATGACTTGCCGTCCAGAAATGTTGAAATCTGTGTTGAATATGGGCTTTTGAAAGAAGAACTCTGCATATGCCAAAGCATTCACTACCCACAAAAGGGTTTATGCATGTGAATTTAACACACTGAATGGTTCCCCTTGTTAGACACCCCAGAAATTAGTGTGAGACTGGAAGCAGAGTTCTAGGATGCTTTCTGGTGGTGTGACAATTTTATCCTCCAGCCCCCCTTGGGTTTTTATTGCTGATTAAATGGAAAGCAGTGAACCAGGCATATGAAATAGCTTACCTTTCTTTGGCTTTCATTTCAAATTAGGATTTTTTCACATTTCAGAGACAGTTTGTGTAGCACAGTATCGATCCCTTCTTTAAAAACCCGGAGGAGGAGCACCTCTGCAGCAAGCACCTCTGCTGTGCTCCTGGTGGAGCCACCCTCTTTTGCTGGGAAACCTCCCAACGCCACCGGCTCCGTTCCCTCGCCTCCAACACACTGTGTGCCCCAGACAGCTTAGTAAGCACCAAATTATACTGCACTAATAAAAATAAATTTCTTGGCAAAGCACAAGATTTGGCTCCATCTAGTTTGATGAAAAGCAGTTTATTAAGTTAAGTCAATTTGCTTACCTAAAATTTGCTGAATATGTTCTTGCAACGCCACATGTCAAATGTCCTTTTAAAGACTTGTGCAAGAACATCTGTGAACCTCCTGTGTCAGAAACATCTCATCAAAAGTTTAATCCCTTACTGAACAGAAAATGTTATTTCTCTTGGGTTGGTGCAGAATCTAGCAATGTGAAAGGTGAACTGGAAATAAATCATGAGGAAAAACTTGCATATAAAATCAGTCTCTACAAGTGAATAGCAAATCTAGATTTTGTAGAGGATAAAAAACCCCCATAAATGAATCTATTAACATCTTAAATTAGCAAATTGCTCTGATTTTAGAGAGTATCAGCTTCTCGCTGCTTTACAGAAGCCAATTGGTAGCAATAATCAGCAATAAATGACCTCACTAGCACATTCCAAAATGACCAGCCTGCATTTCCAGACTAGTACAAAATCAGGCAGATCTGTATCCATTTGGATCAAACCGAGAATGAGATTTCCCTGATACAAGGAGCAGCTGACTGCTTGCAAACATCCAGCTTTACAACAGCTTTTCCGGCAGGCCAATCTCCTGCAGCTGCCAGCTGAAGGAGACGGAGAGAGATACTAATGTTCTCTGCCAACTCCTGGCTGGCAATTTTTCTACACCGTAGAAAACCAAAGCATTTTGTGAACTCTTCTTGTCCCACAGCAACCCTAAAAGAGCCGAGCTGTTAAAAGTTTTTATTAACATAATTGATTCTCAGGATTTGAACGTTAAAATTTAAAGGGCAGAAACCTGAAAACTGCCTTAAATACATGGGTAAGTAAAACCTACCAGTGAGTCTTTTCAGTGCTTTTCTACTCCTCATACTTAGTATGTATATGTAACTACATATATGAAAGTACATACTTACATAAGTGCTTGCAGCACTTAATTGCAATGTGATCACATCTAGGAATAAAAGACTGGCATACTGTCAAAGACACTACTAAAAAGCTGGCCAGCTGGAGATGCTAGGGAATCATGGCTCCTTCTAGGGTTTAGCTACTTTTAGCTGCCTACCTCCTCATACAGTACAGCAGAGAGCAAACAGTCCAGGAGGTTCCCGGAGCATGCAGAAGATAACTTCCTGACACCGCTGGTGCGGGAGCCAGCTGGGGACGGCACCATGCTGGACCTGTTGTTTGTGAGCGGAGAAGGACTTACGGGGGATGTAATGGCTGGAGGCTGTCTTGGGCATAGCGATCATGAAATGATAAGAGTTTTTGATTCCCAGAGAAGTAAGAAAGGGGAGTCAGCAGCACTACCACCTTGGACTTCTGGAGGGCAGGCTTTGGCCTGTTCCGGAGCCTGGCTGACAGGGTCCCATGGGAAGCAGTCCTGGAGGGCAGAGGAGTCCAGGAAGGCTGGGCATTCTTCAAGAAGGACACCTTACAGGCACAGGAGCAGGCTGTCCCCATGTGCCAAAAGACGAGCCAGCAGGGAAGAAGACTGGCCTGGCCGAACAGAGAGCTTTGGCTGGAACTCAGGAAAACAAGGAAAGTTTATGACCTTTGGAGGAAGGGGCAGGCAGCTCAGGAGGAGTGCAAGGGTGTTGTGAGGTTATGCTGGGAAAAAAAATCAGCAGGGCCAACGCCCA
Organism: Falco biarmicus; assembly: GCF_023638135.1. Classification (NCBI taxonomy): domain Eukaryota; kingdom Metazoa; phylum Chordata; class Aves; order Falconiformes; family Falconidae; genus Falco; species Falco biarmicus. Next base: position 47,322,532 of record NC_079290.1, read on the forward strand.
GCTAGAACTTAAATCTGGCTACTGCCATAAAAGACAATAAAAAATATTTCTGTGAAGGCATTAGCAACAAAAGGATGGCTAAGGAGAATCTCCATCCGTTATTGGATGCAGGGGGAAACAGTGACAAAGGATGAGGAAAAGGCTCAGGTGCTTAATGCCTTCTTTGCCTCAGCCTTTAATAGTAAGCTCAGCTGTTCTCTAGATACCCAGCCCCCTGAGCTGGAAGACCGGGATGGGGAGCAGAATGAAGCCCCCACAATCCAAGAGGAAATGGCCAGTGACCAGCTACACCACTCAGACACACACGCACCTATGGGACAAATGGGATCCATCCAAGGGTACCGAGGGAGCTGGCAGAAGTGCTCACCGAGCCACTTCCCATCATTTCCCAGCAGTCCTGGCTAACTAGGGAGGTCCCAACTGACTGCAGGTTAGCCAATGTGATGTCCATCAACAAGAAGGGTAGGAAGGAGGATCTGGAGAACTTCAGGCCTCTCAGCCCGATGTCGGTGCTGGGGAAGGTTATGGAGCAGATCATCCCGAGTGCCATCACACAGCATGTGCAGAACATCCAGATGATGGAGCCCAGCCAGCATGGGGTTATGAAAGGCAGGTCCTGCTTGATGAACCTGATCTTCTGTGACAAGGTGATCCACTCGGTGGCTGAGGAAAAGGCTGTGGCTGTTGTCTACCTAGGCTTTAGTAAAGCCCTTGACACCAAGTCCCACAGCATTCTCCTGGAGAAACTGGCTGCTCATGGCATGGATGGGTATGCTCTGTACTGGGTAAATAACTGGCTGAACAGCCCAGCCCAAGGAGTAGCGATGAATGGAGTTACACCCAGCTGGCAGCGGGTCACACGTGGTGTTCCCCAGGGCTCAGTGCTGGGGCCAGTTGTGTTTAGTATCTTTTATCAACAATCTGAACAAGGGGACTGAGTGCACCCTCAGGAAGTTTGCAGGTGACACCAATCTGGGGGGGAGTGTTGATCCACATGAGAGCAGGAAGGCTCTGTAAAGGCATCTGGACAAGCTGCACTGATGGGCTGAAGCCAATTGTCTGAGACTCAACAAGGAGAAGCATCAGGTCCTCCACTTGGGTCACAACAACCCCACACAGCACTACAGGCTTGGGGAAGAGCAGCTGGAAAGCTCTTCTTGATGACTATCAACTAATATTCTGCAGAAGAATAATTTCCTTCTGCTCACCCACATGCTAGCAGACTTCACAACCACTTGCTGGGGCTGGTGGGAGTAAAATGTTCATTGCATAAACCCCAGTAGGGCCAAGATGGGAACACTCAGTCCATCAGCACTCTGCTAGCACCAAAGCAGAACATGAAATACCAGGCACTTCTAGTATCAAAGTGTTTGGCATCTACAGGCTCTAGATGTTGGAACACTGAGATAGCCAACAGGTGAACAGGCCCTTAAGGATCTACATTTTAAATATGAGAGTCAAAGTAGTCCTTCCATCCTATATAGGACCATCCCAGAATCTTAAATCAGCATCTTTAAGGAACTGATTTTGTTTACCTGTCAAGTAGACTACTGAAACACAGCATTTCTCAGACCATCAGTAACATCTGTCCAAATCCATTCACCATTAGGAAACCTAGAGCCAAAGTACTAAAGACCAGTATTGCAGGATACAGCAAATTCATAGCATACACCCTATACTAGGATCTGTGCCTTTATCTTCATTCCATCCTTTTGTTACTCAGGCACAGAGGCAAGCACTGTATTGCTAACATTCCAGTGTAGCAGCTTCATTCAGTTTCACTACTTCACAAAAAAATCAGGAGAAAATACATCACAAAACCTCACACATACTTTTAATATACAATCACATTCACTGATCACTTCAACAGTTGCATCAAACTCCAGAGTCAAGGACTGCTCAGGGTTACAAGTTTCAAGGCAAGACAAGTTTTTGAGATTCATGTGACAATATAAGAAAGTATTACTAGCAGGCCATTTCTGCAAAGACATTGCAAAAAATCTTTTCTAACAGAACTGTAATCTTTTATAATCAAAAAATGTGAAGAATCTAAACAGGCTTATGATTGTTTGCAAACTTGAGCCGATTTCCCCTATTTCTGCTATTAGTCTTTGTCTTAAAAGCTGTGAATTGCCTTTAGCATATTCAGTGAGTACCCTCTTCTCCAACTTAAGCATAATCTTGTTTGTCATTATACATCATCTTTTATTGTTTTCCATGTTAAGACACCAATTTTCTTGTATGTATATACAACATAAATCTGATCCGCAACCTACACAGTTGCCAAACTGTATAGTTTGAAGCTTTTAATATCATCCAGCATTCATATTCAAGTGCCTTTACTAAAAAGCAGTTAAAGAAATCTTTTTATTTCCAGTAACAGTAAATTTAAGGAGAGGCTTGCTTTTGTAAAAATTGTTTTGTTGTTACTTTTTATTTTAAATCTACTGATTCACAGCACACATGAAATGGTGTTTTGCAATGACTAAGGGTGACCATTCTTATGTTACAGGGCAATGGATGACACTGATAGCTTCCAGGCACAAAACCTGTCCTTTGTGCCAGGGACTATCACATGAAGTATTAAAAAAAACCAACCCAACCAAACCAAACCAAGCACAGCATAGTTAAGGTGCTAAAGTACAGGAATTAAACAGTACCTTTTCAAATTCAAAGGCTGAATTTTAAAAAAATTTTCTTAAAGTATATTGGAAAAGGTGTAAACTTAAAATACTGAGAAGTGAGAGATAAAGAACAGGCAAAGATGCATGCATTTCTGTTCCACTGAGAATGTTAGATACAAAAGGACCTCTCTGCTAGAAGAGAATGAAGTATGTAGTACAGAGAAAAAAGCTAAAACAGAAGGCAGTATTTGTAGAAACATTTGCCATAAAAGGGTAAAAGTGTTTTCCACGTAAAGTAAGAGTTTGACATTAAGAGAAAATGTTTGTTACATAGCAGCTTCAAAAGGTGGCTCATAGCTTGCATCCACTAATGTGACCCAGAAGTATTATGAAATTGAAAGAGGAAGCAAGATGTTTTTGAAACTCTTTGAAAATGAAAGCAATGTTCAAGAAAATAGCAGGGATTGAGCAATTTTCATTTCCTTTTCAAGTCTGTATTCTGCCAAAGTCACTTAAATATCACTAAGTGTTTACAGCACATTGCTTTTTATCAAAGTAAAATAGGTAAAGAGGTAGCCCAAGTGTAGTGGGACTTTTAAGAGAGTGATGATTGGAAGAATAGTGCAATGCAAAACACAATTCACCAACAATCAATATCTGAGTTTTAAAAAAAAGAAACAATAGCAGGTTGTGAAACAGCTCCACATAGATTTAAATAAATTAGGGTTGGTGGTCCAGACAGAATCTGCTCAAGCTGAATGTTGCAAAAAAACCCCAAACAACCACAAAGCCCCTGACACAGGGAGGCTGTGAATATCAATAATCCTTTAGGATTTTGGAAAAAGCCTAGATCTAGAAAAGAATACTCAAAGTTCATTTTAAAAAAGTTTTAGAAAAATAGATGTATGCCTAGCTTCACTGACAATGAAGGTTTTATTAGCTTTAAAAAAAACAAACCACCACCAAAAGAAACTTCTGTCTCCTTGACAGAAAAACCATGCCACCCAGCTTATCTGATTGTTCGGTATTATATAACAAAATAAGGAATTACTCCCACAGACAGCATCAGGAAAAAGCATTTCATATTAAACACCCCTCTTGTCTCTCCTCAGAAGAGATTTGCTAGGGAAGGAACTGCTAATAATAATTAGGCCATCTGCCACATTACTTCAGTATCAGAAAGACAGGAAAATCTATCATGGCTCTCAGCCTAACCAACTTCAGTATTATTTTTAATGTTTCTCTAGTGCCATAGCTGTGTACAGAATTCTACACACCAATCAGAAATGGCAGGTTGCTGCTCAAGGAGCAGACAGCTTGAATTACATGTAACATGCCACCATACAACAAATGAGCCTGGAAAGCTTTTTTTGAGAAAGGGTTAACAGAATTAAAAAAAAAAAGGGAGGGGAGATGCTTTCACCAGCTACCTCATTAACATTTTATACAGATACACATGTAGTCTTGCGAGTTTGCTACTACAGTAGCCTCTTTCTTTTTTATCACAGGGCATTAACTAAAGAATTGTATTTCTGAGTTGAAAGACAGTGTTCTTAAAACCAAGGCACTTATATATGCATTATACAACTGATTTTTTTCATGAGAGAGAAGGTATTTCAGCCAGAGCTAATGTAAATTAGCTTGCAAAAGAGCTGATCAGGCAACAGGGGAGGATAAAGCTGTAGAATAAAACCTCAAAGATTAACTTTGAATCTCAGGCATGGTGAGCAAAGTTACAAGACAGGGTGGGAAGCAGGGTAATTGATAAAAGCAAAAAGGTAATATAGAAATCAGGAGATGAAACAGTATTGTACCTGAAGGAAAAAATATAATCAAAAAATAACACAGTAAGAGAACAGTGTCCACAGGGTAGAATATAGCATCAGTGTGAGGAAACAGCAGAGTTTATTGAAAGGCATGCTGAAGAGAGACAAGCAAGTTGCAAAGAATTTAAAGTTGCTGCATTCAGTCTAGCAGCTTAGTTGTCAAAAGGGAAGTAATTGTGTGATCTAAGATTTTTACACTGAAGGTCTTAAAACTGAAAATCCTCTGAAAAGGATTTTGAGATAGCAGCCATCCAGACAGAAAGGATCCTAAAGGATGGAGCGAAGTTACTAAAAATCTGCTGAGCCTCAGTTACTACATACATGGTGTCACGTATACAAAACATACTGAAGTTTTACTTTCATGATATGCTGTATTCAGTCAGTATAAATGCAGTACTTCCCTCAGGTTTTTTTCTATCAAATAGGCTGCAACAACAAAGACTCGTACTATGCTTGTTTCACTACTTTCTTACAGAATTTTTTCCTCCAGTTGCCTCCAATTCTTGAAAGAGAATAAAAGTCTGCAGTAGTGTGCTATTTTTCCAGACTTTTCAGATTACAACTGCTTTTTTCATAGCTATTTTGGCTGACTTTAAAGATGCAGATACTTTTAGCCCGAGTTTGAGTTAAGGGCTGCCTCCAAAGGCATTAGAGCAGAATAACATTGTATACTCTACATTCATCCCATCTATTCCGCACAAGTTTTAGGAAAACCTTCCTTATATGCATACCCTTGATCACACAAGTGCAAAGTTTTATTAGGGGAAGACCATGGAAAACACTCAAGAGTTGCAGCGCATGCAGCTCCCTGCCTTTCAAAGCTTCAGCTATTAAATCCAAAAAAAAAAAAGTCTTCAGGACTTGAGCTAGATGACAAACTTCAACACCTTCAAGAGCACGGACTCATCCCAGCTCTGGCAGCAGAAAGCTTCTGGAGCCAAACATAAAGGCCTCGCACTGCAAGGTAATGGGAAGGATGAGATAGTAAAAAAATGTACATATGGGAGTCTGGATGTTCACCTGGGCCTGGCAGAGAGCCTACAGCTGCTGCTCAGTGCTCAACTGTGATCAAATGAACACTGTGAAAAATACTCTTTTTCAAGGACCATAGTCCAAAACTTCTCAAGCTGCACAGAAACCTGTGCAAACAGTAGCAACTTAGACTCTTGTCCTGCTCCTCTGTTTGTAGTGTAGAGGCAGTACCAATCTTCCCTTTCTCCTGTGTGAATTTTGCCATCTCTGTGGGAAGAGGCTAAAAAAGCTTGAAAGAGCCAGTGGTGGGTGGAGTGAGTCTCTTTTCATATAGTCTGTTATGCAACAGCACCATCCAGCTGTCAACCAATAAAAATAATCAAACATTAATGCCACTATCCAGATTTGGTCCTTGTACCACAAGCAAAATTAAGAATTACACCTATCAAACACAACAAAACTCATCTCAGTCCTTTCCCTGCTTCTGTATTAACGATATTGGTCAACTGTGTTATGTTTTCTAGGTTACTACAAAAGAGCATGCTTCAGCAAAACTAAGAATTCAGCCCAGTAAGACCTGGCAGGCTATAGCTTACCTCAGTGTTTCAGCGAAGTATGGAATATACTTGAGAGCTTATGAGGGAAAAGACCATTGTCTTTGGCTCACAACCAAAGACAGTTAATCACACTACAAAAATTAATGGAAAAAACTCAACCATTTCATACATAAGAGCCTGTGTTTTAGCTATCGTAACTTACCACTCTTGAGCTTTAGCAGTTTAAGCAAGAACAGCAACCTCCAGTGACGGGAAAAAAAAAAAATGATGAAGACCCAGGCTTAACTAATGGATTACTTGAGAGGCATTACAACATGAGGAAGAAAACTTTTTGCTTTTCAAAATTTTTCATAAAACTGTTACTTAACAGCAACTGTAAGGCATATGCAATGGAAATAAAAGAATAAACTGCATTCCCTACAATAGATGACTAACTACCTGAATTAAATCTACAAAGTCACTGCTTAAATCGCCCTCAGTTCTTCACTAAACTCTATTTTGTTCTAACACCCACAGGGAGCTTACCATGTATGTTCAGTGATGATCAGGAAATCTAATATTAGAATACTGTTCTTGCATTACATGTGCCTTAGCCTGTCCTGTGATCCCACATTCTTGCATTGATACATGAAAGCAGGGAATGCATCTCCTTTTCTTTCTGCAGTCCAGTACTAGCTTCTTTACAAACACTTGGCAAAGTAGCACAGGGTTCCTATTAAAGTCCAAAGACAAGTCGGTCATCCCCTAGAAGAAAATAAACACAGTGGAAACTTTCCAAGTAAATACTGGCAAGAAAAAAACTGTAAATACAACAATTAACCTAAGAGAAAGGGCATTTCTACATTCAAAGAAAAGTTGAAAGGAAAACCTAGGATAAACAAGATGACTAAGGAACCTGAGCTTATGCAAGGAAAACTCAGCATAATCACATCAATAGTAGATGCCATTTTTCTTGCATAGAACTAAAACATACAGTTGATTTTAACATAAGCCCAGAAGAGCAGAGCAACAGGAAAACAGCAAGCACTAGAATAGCAGCTAAAGCCATAGGAGCAAAGAACATGCTGAAAGATAGAGCAGAGGTGCCAAATGACAAACCTGCGCCAAGTAGGAGAGAAGGTGCCCTTAGACAAGCAAGGCAGCAAAACCAGAAGAGTCCAGAGAGACATAGCCATAAGGAAAAAGAGGACAACAGCTCCCCAAAAACTGCAGATCAATAAGAAGATCAAATAGAAGCACGGCCAGTGAGGAAGTATTATGGCCAAGTTTGACTAATGAAAGCAAGGAGCTCTGCTCTAAGACAGGGAGAACAGAGAACGTAAGACCTTCAAAAAGGAGCTGTAATAGGAAGTCACTGCAGGATTACATCATTAGACAGATCAGAGACAGAACAAAGGTACTAGAAGAAAACATGTCAGAATGAGAACAGACCAAGGTGCTCAAAACCAGTAACAAAGAATTGGTGCCAAATGTGTGTGTGGGGGGGGGGGGGGGGGGCAGGCACGTGGGGGGAAGACAGACTGGTATGTAGGAAGTATTGGAAGAAGGTGGCAAGGAGGCAATGCATAAGAAAGTGCCTTTGAATCTATAATGAAAGTTTCTTCTGTTACACACACACAAAAAAAAAGATGTCAGCAAAGTTTCAATTTTACATGCAGAGAAAGTAATTTAAAATAAAAAACCTGATGATCCTGGTTGAAGAGAGTCCATTTCCCTTACCAGCAACAAACTAGAGAACTTGTGACATGGCTTGGAGGCTGCACAGCCATGCTCAGATTGCTGCATCTCAAAAGGTATAGTGTTACACACTCATTCCAATAACAGAACAGGTATGATCAAATCCATTTTGAAATTCAGATGTATAAGGAGAACAGCCAGAAAGAAGAGAAGCAAAAGCATATCTCTATTAGTTACCAGGTCAGGTCGAATAACAAGAGGGAAATTGTGTTTCCATTTATATATAAGGTAAGTGTAAAAATCGCACTAAGCATGGAAATAGGCCTCCAGTGGAAAGAAATAAGACAAGCCAGACAGAGGGAGAAACAGGAAGCCATGAAGTCTTTCCAAAACAGTCTAAATAGAGAGACAACACTTTTACACCATCCTCCACGAGGTCAGCCAGAGTTCTGCCAACTTGATCACAGCAAGTCCTAAAGGATTTCATATGGAATTTGAGCTCACGACAGTGTTTTTTCTGTTTTACCACAGGGTGCAAGCTTTTAAGCCAGGATAACAGAAGGTACTAGAGGTAAGAAAACAGTGTTTCCACTAGACAGCAACACATTTACACTTGTTAGTTCTTTGGTTTAGTTAAAGAATCAATCTTACTTAAGATCAGAGTACCTGTTCAAACTCAGTTTCGTAGTCTTGTATGAGTAAGCATTTCCAAACCCAGGGCTTCAGCTGTCCAGAGTCTTAGATACATGTACTATAGTTAAACCTGCCATGTCACTCAGAGTATATGTTTACATGTCTACAAGTCCCCCCTACCTCCCTGCCAGCAAAGTATCTATTTACTATCCACAGAAGGTACTATTCAGTTCAGACCTGAGTAGTTCAGTTCTATCTGCATCAACCTCTCTAACCTTGTAACAAGCAAGGCCTGCAGATCTGATTTATTACAAGCTTCTGCTGTCAGCAGTAAGTGCAGCAGCAGGCCTAGTGACAGGCTTGTTGGATTTCAGATTTTTAGTTCATGAACAGCCTTATTAAAACTGGGGACACAGACTACAACTCATAAAGATAGTGATAAAATCACACATGGTAAATCCGTACTATTAGGCAGCATAGCTGGATACAAGAAACATGTTGTGCACATACCAGTCTCTCAACCTGTTCCATCCTTAGAACTACGCTGCAATACTCATCAGCCCCCTCTTTTCAAACAGTCTTTCTGTGAGTGCCATTTACTTTCTGTTCAGCATTTCACAGCAAGTTAGTTTCTACATCCAATGTATCTAGACAAAAGTTATGTTAATACCCATGTCTTCCACAGACAGGCAATATGAATAAAACCAAGAGGTTGAATCCTAGAGAGCTCACACATTTCAAAATTTAAGAGCTTATTTTAATCCAAGATTTGGCAACTGTAAAGTCCATTTCATAAGAGGGCAACCTGCTGCTGGTAAGTCTTCACATGTACAGTGAAAAGTCAGTCCGTGCAAGTTTCTAGTCAGTAGGGCTTCCCCATTGATTCCAGTATTTTCTTTCTCTCTTCTGCTGAGGGCATCTCTGGTTTTACACCATTTCTTCTCCTTTGTATCATGATGTTATGCTGAAAATAGAAGAAAGTGACCATGAGAACACAGATTTCTCAGAATTCTCTGCCTCTGAGCTCCAAATAAATAAGATTCTTCAACAGAAGTACTCTTTACATATCAAGAGCCAGATAGTCCTTCTGATTATCAGATATCTTTAGTTAAATACTAGTATATTTTGGTTACCGACTAGTTTACCTTGCTGCTTCAAAAGACAGTGAAATTACAGTATGCACATTATACTATGTCAGACTAACATGCATATAAACAGGCAAATAGTTTTTTGATAGTTTGCACAAGTATTTAATGGCTAAGCGAAAAGATTCTTTACTACTATGACATAATAGCAGATAACAGTTTAACTGCATCTAGATCCTCACGATACTTCCCTACCAGAAGAGAAAAGGAAATAAGGACACCACCAAATAAGAAAGAGCTTTTCCTAAGCTTTATCTTAGGTTAAAGTAAACATGATCGAAACCAATGGAAAAACAGATGACCTTATCTTACTTCAGAATTTTTTTCATTATATCCATTTAAACCCAAAACTTATTACTAGAAATGCCTGACTGAAATTCAGAGGGGGAAACATAGCAGGGACTGCAAGAACACAGACTCACAATCTAAGAGGGTAAACTTCAGAGAAACAAGTGAAGTACTTTGACATGCATCAGTTTGAGTCTCCCAGCTACACATGCCAAGATTACTCTAGGCCTGTAAGTCACTAAAAACCATAGCAGTCAGCACAAGTTGTGAAAGTTCAGAAAGCCGTGTGTCAGAAATGATGTGCTTAGAAAATTTAAAAAAATCTACTGTGCTTACCCAGAATTTTCTGCAGCTTTTGTACTTCAGAAAATAATCAGTACACATATCCTTTTTATAGTTATTGTCGTCCATGCATTTTCTAGAGGCATCTGTTTCCTTTAATAGGGAAAATACTTCAGAGCTGAGGGAAATTAGTGTGCTCTGTGTCTAAAAATTCTAACAAGTCCAACAATATCTATGAAATAGGAGGCAGCTTCTCAGATGAAAGAATTCTATCAAAGAGACCAGAGGAACACCTATCACAAAGGATAATCAGTAATTGCAAGCAATGACTTCATTTAGAGATAACAGACATTAGTACGCTTTGAATTGTAAGGATAGAGTCCACAGAGTAGTTGTTTAAAAGTCTTTTGTGGGTCAGACCAAGCATCTTTGCAAACATCAACCAAGCTTGTCTAACCAGGATTTCAGGCACTGCTTTTAGGGGCAGAAAACTGAGGAGATCGCTATCGGTTGTATTACTCTCATTTATGAGTAATTACTTATTGATATTTCACTTACTATAATGGATGATTTTCACCTTTTCCCATCTTCAGACTCTAAGATCATGCAAAATGCCAATACCAGAAGGCTATCCATAAAAAAACCTACAGAAATTGCATTATTTAACATTGAAACATACAAATAGAAATCACAATTTGGTCATCTTACCGCTATACATGGATTTGTATCATGGTCTCTAAACTGTTGTGCATGCCTGGGCATTGCAGACAGACACTTGTATCTTGGCTAGAAAGAGAAAAGAAGCAGGTTAAGTATCTACTTTTAACAGTAGCTCAGGATTAAGTTTGAACTTCAGCATGTAATAAAGGCCTTCCAGTAACAGCTTGGCCGTCTTTAAAAAAACAGCCAAAGACAATCACAACCACTAAATAAATACCTTTTGCAAAAATGTTACCTCAGAAGCACTAACAGCAAGACAGCTCAGGCAAGTTTAGCCTGTCACCAAGCCTGCTTACTCCCTGAATAAATTCCTGCAGAGAATGGAGCCACTGCAGTGACTCTTGTACCAGCCTGTCACATAGTCGAGAAAATGACCGTGTCATGTAGGAGAAACAGCTCTGTAGAAGCTGTTCACAGGCCAACACACTGTAGACACTTCAATTAATAGTGTGTGGGAGCAATGTACAAGTAAACTTTTCCAGATTTGTGCCTAGTCCTTAGCTGGATCACATCTGTATCTTCACTGAGCTTTCCCAGGTGTAACAAGTGCCCAACCATCTGTGGCTGTATCACATTTAACAGAAAAAGAAACTGTTCCACCACAAGGAGGGACCAGACCCACTTACATTCTGTCAATGACAGCTTGACTAACATTTTTCATCAGTTTAGTAGTTTGACGCTGACTCTAGGAACTGTAAGCTTGACAGAGTTCAGTGCCGAGAACCTACACTGATCCAAGACGATGACATCAAGATGAACAGCAGACGCTCGTTCCCTTTACAACTTCCCACATATTGCCTCTGGCACACATATGGCCATGCAGGTATTTGTTCCAAACAAATACTGAATATAACCAAGAATAAATTAATGTTGACCAGATGACTGTTTGAGCCAATGCAAGCAGAAACACAGGAGCGAAGGAGAGAGCTCTTTGCAGCAAGTTAAAGTACAGCTACTGAAGGAAATTGTGAAAGAACATCCTTGATTGATACTGTTGGGATTTTTTTCTTAAAAAACATTGCTTATTCTAAATTTCAACCTGTGTCTGTTCACGTTAGAGATTGCAAACTCAGAAGTCTGCAGTAAAAACCCAGTTTTGTTTGGTACCAGAAAAAAAATAATCAAATACTGCTGTTTAGTAGCTCTCAGACAGAAAACAATGTTTCAAATGAAGGTTCTTTTTTGGGTAAGACAAAGATATTCCAGGCAAATAAACCTTACATCTTACACAAGTATACTCTCCTGATGCTTGGAGTATTTTTTGCGTTCTGCATGGTCATTTTTGGCAAACAGGCCTTTTAAAGAACAGCATCAGGAAACTCCTCCACTTTCCTTTGAGAACTATCCAGTGTTCAAGTTCACTTTACAAGCTAGGCAAATGTTTGCTTTTTTGTGGGTGCAAGAGAATTTTTGATCAGGCACTTCCAACTCAAATGGAAACACAAGCATGTATAACAATAGCATCATCCCAGACTTCAAGGAAGGATGGGGAGGAAAAGAAAACAAAAGCAGCATATCACAATGCCTCATCAAAGTTAGTACCACAGACATGTTTTTCAGAGGTTTGTTTGCATCTGTGTTATAACTCTCTGCTTCACTGACCTCAGAGGTGTAAGTACCACCTAAGCAGACATGCCTCAAGGAGTACAGTGTTGGATTGACTTCAGCCTTACTCCCTGAAAGAGCATTCGCAAGTCACAGGAAGCTTCATCAGCGTTCATTATACAAACTGCAATTAAAGTTTTCAGTCTGGTTACACCACCAGCAGTCTGCAACCATGCCTGGTTTAAGGAACAATGCACACAATACATTAAATACTTACCTAATGAACAGGCAGTTCAGGTTCTCATGAAGCTGCTTAGCTCAAGAGTAGGCAAAGGCTTGAACATGCTTAGTACTACCAAAAAGGTCTGATAGCTCCTGCTCACGTTCCTCTCTCCCCCCATCTCCTAAAGGCTTCCTTTCTTCAGGATTTGCAGCACTACTAGCTAGAAGGGCAGGCAGGTCGCACCAAAGCACTGTGGTGTTGTGATGGAGCGAGCAGTTGGGCAGAAAGCGAGCTTTGCCCTGCACTTTCTACACATGCACAGCCTTCCCTTCCTGCTTTCGGGTGACAGGTCAGAGCCCAACCACAACCAAAGGCTTGTCTATTCCACAGTTCTTAATTATGCTTTAACGCATTAACATTTGTAAACTGTACCACAGAGAAATACGTTTGTTACTAGCGCTCTTCAACCCTAGGGCTTTTTCCGTTCATAATCCATCAGGGTATTTTTCTGCAGGCTCCCTCCCATTGAAAAGTGTTCTTTTTTTTAAATGCATGCATGCATACAGACAGAATTGCTAATTACGCCGCCCTACAGACCAGCTTATTAAACCTTAAACCCCGGCGTGGAGGCCGTGTAGAAACCCCACCGCTTTTATCGCTGTTCGAGCGGCGGGTGGGCGAGGCCGCCGGCGGGCCCGGAAGGCCGGCACGGCCGAGCTGCCCCCCCCCCCCCCCCCTCAGCCCCCAGAGGGTGGCTGGGGGGCACGTCAGGTGCAGGGGGGGGCGGGCGGCCCGGCCGCCACGGGGTGCGGCCCGCCACCCAGCCCTGCCTTCCCTCACGGCGGCAGGGGCCCGGCCGGAGGAGCCCGGCGCCCCGTTCCTGCCGCGCCGCCTCCTCGCCGCCTCGCGCGGGTAACGGCCCGCGGCCCCAGCGGCCCCCGGCGCCCAACGGCCGGCGCGCGCGCAGCCTCCCCCGAGCACCACCTGCCGCCGGAGCGCGGTGGCCGGGCCCCGCCGCCGGGCCCAGGCAGGGCTCCCGCCGCCCGCGGACGGGCGGCGAAGGGCAGGCGAGCCCTCTCCCCCGCGGCGGGGAAGGGGACGCGGCGCCCGGGCGCAGGCACGGCAGGCGAGCGGGCAGCGCGGGCCGCCGGCGGCACTCACCTCCGTCCCCGGCCGTGTCCGCGGGAGCCCGGGCGGGAGGGGGCAGCCCGTCTCCAATTCGAAAGACGTCAGCGGCTCGGGCAGCCCGCTTAAATACGGGCGCAGCCTACCCCGCTCCCGGCCTCGCGGCTCCCCCCGGCCCAGCGCCGCCGCCGCCCACGCCCCGGCGGCGCTGAGTGGCAAGGCCGGGCCGCCAATGGCGGCGGCGGCGGGTCCGCCCCGGCCTTGAGCGGCGCCTCTTTCCACCAACGGGACGGGCGGCGCGGGCCGCAGGCGCCGGCGGCGGGGCGCGGCCGCGGCCCTGACTGACTGGGGGAGGCGTCCAACCCGCGGTGCGTGTGGGCGGCGGGCGGTGTGGGCGCGGCGTGTGCGGCAGGCTGGGCTGCACCGCAGCGCATACACTACAATGGCTGCTGGAAAGACGGGAAAGCAAACAATTTCCAGGCCCGCCGCGTCCAGCCCGAAATATGGGGAAAAAATTACAGAAAAATCGGAGAACACTGTAAAGGGTGGAAACGGGGCGCAGAGGGGATGCTGAGGCTCCCGCGGTGAGTCTGCTGCGGGTTTGGGGGGCAGGCGCCGGGGTTTAGCAGAGAAATATCAGGGTTATTTAAATTATGAAGGGGGAGGAGGAGAAGGAGGGGGGAGAGGAGAGAGGAGCAGCGAGCAGTGAGGAAAAGTTTGTGTTAACCATCCCTCCCTTCCATCCCCTCTCCCCCCATCTCCCGCAGCCCCCCGCCGCCCCGCGTCGGACCCCCCCGGAGGGGAAAAGCAGGGGAGGGGAGGCGAGGCGAGCGGTGCCCCCCTTCCCCTCCCTCGGAGGGAGAAAGAGATGATTTTCAGAAAAACCTCTCTCAGGAGTTTCCTCCACTCCTCCCCTCCCTCCCCGCGGCGCTATGTTGGTTCGCGAGCGAGCGGGCGAGGCAGCGGTCTGCCCGGGGGACGGCAGGAGGGCGCGGGGTGCCCGCCGCAGACCCCCACGGCGGGCCGGGGCCGCGGCGGCGGCGCGGGGCTGGGGCAGGGGCAGGAGCTGCGCGGCCGCCCCCTCCCCTCCTCGCCTCTCCGGAGCCTGTGCTGTGAATGCAGTGACAGCGGCGAGAGCGGCGAGAGGGAGCGGAAGACATTAGAGACCGCGGTGCCGAAAAATGAGGGAAAAAATTAATATAAATTCGCCCCCCGCCTCAAACCGGCCGAATTTCGCACAGAAATTTCCCCCGTGGACCCGGCTACCCGTGGGGTGTCCCCCGGACCTGGCGGCTGCGTCTTTGGGGGGATCCGGAGTGACTTTGGGGCACTCGACCCCCCTTTCCCGTCGTTTTTCGGACAAAAGTGGTTTTTTTTCGTAATAAAGAAACGAATTTGTCTGCTCGCCCCCTCCGAGTGGCCCAGAAGCTTTCCCCTTCCCCATCGGTGTGTGTTTAGTGCAAAGTGTGAACCCAAGTAAGTGCTGAGTCGTATTGCATTGGGGAGGGGGGTTTGCTAACTGAAAGCAGGAGAGATCCGGAGAGAGAGAGAGCAGGGACAGCTTGTTGTCAGTATCATAAACAACCAAAATGGAGGGAGAACTGAGGCATATAACAAAATAAAAATCAGAAAAAAATGCCAAAAAATACCTAAAAATCGGGGCTGCTCCCCCTTTTCTTCTTCAAGGTAACATAATAAAACCCCTGTCTTCCCGAGACTGTTTTAAGGTTTCAGGGAGCAAGGAGTTAATATTTATTATTTTTTTTTTTGTTGATTAATTCTTTGGAAAGGCGAAAGCCTCTTATAACTCGCCACCGACAATGAGAAAACATGAAAATCCCTTTCAGGAGAGAGAGGTAGGGGGAGATGATAGTGCAGAAAGTGCCTAACTCGGGGGTAATGTGTAGTGATTCTAGATAAGATAAATGCTGTATGTGCTGCTTTATAACTTCCTTTTTTAATGCTTTTTTGTATGTTTGGGGGGTTTGGGGAGATGGGGGCTCTTTTCTTTTCCTCTGTCTTTTTTTCTTTTCTTTTTTTTCTTTTTTCTTTTTTTTTTTTTTTTTTCCCCAGACCGGAATGTAATGCCTTTGTAGTGTCACTTTCCTGATCTAATTAGGATGTGTGAGGCAAAGAGTAAACCTTTCCGGTTTATAAAGTGCATTTTCGTTGCCTTTGAATTTCAAGTTTTCCTGGTGGCTCCCTCCTCTATTTAAACTGGATTCTTCAGAGTAGTGTGGGGTTGAGGTAATGCTCCATAGGGAAAGCAGAGAGGGCTCAGGGGCAGGGCACCTTTTCTGCGGGTGGTTGCTGATTTCCCTGGCACGTTCAGTTCACCTGTTTGTCTCCTACAAAGAATGTATTCTGCAGTCTCCTCGTTTTATTTATATAAAATAATGATGCCTCATCTCGCCTCACATTGAAGTTAATGCGAAAGTGCTGCTGATGTTGGTTCCACGTGGGATCAGGGACATAGCAGGGCATTTTAAAGAGACAGCTTCTCTTTTCCTGGGGTTATCATCACCTCTGCAGCACCTCTGCCTCTAGCAGAGGGATGGTTCGTTGTTCTTTTCCTTAATGGAAAGGTATCAAATCGGCCCTGGTATGATAAATTAAGGCAGGATAATAGGGGAAAACGTGCAGATTCGTTTGGATCACAGCAATTCTTTTGTGTGTAGCAGGTCTTCAGGGGAGTTTTCTTGGTGTGTTAATTAAAATGCTGTGTTTTGGAGAGCATTTTTTGGAATGGCTGTTGCAGAAATGAAGTAGTCTTGGGTTGTTTAATATTAAAACCTAGTGTTGCTCCGCTAGCTATGAATTCCCTGGGAGGAGACCTATGTGCATAGAGCAAATTCACAGACATTTTGTAAAAGTTGAGAAGTGCATTGTTTTTACTTTGAATAAATTCTGTTTTGTTTGGGACACCTGAGTTTGTTGAAGAGCATTGCAGAGCTTGTGCTATAGTTAAATCTTCTGAACAGTCTGAAAAGGATTGGAAAAATAATGAAAATAACTGTAGGCTTTAATTGGCCAAAGTAGGGACTTTTTACAAGTACACCTTAGCTGTGTAATTGTAACATCACTTGGAAGAATTGCTTCTGGCTTTGTTTAAAAAAAATAATTAAAAAAAAAATAATCCTATACTGCAGTCTGGTTTCGTGTGTATGTGTGCATGTGTGCATGCCTACATGCTTATAGCATGGGTTCTGACTGATACAGGTTTTTGCTTAATTTTTAACTTGTAAATGTTTAACTGTAATGATGTGAAATGCTCTGCTTGTCTCTGTTATCTCCTATGTATTTTAATTTTCAGTGAAATATCCTATTTAAAAAATTAACATCGCCTCTTAGCATGGCAATCTGATATCATTATGAAGAGTTATGATGTTTCCTTTACATGTGCCTTGGTTTTGTAGTCTTTGTATTTAATTCTAGATTAAAAAATGAATACAGGTAATGTGGTTCTTGAGAGGGAAGATGGAATACTGAACTTTTAGGGAGGCTAGTTCAACAAAAGTTTTCTTAGAACTTGTGCAAATCGAGTATCGGTTGCAGTAGCCCTCTGTGTTGAATGGCATGAATTTGAAAATGATCTGTACCTTTCCTGCAAGTGTGACCAAATAAGCTGTTGTGGAGTAGTTGTTGACTAGGATAGTCTTGTGGTTAGAGATTTTGGAAGAAATCTCAAAGTTTTCCAGTGACTCACAGTTGTGAAAATTAAATCACATTAACTACTCTTAGGCTAGAAAAAAAAGGCTCATTAAGGAAGAAGGATTAATCAGTTTGTACAAAGGAATGAAATTGAACATTTTTCTAAAACACTCTTTTATGGTTTGGAAATCTCTTTTATAGTTACCAAGAATTCATACTTTAAAGTTCCTTTCCAAATATGTCTTACAGTGATCTCTTCTTTTTATTGACTGAAGTGAGATTATCCTGAAATGCATAGAAATTTGATAAATTAATAGCAGTACACCATGTGTTGGTGTTTTTAATGTACTGAGATAGATAGATAGTAGTAGATGTGCAGAACTAACTTTAGTAAACTAGTTGGTGGTACTGACAGTATTTAAGAAGTCTTCGAATACTGTGTCTGTGACCATCAGTATGAAGTGTTTAATGTGTTGCTACATTTTTACCTAATTAAGAGTTTCTAAATGATTAATATTGTAACACTGAAAATAGGTATAGGCACTGGTAATAACAACATGAAAGAAGCACATGTTGTGGAGTATCTTTCTTGACTTACAGTTATGTATTACAAAGTAAATTCAGTGTATCCAACCACAGTGCAAAATTCAGGACATAGGGAGGAGAAAAAGCAGAGTGTTCTCACAGAATTTGATACTCTTCTAAACTGGGTTTAATTTTGAGGTATAATCCAGATGATTATGATAATAGCAGAAGATAAATGTTGTTTAGGATTGTTTTTTACAAACTTACTCTTTTTTTGTGGAAAACTGAATTCTTCTTACAGGGATGATGTGGTGTTTAATAAAAATAGAAGTAACTTTCAAAGCTTCCTTACTTCTAAGAATTAAGATAATCTGTGCTATTATATGTTTCTCTGATTCTGTATATGATTCAGTATGATTTTTTCAAGATTTTCTAAAATGAGAACACCTGAGGAAACAAATGCTATGGGCTGTTGTTGCTAAAGTTACCCTACTTTTTGTAGGCAAAGTGGGGAGCTGTAAATGTATTAAAATCCTTCTTAAATACTTATCGATCCTGTTCAATAATGTTTAAAAGTTAATAACTGCAGTATTTACAGCAGTACAGCAAATACAGGAATCTAAACTGACATGCATTCAGCTTTTCTTGAATGCTTAGTTCCAGTGTGTCTCTTAGTGTGTACTTTTCATTTAGTAATTATCCTGGAAAAATAGTTTCCCGATGTAGAACTGTGAAATTTGAATTAAGAAACTTTTAAAAATTTTGTGTAATCCCAAAAGGCACTGCATACAAAGCACAGCCACTTTTAATGGTTGCCCACCTCTGCAGCTAGTAGGTCAAAATGGTGCCCTTAAGTCTCCTTTCAGGGTAGTGCATGTGTTTTAAAATTAATGGGTTAAAGAAAGCACAGCTTATGTTCTAAATAAACCACTGTTTGTAACTCTTCAATGATATTTTGTTAAATGAGATGTTTTACTTCAGAGTCTAAAACATAAGTTTTTAAAATTTTGTATCTATAACCTCTTACATCTTTGCAACCGGGTTTTGTCAGCAAGAACCTTTTGGGAGTGTTCTTGAACAAGTTTATCTGTTTACCAAGGGGAGATATTCTGAAAAATGTGAAATATGTTAAAGCAATTAGACCATTCTCAAATCAGTGTAGAGTTAAAAGGGATCTAGAAGCCATCACCACTGTAGTGACAGAGTACTTGCTTTCAAGAAGATATTCTCCAAATACCTGCTACTAGGGAGGATTTAGCTTGCCTTGCTTTTGAAAGAAACGTGCAGTATCTAGCAGTTGAACTGTTGTTAAGCATCTTTAACCAATTACCAACTGTTTAGGTAGCCTTAAAAAACTATTTAAAAACAATTCAAATATTAGAACAAAGTAACATTTTGTATTGATCAAATGTAAAATATTTATATTTCTGAAGTGTAGGGGATTTTTTTTTTTTGCATTTATCTGAGCATTTGGATGGTAGGGAGTTGTGTATTTTTCTTGCTAAGCAAAATATCATCTCTAGAATTTAATTAAATTTATATTGATTTTTAAATTGTGTGAACTTGTAACTTCAGTGTAAAACATTAACTCTCAATATAATCACTTATACAGCTGCCTATATTTTATTCTTTATTTTTTTAAGGAATATATTGACCCTTTACCTGAAATTGAATAGATTGCAGTTACTAGTGTATTTAAAATGAACAGTTGTCCACCAGACATCAAATGTGAAAAATTCTGATTGTACACAAGTTATGAAAATCTAATACTGAATGGAACAGGTCACCATTACTGCAAGTTCAGTTTTACTTTTATTTAGATTGGCTTGTTAAAGTCTTTTTTGTCTACTTCAGTATCTGTGTTCACCTGTTATTGTCTCATTTTAGAAGGATGAATTAGCAGAAATGAATAGAATTAGAGGGGGGGTTAAATTTTTTTGCAATATATAACATGCTTGTTAAAATACTTAAGTGATACCAGCTCTTAAGGATGGGGCCTTCTCATAGGATATATTGAAATTTTTAATATTTAAATGGACCCTGTATGTCTTGTAAGCACTTACTGTAGGATCATGGCATTAAAATTAACCACCGTATGTACTTGACAGTGAAGAGTGGGAAAGCTTATATAGTTATTCTCATGTTGAAGGAATAAATAAGTTTCTATTAGAGCCTTCTTTGTAATAACTTCTGTCCCTTTCCTAATTCACTTTCTGTCCAGTGTATAGAGATACCTTGTCAAGTACATTAAAATACATGGCCAGAGTGGTGAGCTATTATATGCATGCACAACCCTGGTGGTTTTCATAGAGTTTTGATAGACTTACAAGTGGGCACGAAGTGAGTAGAATGTGGCCCAGTTTGCATGATTTTGTTTTATGTGTTTAAAAGAAAGAAGGACACCACCACCCCCAAACGAAAAAACAGCACTGAACTAGTATAAACTAGTATATGTATGAACTAGTATAAAATCAAAAAGTGAGAAAGATAAACAGATGAATGTAGACAAGTGTGGCTATAATACACAGAACAGTGACTCAAAACTCTGAAGTAAAATAGCTCAAATCAGCTTTGAGAAGTCAAGTGGGAATCAGGAAAGTAAAACCTAGAATTGCCATCAGATGCAATTAAGAAATAACTATGTAAAGGAACTTGGAAGAATGCAAGAAGTGTCTGTTACAGTAAACTGAATTGCTATAATCTTCTTTTGCACTTAATGTGCTAAATTCCTTTCTCAAAGGAGAATATCCCTAGAAATCAGATTAGAAAGTGTTTAAAGGGAATTATTTGTCAAAGTTGTTTTTTTACTAAAGTTAGGATAACTAATAATAATCTCTTCCATATTGCTGTAGATAATGCTTTATTTTATATCATTTAACCATGCAGATTGCACATAGATTTACTTAAATATTGTACAGGTAATTTAACTGGTAGCCTGACACTGTGTATTATTAACTTTCACCCTAAAAGCTTTTCTTCATGGTTATGGGTCACATTATACTTTGAAGACTTCCAAGTCTGAAGTATTTCTCATGAAATAAGGTGTAGATGGTTGATTTTGTCTTACACACATTTACTGTGATTTGCCATGTAATCAAAAAGCAATGAGGATGTCAGAAAACTTATCTTCCCTCTTCATTTATTGAGTATGTATTTGTATACTACAGGGCATCAGATTTATCAGTGTGTAAGTTTTCTAAAAAGCCCTGCAAATCATCTGATTCTGAATTAATGAGATTTCATTACACTAAATGTTGAAATAGCAGAAAGACCCAGTATATGCAAATCATATTTTACTGTCCCAAGTGCTTGTCCTTCTAATAAAACTGTTTATTGTGTGGTATATGTGTTTATCATGATGGTTACATTTATATGTAGTATCAGTGTACACACACACATATATATGTACACATATTTTAAGGGAACATCTGGCTGTTTAGGAAGAACATCATGTCTTTTGAATCAGTTGTGATATAGGTTTTTTAAAGAAGAGACCTTTTTGAAGGCAGAAAGAGAGATTCTGGCAGCTTACTATTAAATTTCAATCAAGCCTGTGTAGTTAGTAATAAAACATTTACAAGTTTGTAAGTGCTAAGTTTCTTCAAACTCTTACTGTCACGTGCGGAATTTTCATTTATACTAATAGTGCATTTACTACATAATAATAGTGCATTTACATAATAATACAGTATTTATCACATGGAACTATAGGTACAATATAAATAGGTAGAAGTAGGAATTGCCTGCAGCTGGTCTTATGTTTTCATAAGATGATACACTACAAAGGTGTAGATTTGTGGCGTTAGCTACTTGTTATCAGTTACCTGTGTTCTTCCCCTCACAAGTACTTTAAGAGGAGTGAGTATTAAACTAAAATAAAACAAACCTAAAAATCCTATCAGTGTTTTGTGCTCTGTTTAAAAGCTAAACATATACATTGTTCGAGCTTATTTTGTTCACTGGAAGTTATTGTGGTCAATACACGCGTAATTTATTTCATTTAGGACACTAGGAAACAGTGAACCATATAGCTTGGAGAAGAGCTTAGACATAGCTGATAACAATAAATGCCACTTAATTCAAATCTGTAGATTTTTTTTCCCTCTGTGACTTGATAGTTTTCTTTAATTCTTTTGAATACTGGGATTGTGTTTAGACTAAACCACTTCTAATTATACCCCAGCACAAACATATAGCTTATGGCTATATTTTAATCAGTTTCAGAAAAAGTAATAAAAATATTATTGCATCTGTCAAAGGATGGTGTTGCTACATGCTATTTTAAATGGCGTTTAAGTACGGTTATAAGCATACCAGTACAATGAAATCAGTTCTATGCCTAAACAACAAAGTTGTATTATTTGTTACTTTAAAAGTTAACCGAGAATCATAATATATTAATTATCCTCATTATTCAGGCTGTTTTTAATATGTGTTGAAATTGCTTTAAAAAGTGTATGTGAAATATTTATATCAAACTCATTTAATTTCTCATTACTTGTAAAATGCAGTATTTTCCCTGTTGTAATTTTAAAGGGGTTTTGTCTTAGCAGCATGAGCATATCCTTTTGGATATGCTCTTTTCTGAACTGAACAGTTCTTTCAGGTATTTAAAACTCTTCTGTTCTCTCAAAATGAATGCGTCCCATTAAGTGTTGATGCTGACCATTTTTGTACTACAGAAATTGCGCTGAGGAATAATGTGGAGATAACTTGTGCTATTGATGCTACAAGTATAGAAATTGGGTGTAGAGTAACATGGGAAACTTAATCATAATGGTATTTGGATGATGGGAGCAGTCCCAAACTGGATAAATGTTAAACTAGGCTATGAGGAAAAGATGTCAGGTTTTGCAGCCTTGTAGCATTAGTCAAATATCTGGTATCACTATTTCTCATAAGAAATACTCAAACACACTCCTAGAAGGCAAACATAAATCTAGATTTTACACTTTCAGAAATGATAAACCATGAAATAAGTTTCTTGGAAGAACCAAGAAATTTTAGAGGTCTCCCCTGCAGTATAATACTATTTTACCTTTGAAAACTTGACCACTTCAGACTATTTGAGAACAAGTAAGTTAAGCCCATCTTGGGTAATCCATTTCCATTTCTAGTACAGTTTTTATCTATGCATTGTGTAAAACAAACTTGTTACTTTTCATTATACTTAAATATTTGTACTCAAAGGAAAGTGCATTTAAGCAGTTTTTAAATGCATAGGTTACTTGTTCATTTGGAGTAGAAAGTTGCTTTACTTTGGAGAGGTTGAATATGTATTACCATTTTCTGTTTTTCTGTAGTTTGCCTAGTAAAAATACTGAACATAAAAGGAGACCAGATTTTTCTTCAAGCCTTGAGTGAAAAGGGAGATGTGGTCAGGAAGGGGTTCTGATGGCTTACGTCACTGCTCATCAGTCTCTCACAATATTTAAATCCTATGAATTTGGGATTTCAGTCATGCGGTAATGTTGCAGCCTAAAAACTGGTAACATATTCAGTTATCTTGAGATGAACTCCTCAATTCCTCATTAGGCAGACTGAGTTCCATAAAGGTTTTGTCTGAAAAAGTACTTGAGTATTGTGCTGTTTGTTCCAGTTTTCATCAGGAATCAAGCCGTAGAAAGTCTCTCGACTCTGAGCAAACCCTCAAAGACTTCATGGATGCACTAAACCTCCCCTATTCCTGTCATAGTTTTAGTTGTTAAACTGTGGTTGAACATCAAATAATCCTTTCTGCTAAGCATCTGATTTTATCATAAAGGAAGTAGTTTGATATTTGGTGGAAGTTTTAGCATAAAGGTTTTATGTAGGTAGCTTACCAAAAAAGCTTAAAGGCAGACAGAAATTTGCCATCGGGTTGCAAGTACTCTGTAACCGTTACGTGTAGTCGTACTTAAATAGCATTTGTTTGTTGAGATAGACTCGTAGTTTGAAGAAGGCAGAGCTTACCTGAGTTATTAATTCTTCTTTCCCAAATATACGTAAAAATTTGCAACCACTTTTGCTGCCAACAGTGCTCTGAAGATTATCCACCCATATCTCTCTTTTGCCCCCAAACTTTTTGTAACTTAGGCCTTTGTAGGAAGGTTAAGAGGTTTAGTGGTAGAGATCATAATGTATTTGTATCCCTCTTTTGAATGTACTGCTACTTAGCAACTTTTTAAAATTCATTATGTGATTTTGTGTTTAGGGGGCACATCTGAGAGAATATGTAGTCGAAAGTATGTATACTCCACCCCAGTGCATGGCAGAGCATAGGCCTGAAGAGCAAGTATTCTAAGTTCTTCCTTTGTGTATTTTTATCCTGGTTATGTGGAGATAAAAATGTATTAATTCCCCCCCACACACACACACGCTTGTTGCATTCATTTGTTTAGGAAGTCTCTTTCTTGATATTTTTTTGAGTGTTGCAGTGGCTGGCAAAGTTATTAAATGACCTGAACTACAGAATTTGTAGATGGAAGAAGGAGACCTTTTTTTTTTCCCGTCTGATCTTAACAGGTTATTTGAAAGTTTCCTTGGACTCTTCAACAGTGCTTTGCTGCAAATCAAAACAAATTAAATTGAACAAACAGTCAATAAAAATGTGTGTCCCAGCTTCCTCTGGCAAAGCTTATTAAAATCCAGTTGGATGCTGACAATTCTTTTCACTGTGACCTTCAAGATATTCAGCCTCTGCTTCATGCTTTCCAAATACCAACATTTCCATCTATCAGATTTTAGGTAGTTCATTAGTAAATGTACAGAAGTAACTGTATATTCTGTAGTGCTAACATTTTAAGCTTGTTTCCGAATGAGAGATCTATGTTAAAGTTTAAATGCTTCTTGAGAGAGTGGTATTTTCCCATCTTTTTTTTTTTTTATTGTAACATCCGTTTGAGGTTCTTTCAGATAGCACTCATGAAAAGGAGTGATCTTTCAGGTTGTCAAGAATCAAGCTGTTCAGGGTTTTTTATAGGTTAAAATAAGTATTTTTTTTTAGCACCATTTGGAAACTGTTGGTCATTGAGGGTACAACATGGAACAGTAGAGTCATGTGCTTCTCAGCAGGGGATGCTGCTTAATGATGGAACTGCAGTGTCTTGAAAGTGGGACCTGCAGTGAAGGATTGGTCTCTTTCTACAGTGTGAACAGGGAATTGCTTTACTCTGGCTTTTACAAATAAATTAATTATTTGGAATAAGATCCTTCCTTCACTCACATTTTCATTTTTTCCTGCAGTATCAGAAATGGACACTTCAGGATGATTTTTCCAAGTCTGTCAACTTGAAAGGGGAATTAATGTAACCAAATATGAAGTTAGAGTATTTGAAAAGGACAAAAATCCTTTTACTAAAGATATTGGAAAAATATTTAACTATTTTAAAAGCAAAGGAAAATTACTACTATACTAATCCGATGATATTTTTTGACCTAGTAAATAATACTTAAATGTTGTGGGAGATTCATTTAGCAAGACCTTGGATTTCTCAGTAAGGGAATGTTTGTTATATTAATTTATTTATGAAAATAATACATAATGTACATTTAGAAGAATGTAGTTTTCCGTAACAAAACCACCAAAACTTTATCAAAGAAAAAAAATTTGGTTGTGTCCATATATATCTGTAATTTATTTTTTTTTTTTGGGGGGGGGTGGTGGTGTGTGCGGTGAAAAGGTTAGGTACCTAGACATGCATAGGTATTCGGAACCCTACCATGATTATTTCTGGGAGCTGTACAAACATAAAGCTCTTCTACTACATTCAGATAGTGCATGATAAAGTGCTTTCTAAGGTTAATGAGTTTGTTGGCTTTGTGGATTTGAATTCAGAATTAAAAGGGATACATAGAAGAGTGATATGGTACTGATTTAGAAGCGCACAGTATTTTAGTCCAGTGTTGGAAGTGCATATTATAAAATTGAATGTAAAAGTTACGTGGCTTTGGAGTTGACTTTCTAGTAATGTGGATTGTACCTAGAAAAACAAGTGTTTTGTTTTGTCAGAATGACCATTTCCCTATGGTGAATTTGCTTTTAATTGGATTCTGCTCCATGATCTTTTTTTTCTTGTTATTTGCATGGAATTGTGCTCATGCTTTTTCCTCAAAACAAATACAAAGAGCATTATACTCCTGCTGTGATTATTATGCATAACACCTCTGACTCAGCAGATCAAAAGTTATGTTTATTGGAAAACAGAATTAACATTTCATATTTTTTTTAAAGACCACTTAAAAATAGCTGTGTCTAAAGAGTTTATACTTCTAACATGCTCATCCACTAAATCATCATACATCAATCTGTAGGCAATGTTTTTATTCCAGGCAGCTACTTCTTACTAGAGTCCATCTGAAAGGTTTCAGGTTATCACAGAAATATACCCATAAACTTGAACTCTGATGGAGAGAGGCTTCTTTAATAGAATGCATAATACGTGCATTATCAAACTGCAGCCTTTTTTCCAAGAATTGTTTTATATGTTAGCACGGTTTGGCCTGCTTTAAGGCATTCTTGTTATTTGAGAAAAATTGTTGATTAAAAATGGCATATGCAAAAAACCTGTTCTCGGTGTGTGTGGGCAGCAATTCCTAATTTTGATGTAGGATATTGTTTTGTGATAGCCAAATACCTGACTGGAATGCTATACTGATTATGGCAGAGATAGAGTAAAGGAGAATGGGAATTGATGCCAGCTGGATTAGTAGTTTCAGTTGCTAATCTTGCCCCATGTTCCTCTGCCACTTTGTTTGCTTTTTTGATTTTTGCAATTGTATACTGTCGCTGTGTAGAGTCACACAAACGTGGGAAACGGCAATACTGACTTGGCAGAAAATCCGTAAAGTGCAAAAAATACAACAGCAAAATAATAGTTAGGATTTATCTTTTGACTTCAGAAATCTTAGATGTTACTTGTAAGAGCAGTAGATATGTGTCTGTTAGTCTGAAATTTGACATTAGGTTGACTGCCACTGTGTACATCAGTGGCTAGAATATTTTAGGTATTAAACACCAATACAAGGAATTTGCTTATACTTAGTTGAATTACTGTGCAAAGTTTGCTGAAACAGCTTAGAAATAACCATCTTCATTTATTTTTACCAGTGCTTATAATACAAAGTGGTACAACATGAGTGAAAAGTTTAGTTAGTAGTTACTACTTGGTATTCTATTCTGGCTAGGTATGGAGCTGTAGTTAATGTTATCTGACAGATTAGAGTGTTTAACTTGAAAATGTGCTGCTGCTTGACTGGCGAGTCGGGGACGTTGCCTACTGTGTTCCCTCCTGGCAAGAAGTCTGTAAAGACCTTTTCAAGGCAAGCCTGCCTGTATTTGAAACTAATAGGTAAGGTGAGACGCACTGCTTTCTTCTTTAGGCACACTAAAACACCTTTTGTGATTTAGGCCAATATATTTTTAAGCTGGAGAAGTGTGTTTCATATAATCTAAAAGATTCCTCGGTTTTGGTGGCGTTAGCCCTGTACCTTGAAGCATGATTCTGTGGGGGTTTTGTTACGCTGGTAGTCTGTGGACACATATGACCACAGCATAGTATGTCATATTGTTGATGGCTTCTATATACAACCATCTGCAAAGAACAGTGCCATGATGAGACACAGGGAGCATATAAGGAAAGAAGATAGTGTGTGATATAGAGCAAAATGAAACATTATAGGGCCTACACTGAGGATGCAGTGACAGTCCAAAGAAGATTATCCTCACAGTGTTGTTTTGTGAGGCTATGTACTGTTTGTATGCGATGGTACTTTCTACATATCACCTATAGATTATGTTAAATAAATGAAGTATTTTCAACAAGGAGTTTTATGTATTAGTAGACTGGGGTGCTGCATGGAAGTAACTATGTCAGTCTTTTTGTAAATTGTTTTTAAATAGACTGTTGAATAAGGTGGTGTTCCAAACAGTCACAGTTTAAAATCCTGATAAGGAAGGGATTGTTGTGAAGCGTTTTGTTCCGAAGCTGTGTACTGAATCATCCTGGCAGATGGAGTTCTTCATTCTTCCAGGGCTGGATTTTCACTGAACAATTAGATGAAGTTACCTACATTTGAACTGATTCCTGAAGTTAGCCAAAGTAGAGTGAAAACAATAATGCTGAAAAACAGTACATAAACCACACTGTGGAGCTGGGTCATTAACTGCATTAGTAAAAAATACGTTGCTTGCCTCACTGGTGTTAAAAAAAAAATAAATAAGAAAACAACCTAGAGAGTTTTGTATGTGATTAGGATAGGGTATTACTCAATTTATATGTATGGCCAGTGCAGAAACAGAGAATGTCTCTAAATTCAGCAAGTGGCGTGTGTTGCTCTAAAGGCAGCAAGTGACTCATGTGACTGTCTTAGCAGCTGGGCAGCAAGATTAGAGAGCTACTATGTACACATTCCCTTACTGAGGGGTCCAAGCTATTGCTAAATGAAGTTGTATTACTGCCAACCACTGAATAACGGGCATAAGAAAATATAGTAAATAAGTGTGTCACCAGGTTAGTGAAGTAGTTATTTCAGACAGGCATTAAAGTGAAGGAAAAAAACCCCAACTTTTCCGAGATTCATATTTAGAAGATTTTTGTCCTTTTTTTCGAAGACTCAACTTCACGTAAGATTACATGTTAATTGTCCCTTTCAATTTGCAGATTTGCAAAAGTCATCTTGAAATGGCTGTTTCTGACACTGCAGGGAAAAAAATGAGAATGTGAGTGAAGAATCTTATTCCAAAGAACTCATTTATTTGTAAAAGTACTAAAAATATGCTTGTATCATGAAGTATTTTGATTTGAACTGAAATTGGCAAAGCATATACTTCTTGGTCACTTGCTAATTTGAAGACTTATTCATGATGTTATTCCTCATGTATGTCCTAATTATAAGAATTCGTGAGGTTTATTCCAGATTGTCTTTAAGTTTTCCTGGCATGCCAGTATGGATTAGTGGAATATGTATTAATTTTTTTTTTTTATGTTTCCCTAATCTAATTTTTTTTACTTTACTCAGACACTTGCTTGTCTTTAAAGTTGCTAAAAAATTGTGAATGCTTTGTCCTTTATATGTGTGCATGTATTTACAGTTACACATTGATATTTCAACTGTTATTTATGGATTTAAACTCCAAAGTGTCACCCTGTCAAACATCTCTTTAAGACTAACACTCTTAAGACCTCCTTTCAGTCTTGAGGACCAAAGGACATATGCTTGACTGTTGCAATCAAGTAAATTGATACAGAAATCAAGAAGACATGACTATGAAGTTCCTTAGTGCTATTCTTAGTGTCAACTTTCAGCCCATAATTATGTTTTTAAGATGAGAGTGTATTTACTGATGAGGAGCTTTTATATTTAAAAAACCAAAACAGATGAGGGGTCAAGCCCATGATAAGTTCCTTATAGTAAAAGAGGACCAGAAAAGTGTGTGTTTCTAGCCATCATCACTGTGTCCCACTGTCCTCAACAACATTAACTGTTTGTTATTCTGCTTCAGGTTTTCTGGATTTCTGATTTCTCTCTTTTCCTGTCTAGTAATGATTTGTTTCCCATCTTGTTACTCTTTGATGTCTGTTCCAAGTTTGTGCCATTTTCCTTAACAATGGTTTTCATTCACGTCTCTAAGAAAAAATGGAGAGCATAAAATAAGGTTGTCCAGGGTTGTCAGTGCTTCTGAAAACTACCTTCTCAAGGTATTTTAATAATATTTCAAAACACCTTGTTGATCTGGCCTTTTTATTTTTGCAAGTGTTTAGATTTCTTCATAATTGCCTCTTATCATTTAGTATTTTGAGATCTTTGATTTATAGGAAATGTTGTTTCATTTTTGTTCTGATTCATCCT
Organism: Falco biarmicus; assembly: GCF_023638135.1. Lineage (NCBI taxonomy): Eukaryota > Metazoa > Chordata > Aves > Falconiformes > Falconidae > Falco > Falco biarmicus. Next base: position 47,352,154 of record NC_079290.1, read on the forward strand.
GTCCTGAATGTTTCATTACTACTTTTTTTAATGTACCGTTTTCCCATACTAGATTGTTTTTCTACTCTGCTTTCATCATTTTTCAGTCACATATTGCTCATCAGTTGCAAAAGAAAAACGTTTGAAAATGTTTGTGTGCTTATTTCTGCACTGCTTAGTCTGATGGTGCTCTGTAACATAGGAGCACTAGGAAGCAGAGGGATATTTGTGTCTTGGTAAGTAGTTTATAGATAAAGCACTAGCAGATTGTGGCCGAGGATATACCTGCAAAATGTGTCGATCATCTGACTACTTGAAGCTTCAGTGGGTTCTTGTGTGCTGTTTTTAACACATTCCTTGAGATGAACCATAAGAAATGTGCACCTGGTAACAGAGTTTCAGGTCCTGGGTCTTGCTGCACTGTGTGCACCGCAGCAGCTCCTTGGGCTCAGACTTCTCGCCGCCCCCCCACCCCTGGGAAGAACTCTGCCGTAGTGCAGGTTGGGTTGAGCTGCCTCCCTTTCTTCTGCAGCGTGCTGTTTTGAGCACCTTTTGCACAGCTGGAAGAATTATATAAAATAAACAGCTGTCCTGAGAGGATATTTGCGTCAACTTGGACTTTGGCTTGTTTGTTTCTTTCAGCATTACGCCCAAAATTTCTTAGGCACAAATTTGTGCTGCTCCACTGAACTAAAAAGGGAAGTATCATCTCATGGTATTTACTAAAGAGGAAAGCTCTTAAGCTACTTCTAGCCAAAATTACAGTATTTTCTTTAATGAATCTGATTTCCAAGTGGCCAAGGAGAAGCAGCCCATCAAGATCAGCCAAAAATACCTCCTATTTGTGTGAGGTCGCCTCTTATAAGCAGGCATGGTTTAAGAAAGGAATAGGAAAGATTCTTGCTTGATATAGTCCTTCTCCCCCTGCTTCCTCGTGCCATTGTGTTCTTAGGATGGGGAATTATGGTGTTTGCTTCCTAGGACTGTTAGAAAATCATGGATCTTTTGAAGGAAGTTGAGGTGCTGTTTCTGATGCTATTTCTGTCCTTCTGGTGAGAGTTTCACAGCGTTACTGTGGCAGTGTGTGCCACCTGCCCAATATGCTTTCCTTTTGCAGGAAGACCTACAACTAAGAATAAAAAATGTTTTGGGGAAAGTTTGCAGCTCTTTTTTAAAAAGCTCAGCCTGTGCTCTCTGACAGCGTTTCTTAGGGCTGGAGTTGCAGTCTCCTGGTTTCCCTTGCACCAGGACCAGGGGAGGCCTGGCAAGTTAGCTGGAAGTTGAGAGCTGATCAGAAGTGACTCTTCAGGTCTTCAGTTTCAGATATGATGTTGGTATTTGGTTCTTTTAAGGAGTGACAAGCTTCCCAGTGATGAGAGAATTTCAGTGCCTTTGGAAAGACAGAAATCTTGGTTCTAGTATCCTCTGAGAAAGCAAGCCTTCTAGGGCAAGCTGAAAAGTAAAGCATGGGAAGGATCGGAGCCCAGATAACTGAAGCACTCTTCTCCAGTAACTATAGATACTGTGGTCTTTCACAGGAGAGCAGTGGACAGGAAGAATGTTTGTTTCTAAGCACTGATGACCGGGTAAGAATAAATAGAACTAAAGGAGGCTCTCGGAGTTGTGTTGCTTTGTTCATGTCTTAAAAAAAAAAAAAAAAAAAAAAAAAAAAAAGCAGCATCCATTTTTAGGATTCCATGTACTAGAGGCTGAAAAGGAAAACACAGCAGGCATCTGTCCTTCCCCTAAGAAGCTTACAGTGTTACTTGAAGGAGGAGAACTGAGACATGTGGAAAGGAAAGGGGAAAAAGCAGTTAAAGTACTTGTGGTTGCATATATGCACCCTGTTTAATTTTGTGTGCTAATTTAACAACAGTGGCTGACACTACTGTTTTTAAATAAAAAAGTAAATTCAGCTGTCCCTCATTTACACAAAGCCAAATTATGTTCCTCTCAGTCATCGCCATGGGCACTCCTATGCTATCCTACTTTTCAGGCCCTGGATCACTGAAGGCAAATACCCAGTGGGATGCTAGTTCTCAAAGCTGTATGTATCCTGCAGATGGGAGTTCGCAAGCCAGTTTGCTGGCTGGAAACTTATGCATGGATCTTGACAATGGAACATATTTATACAGAGTTCTGGTATGCTCTCTAGCACATTTGATGTTTTGCCTCAGGCTCTGGATACTTTGAGAAATCCTACCCTACAATCACAGTCCATACCCTTGTGAAATACCTAGCTGCTTGTACATGGTTTCTGACGCTTGCGATGGAGAGACACTACTTGCCCAACCTGCATCATGACACTTGTACTGTAAGCACCTTGATAGGAAAGCCTGCAGTGCATGCTCAGGATAAAATGCAGAGTGAGAATAAAATAAATGGCTCTTACAGTTTTTCTGAGGGTTGCTTTTTTAAGAATCAAGTTTCTGTGGCATTTTTTGGGAGAACCTGTTTTGAGATTACTAGGCCAAGTTTTTCAAAACAATTGTCTTCATAATCTGTTTAGAACACAGCTTTCACTGCCTTCCACTGCAGCTGCAGGCACTAAGTGTTTCTGCAAATCACTCCTTGTAGACCCATGCCAAGGACCTGGAAAATTAATGACCTCTTCTGTTGCATTCAATTTAAGTGACACAGAGATCTCTAGTAGAATCCGAGTCCTCTAGGACAATATTCAATTATCTGGCTCAAAATATTGGTTTATGAATGGCTAAGGAGCTTGTGGAATAAATAATCAAGAAATTGGCCAAATTTGGGTAAAATCACAGCTCTACCACTATCCCTGTGTAATTTCAAGTCTCCATCCCAAGGGGCAGGGATTCAAAACTCTAGGAAAAGGAAAAGTAGGAAAAGTCTGTCAGAATCTTTTGACACAGGCAAAACCTTTTTTTCCATTAACCTTTATTTTTTTTAAATGGCTGTACTGTTTTGAATGAATAAAAAGTGAAGAAACAAAACACTGAAGCAGACACTAACCTGTAAAATTTCAGCCCAAACAACGGCAGTCTGGCAAAGTTGTAAGTTGTCTTATGTAGAGGGGTTTGTCTTATAATGGCAAGTGTTTGGCAGCATGGTGAAATGTGATCCTACTCATTCTGCCAGTAGTAAAATATGCTGGGTTTGAGTTAGCATTTGTACCTACTGACAACAGTGCCAGTTCTTGTGTAAATTAACAGAGGAATTGTCCTGCTTTCAAATCAAGACTTGTTAGAAAACTGTTATCACAGGTCTTACCAGCCCTATCAAGGCCTGAGATGACAAATACCACTTTTAATCAACCTGATAAATGCTGATCAAATTCTATGTTTGCATTTTATTTACTAAGAATAATTACACTTGTGAACATATCAAAGCCTGGTGTTCTGTTTCTGACAATGGCAAAACCAAAGATGTGGTGACAGGCACAAGAGCAGGGCAAACATGTAGGGATGGCTTTCCCAGAGTATGCACCTCGTCTTTAATAATTCACTTGTCAAAGGCTTTCTGAGCCAGACGTGGTGGGGTGTGTATGTAGTTACTTTTACTGGACTTTTCCCATAACTTTTTCCTGTGGCCTCTTGAGCCTTTGTAAACTCTTTAAGTGTCTAAATGCCCTGTTGCAAGGAGTTCCACAGCAGAAATGTGTGAAGAACAGTGATGTTTCCTTCTTGAGCCTGTGTCCTCATAATTTCATTTCACGTCTCCAGCTTTTTTATTGGAAGAGACAGTAACTACCGGTCTGTTCAGCTTTGTCTGTCAGTCTCCAGCCACTTCAGTGCAGGTATACCTGCATGCCATTCAGTTGCATCTCCCTTGTCTGCACATTTATTTATTCCTTCAGAGAACTTCGCTTGCTTTGTGGAGCTCGATTTCCTTTTCCAAGTTGTGTTGCCTCTTCACCAGTGTGTTGTATTTGTTCACGTGTCCTTCTACCATACTCCTGCCCCCCGTTGTTCAAGTGTATGCTGACTTGCCTGATGTAGATGTCAAGCTTATTGTAGTACTTCAATGGAAATTGGGAATTGTTAGGAAAGAAATAAAACAGGCAGCAATCCATGGTGTGTCTGTCTCCTGACTAGTGCACAAAAGATATGTGCAGAGTGGCAAAAATACGGGACAAGGTGATGAATATGAAAAAAGTAGTGAAACAGCTTCCATGCAAGGAAGGCCTAAGTGGGCTTAGACTTTTCAGCCTGGTAAGAGACTACAAAAGGGAGAATACAATAGGGGTTTCATAGCACAGACAGGGGATCGTAAAGGAATCATGAGTGGCATAGATGGGATGAAGTGGGGCCAAAATTATTAGCTGAGAGGAAGGAGAAATAGTGAGAGATGTGTTCAGAACAAGCTAAAAGAAAGCAGTTGTTAATAAAACGTGAAAATAAGCTGTGGAACTCCTTGCCACTGGGTGTTGCAAGTTAAAAAGCTTACATAGGCAGAGGAGGGGGCTGCCAAGTTAGTGGAAAAGAGCGTTATTAAATATTTCCAGCTCAGGAAGTCCCTAAATCACAAATGGTGATAATTCTCCAAAATACTACATGCTTACCTTCCTCATGATCTGCTGTTGGCTGTTACTGGAGCAAGGTTGCTGGGCTCGATGGGCTTCTGCATTGACCTGCTAGGACCATCGTTGCATTCTGATGAGTATTCGGGACACAGACTAGAGCACATCACCCAGAAGTGGAACAAATCATTCTGAGTCAAGTGCCTTGCTGTCACAGAAACCATGTCTGTGTCTGTAAACCTGTGTAGACCCACTTGCGAACTAGTTACATTTTTTCCTCTATTCGCATCCCTATCTTCTAACATGTAAACTTGAAGCCAGTGTTTTGTTGTTTAAGAACCCTTTTAATTTCCAGCCTAAACTTAACTTTTGATAAGCTTATAGTTATTCTTTATGCCAGCCATGCTGATTGACTCCTTGGTGTACTTGTTAAGACCTTTTGCCTTTTTTTTCTTTTTTCTTTTTTTTTCTTTTTCTTTTTTTTTTCTTTTGTCAGTTGTTTTGTTGTGCTGTCCCAAATAAGTTTTTTGTGAATATGTATTACCAGATTTGTACACAGTGTTCCCGGCAAGATCTTGGTATTCTGCTATAGTGCCATCTATATGTCCCTTTCTGCACTGGAAATACAGCTGCTTTTTTTGAATCGTTATATTTTCTGTCTTCTGAACCAGCTCTCCTTAGTGACTTTTACTAGCTACTTATAGGGTGGTTATACACAAACTTTTTCCTTCTCTGTTAATTCCAACTAATGATTCATCATTTTTCAGCAGAAACCATTAGTCTTTTCAGTGTGTTACTCTGCCCTTTGTTACTTTTTCATCACCTTTCTGTCACGGCTATCCTTAAGGTTTGTTGCAGTTTTTCTTGTGTGCTGTTTCAGTCTGCACTGTACTTCTGGTACCTCCTAGTTTCTTATTTTTTACACATTTTGGTAGTGCTTACTTAAAGGCATTAAAAAAAAAATCTTAAACTAAAAAGCTGAATCAAAAAAGACTGAAGACCACTCTTGGCAGAAGTCCATATCCACCTTTCAGAAAGAAATCTGTTGTCATCTCTTCTTGATCTGCTGCTTTTCCTGCCATACTATTCTTAAACTAAGCCCTCTCTTCTCAGCTCAGCAAACTACTGCTCGGGTGGTAGTATACAGTGTATCAGACTTCTTACTGAGTGAGACTAGAAGTATTGTGCTTCTGCTGTATAATCTATTTTATCATGTTGAAGAAAAGTTGAGTGTTTGACATGGTTCAACTTTTAAAAAAACGTGTTATGTTTTATTTGATTTTTCTCTTTACTTTTATGTTTTCATTCTTTCTTTGAAAACATGCTCCAAGCAAGACTCCATGCTATCATCATGAATTTTAAGTCCAGATAACTTTTCTCCACCTTTCCTCAATACTGAAATGAGGCCAAAAGTGTTTATTTGGATTTGATGCTGTTCTGAGACTCTTACATCTCATCACATGGCAGCCTTGCTTCCTGTTAAGTCAGAAGATAGTATTCCAATGTGAAAGGTAAGGTTATAGAAGTGTACTAGAGACTTTTTTTTAAATTCACCTTTCGGTAGCACCTGTGCTGGTCTCTGTGGTTGGTAGCCATCTCTGGTGCAGAGAACTGTACACTTCTACCTTATTTTCACTGTAGTGGGAATAGTGAGTTCAAACAACAGTTTCCTGATGCTTCTTTCTGTTGTGATTGTAGGTGTTTGGCAGACTTAGTTCTGACCACATTTATTCAAGTAAATAGATGCACTGCCAATAATATGAACTTAGTCATTTAGTAACCTGTTGTCAGCCATGCTGAGAGCACCTCACAGTGCTGTGATACTCCATCAGTCTGTTGTGCTCAGTCTGTTCTGCCAGATTGGTTCCCCTCGCTGCCCTCTTGGATGTTGGGTCTGCAGGATGGAGGTGGTGCCAAATCCCCTTTTGCAGGGTGCTGAAATGTCTGCCGTTCCTGACCCTTAATGTCTGCTCAGCCTGGTTAGTGCCAAGAGACCACAGGAAATCTGTGGGTGCACTTTCTTGGTGGTTTGCAGTTTGGATTAGAGCTGCGGGAATCCCAACCTGCTCATCCCTGTACCTGAGATGGTTCTTCTCTGCCTGCCGGCACTAAGCCACTCTAAAGTCTTAGGCTGCACAAAAATGTTTGGCATTCTTTCTGTAGATTTAATTTTACTGTTTTAGCTCTCTGGCCTGGTACGCTGTGTGGCCAGACAAGTGCCAGGGCAAGAGGGAAAGGGAGGAAGGAAGAAGCACCGTACCTTAAACTGTTTCAGTGTGGAGGCACGCTCAAAATAACTAAGCTCTGGACAGGCTGACAGGCAGAGTACTGTCTGTGCTCTCTTCAACGTGACAGCTGGACAGATGTGTCCATCTCCAATCCCAAAGCGTTAGCCAAGGTGCTGTGCCGGAGCTGTTATTCCCTGCCTCCAAGCTGCTCCTGGGTGTGTGAGCCTGGCACCGTTTCACTGCACAGCGTGGCCTCCAGCAAGGAGGTGGCTTGTGTCTGGCCAGCTGGGGGTGTTGGCTGGGCACAGTTGCCTCTGCCTATGGCTGACTCAGTAAATAAGGTGCTTGCTTAGGTGGAGTTACCTAATTCTAGAGATCACTGCTTTGCTTTTGGGATTGGGTCCAGAGATGGGAAGGTAACTGCTGAAGCTGCTTGCCAAGGCAGCTATCAAATCTGATGAGGGATCAGGCCTTGAGGTTAACTGGCAGCAATTATCTGTACCATAGTTATACCCATGCTGAGTGATTCTTCAGTGTTTTGTTTTGTGTTGAGGTTTTCTTTGTTGTTAAAAAAACCCAAAATACAAAAAAACCGAAAACCCAAAAGGTGATGTCTCACAGTGCTGGTTTCTGTGGACCTGTAATTCAAGGGAAGTGTCAGCTCTTGTGTTTGCAAGTACAGCCTTTTGGGTACAAAGCCTAAAGTTTTGGTGACAACTGTGGTAACAATGAGACTGAAATACAGATGTCTGACATGTTCTCGTGTTCCCATTTAGGATGCAGGCTGCTCTGAAAACCACCCCCCTGCTTTGGTAAGGAAACAAATTATGTCGGAAAGGGACATGTTGAAATCATCAGGCTGTTGTAGCTGTTTTGGTAGCGTTGTGTTATTTTTCTTAGCTGTTCTTTCACATAACCCCAACTCTTTTTCTTACTATTTTGTACCAGGCCCTTCAGCAGATGTTTCCCCCCAGCACTAGTCATGGTGGCAGCTTGGGCTGAGTGGTGGGGCTGGGAGAGAGTGGTGTGTTTAGGGAGAGGGATGGGAGATTACCATTGCCATGGGTCAGAAATAAGTGTTTTGTGTGTGGTCGATAATATGTAACAGCAGGAGAAGGTGATGCATACCTTTCTTGACTCTGGCAGATTTCTGCGATACGATAGGAGGCAGAAAAGAAATGTAATTTCTACAGCCAAGTTTCTATGTGTTACTTTCTCATGTGTTCTTAATGATAGAAAGCTTGGGTGGGTGCCATACTGTCAGACTGTATTACCCAGCGTTAGCTGGGTCATGAATCTGTGCTTCGTGTTCACAAGTATTTCTTTTTTTTTTTTTTTTTTTTTTTTTAAAGACTGCTCATCTGTGTAGTTACAAACACTGATGGCATGGGCATGAGTCTCCACATCTCCCTTGCCTGCCCTCTGGTACTCAGGTTTGGGTAAGCAGGGAAGTTGCAGTTTGAAAATTGTAGTTGTAACATTATCCGTTCGAGGTAAAGAAAAAAAAGTCCTGCTAAAACAAGTATTGTAGACCACACTAGATCGGCTTCAGATAAGCCTGCCCATTATTGTGTGCAATTAGACCAAGTGTTTTAAAGGATTAGTAGATACTGTATTTTAAGAGTTTGGTTAGTGGTAGGAAGTAAGGCTGCCAGTGAAATTTTTCTTCTTGAGTCCAAATGCAAAGATCTCTTATTAAAATTTATCCAGTTGTTCAGCTTTTAACAGAAGGTTCATAGGTCATAGAAACAAGTGCGGTATGAAATTTCAAACCAAATAGTCACCTGCTTTTAAAGAAAAACAAAAGAAAGTAATATTCCCTCATTTTAGAAGACAATGCAGTTAACTACTGCCTAGTGCTGTCAAAATATGCCCCTGTTTGTTTACATTCATGTGTAATCTAAACTGCTTTGATTTTTGTTAGTGTTATTTTAGCTGTAGAAGCTGTACAGGGTACCAAGGATTTCATTGGCTTTCTTTCTAGCTCCTTTTTCGTAAGAAAAGGTGACCATACCAAGGCTGTGAATAATCCTATCAGTATTCAAATCTGTTGGACAGTGAGCATTGCCTTTGATTCGGTAACAGTGCTGCTTTGCCTCTGCTCTGTTTCAATTCACTTTTTAGGCCTCCTTCTCTTCATGGGAATCTCTGTTTCGGGAATTTTTTTACCAACTTGTCACCTGCCAGATAAAGAGGGGCAGGGGGAAGAGACTGCTTTCTTAACAACTGTTTCGAGAGAGCCCTGTTGTTCCTAATCCACCTATAATTTGTTTCCTCTTCCTTAATCTTCTTTTGCCCCTATCTCCAAACCTCTTTACCTTCATCCTCATCATTCCTCCCTCCCTGATGGTTGGTTTTGGAAGAAGCCGGGAGGCGTGGTTAGATGCCAGAAGAGCTCAGTTATTACTTACACAGGGAAATTTCATCCTGTCCGACAAGTGTGCTATTCGTAGCCTTGAGGGATATATCTAAAGGGCACAGAGTTTCCACTCAAAATTTAAGTAGATTAGATATGTATACATATTTGTTGTGACTTGGCAGGTATCCCAGTGCCTGAGGTCTTAAAACATATACTTTGCTAGACCCAAGGCAAGCTCAACTGCATGTTTCAAAAGATGCTCTGGAGAGATGGGAGGCTGCTGTTTGGAGTTCACAAAAGTGTTATGCTCTCTAGATCTGATACGATGCAGGAATTCTGACTGCTGTTCTGTCTAGTCCTGTATTTTGTCTTGATACTAACTGCTATCAGAAGCTTCGAGTGGTGGTATAATCAGAAGATACAGAGGAGAAGATCCTTTCTTCTTTAGCTCTCTGCTGGTTTGGATTTTGTCCTGAAAAGGGGGGCGGTGGTTATTTTTTCTGAAGCCCTCTTGAAATTGTATTATAGTTCTGGATGATCCAGTTATCTACGTAAGTCTTGTCTGTCTAACTGTATGTTACCTTCTGGCAATAAATCTCACAGGCTAACACTTTGCTGTTAAAAACTAAAGAACTAGTATTTATTGGTTTTAAATTTGTTATGCTGTGGTTTTATTGAATGTCTCTGTCATAAGAACAGATGAAACCATCTGAGCAAGTTACTGTACTGCTAATTATTTTAATAGTTTTATCTTGTCATCTGGTTAAAAAAACCCACCAAACACACAAAACATAAAACTGCAGCCTCAAAATTCAGGTGCTGCCGATATGCTGGAGGGAACTGTGAAGTTAAAACAGCTGTATTTTATGAAATTCTGTTTGGTATGGCACTTTTCCTTATAAGGTCCAATGACCAATTGTTTTGATTATTTAGAAGGAAAAAATTCCATGAGAACTGTTACTGAAAATGACTAACTTGGCATTAGTGATCTGTCGCTCTTACGGCGTTTGATGCAATACTGAAGTTAATTAAGATAGCTGAAATATCCAGTTAGCCTCTCCATGCTTCAGCTGTTCAGATGTGACCTGTTCATTACATTTTCTTGTAAATTGCTAATGATATCTGTAAATAAATACTTCTGTTTGTAGTGGTGTTGTCTTAACGTCCAGACCTTTGCAAATAAGGAACAGCCTGTGTGTCCAGCAGAAAGCCTGAACACTTGATCCACAGTGCACAGTGACCTGCGGGCTTTTGCAGCAAGGAGCTGAAGTGCTTCCGCAGGTTTTGCCATTAGAGCAGTGAAACCTTTGAAGAAGGAATGTGGCGTTGCAATTGCTAATGGACAGTGGGGGATCTGCAAGAGCTGAGTGGCTGGGGCTGCACCTTAGAAACTAGGGATGGTCAGGTTGCAAAAGGGCATACTTGACAGAGAGGTAGGCTGGATTTTGTTAAGTGGTTTTGTTTCTTTATTTAAGCAAGGATTGGAGGTTGATAAAAATGCCGTAGCTGATATGCGGTAGATACGAGCTGCTTCTGCTCAAGATTGCACAGGGGTACATGAGACATATGGGACCAGGACTTAGCAGATCTGAAATGTATGTCCACCTGACCCATTATTTTGGCATCTCAGTGGCTTAGAGAAGATATGCTTGAGTTACTGCAGTTGCTCAAACCCATTTGTGTTACCTATTAGTCTCTTAAAGGCAGAGGATGAGGAATAATCTGTTGTTGGGATTTTTTACCTTCTGCATGATATTCTTCCTGTAGGTTGAAAAAAGATTTGCCCTAACAAACAGAAACTGCGTGTAAAATTGACTGCATTTTCTGTTTGATTGGTTGCTTTTTTTTTTTTACTTCTATTTTGCTTTTCTAAGTGTGGAAACATAGGATTCACTCAAGCAGATAATAGGTAGAATTGTCCCTTTGTGAACCTTAAAATGGAGGTAGTGAGAAAGAATGTCTAGGCTGTTGATCACTGGGAAATAATTAACAAAAACAATTTACTATGGCTTAGTCCACAGTCGGATGTTACCTTGAACACGCTTCAGTTTGTCTTACAGCATCATGTGCCCATGCTGAACTTAATTCTCAAAGTTGTATCAAAAAGGACTACTTACTGTAGTGAGTGCAGTAAATGCTTGTTGCAGTGAGTGAGTTTCTTCTCTAAGGTTTCTTTGGGTTAATTGCTTATAGTGTGATGGAGTTTGTATTTCTTCTCACCTGGCTCACTCCCCATGTCCTTCTTTACTCCAGGATCATCCTGACTGGAGGTAAATGCTCCATGCGTGCTGGCAGGTAGCCAAGAGTGCTGCTCTTTGTGGTGAGGGTTGTAAGCAAGTTGGTTGTAATGACTGATTAGTTTTGAAGAGTCTGCCCAAGGCTCTGGTGGCCTCCAGTTCATGTATGTCTGACCCGACTCAGATATGAATCATTAGGGGATGGACAGGTACAGGTCACTGCCCACATAAATGAAAGCAAGAGGGCACACCTGGCCTCAGGGCTGAGTCAACACAAAGGACCACAAAGGATGTAGCAGAAGGCAAAGAAACACAACGGGATTCTTGATCAGTGTCCTCATACACGCTCTGGGCTGTGGTTTTGCAAAGGCATTGCCACCAAATCCAGGAGAGATCTTTCTTTCCCCCCTGGATGGTGCACAGTGCCATAGGAGAGGCCCGAGACAACTGGGTAAAAACCCATCAAATGAAGGTCAGTAGCCTCACCTATGCCATAGTGTCCAGCTGGGCCTGGGCCTGCTGCAAGCATTGTGACTCATCAGATGTGAACAATACCCAAGAAGCAGCTACAGGATCCTGCAGAGGCTGGAGAAGGAAAACAATCCGGTAAGTATTGCATGCCCAATTGCACAATAACTTCACAGGAGAGTTCAAACTACTCTTTCTGGAGCAGTAGCAGCCTTCCCCTTGCCATTTAACTTAGCCATTCTCAAACTTAGATCAGACTCTTGTTTTATTTATTTGCTGTGGACTCCTCATCTGCACAGATGCACTGTCACTCACTGGCCACCTCTGAACTTCTCTGCGCTCCAGCTACTGTCCCTACATCCCTGCATTTCTCTTGCCCTCTCACCCAGAGTAACAGCCTTTACTGTTGGTATCCCCTACCCCAAAATTCTGCATGTAAAATCCAGCAAATTCAGTTCAGTCTTCGCTCAGCTATCCTTGCCTAGTTATCAGTCCAGCTGTACTGAAGGACTTCTCAGAAACTCTACCGTATCAGCTCCTTTGTACCTCTCTGTCTTCTCCATCCCAGGAGGAGTGGCATCAAGTTGTCTTCACTGTCCAAGTCTTTGCGACTATCCTGTAGCTACCTTGCCCTATTTCGGAAGCCTGGAGATCTCTAGGAGAGAGGTGACCCTGCTCTTGGTGCAGATGTCACCACGGAGCACAGCATGCTGCCTGCTCCCTGCTTTGGGGAGCCCTGGGGCTGTGGGGAAGGCACGAAGCAGCCAGCCCAGCTAGACTCAGCCAGGAGCATGCCTGTCCCAGCTGAGCCAGAGCCACTGCATGGCTCACCTCCATGCTCCCCAGGGCTCAGCTCCCCACGTGGGCGTAAGGGGAGAGAGTCTGAAGGTTTTAGGGAACCATCTGTTCAGGGGGGGTGCACAGACATAGAGAATGGGTGGGTGTTACATGGGACTCTGTGTTTCCTCCTGCTGCTGCCTACACCCCTGCATATACAACACATCCATCTGTTTAAGAAGTATTGGTTTGCCTTTTTCCCAGTCAGTGTCATCTGTCACATCTGTGCTGCTGACTCAGGGCTTTGCAGTTTCTCCAGTACCTGACTCCACAAATACAGGAGCTCTCGATCATACTTTATGATGCTTTTGCCTATTATTTTTATTATTATTATTATTATTATTTTTACTCTTGCTCTCCCCTCCCTGAAATGGCATCTTCTCATCAGGCTTACTTTAAAGGTTTAATGTGCCAAGTCCCAAACATGAGTTGCACTTTTCTGCCTCCTTTCTCAGCTGATTTGATCTCCTCTCATTTCCTCCTCACTAATCACAGCCTTCCCCAGCTTTGGTTATGCTGCCCCCCTGCTCCAGACCTTAGTTATGCTCAGAGTGTTTATAAATCTGAATGCAGTCTCAAATACAAAGTATGCTGTCACGGAGTTTCGTTAGCGTGCTCAATCTTTACTCAGGGTGAAATACACAAGGAATTTTGAACTGCATTGCTGTTCTACGATGTTTGTTTAGTAGAGTGAGCTTGTATATATCTAACAACTGCTACAGAATTTTCTTAATTTTGCAGCGTATTTTACAGTAATTTGTAGGAGCAATACAAACAGTGAAAAGAGTTTGTGGGAGGGAGGTTTGACACAAACATTGCATATAAAGGAGGTGTTAGGGTTATTTTCCTTCTTTTTTTTTTTTTTCCTTTATGGAAATGCTCCTCTAGCACTCCTGGATGAAGCTTGTTGATAGGTAACCTCGTGTATTACTGCAGTTTGCCTGTTGTCCTTATAAATGAATCCCTCAGGTTTCCCAGGAATTTGCTAGGGAGTAGTATCTTTCCGCATAAGGAGAGCTAGTTGCACATGTGTGCAGTTACAAATGCAGTGCCTACTGTTCTTTTTCTTTAAAAAACCCCAAAACCAGAACCCTTTATACTCAAATGCCTATCCAACAGTGTCTGACCATTTCAAGTTTTGAAACAATAGCAACCAACTTACCCCATTATGTATGTCCCAGAAAAACCTACAACAGCATATGTAGTATGTGGAAGTAATTTGGAAGGCATCTTGCAGTTTTGAAGGGAACACGGTGAAAAGAAAAGTTGGGGAAAAGGAATTTGAATGTGGTCATGAGGGAAGAAACTAGTTAGCAGTATTAAAATAGAGTTTGTAATGAGTGGGGTGACTAGTAACATCTTTATTTTTTCTGATTTCTCTTAGCACATAAAAAAGCTGCAGCCCATATTGAAGAGGGGAATTATTAGCTAAAAGATAGCCATCAGATTTCAGAAGATAAACGAAGGGTGGATCTGAACCTTGAAATTATCAGCTCAGCAGGAGGTTGCAAAAGGCAGAGTGCTGAAAGAAGGGTTTCCTGGAGAACTCCCAGAAGATTAAAATGGATTATGCAGTTCTGGAAGGGGACAAGAAACAGGCAATACAAAGGTGCTCAGTACAAACAGTTGTAACAAAACACTGGTCAAGCACTTTACCTCTAACACCCAGCAAAACGTAGATGATGTTCCATATTGAGACCACTGTCAGCTGAGCTAACTGGGGATGTTTCCTGACAGTATTCAGGATCTTGCGTACATCATCTAAAGGAGCATTCCTCACATGACCTACTTTGTTTTTAAGGTCATTATGTTTTCATTGAAAAAATTTCACCAGCTGAATCAGTAAATAAATCTATTTTTCTAAACACCTGTCTGAAAAATTAATTGAACACGACTATTGTAAAATTCATCTCTTCACAACTTTTCAAAAATAAAATTAAACTAAAACATACCTTTCTGATTGCAAATGTTTTGCTAGCCTACAGCTACTTTCCCACAGTGTGAAAGGAGCTCAAGCGTCTTGTTGCAGAGCACTTCAGAGGAATACATTCTCTGGGACTCACGAAAGCATTTCCATTTCATGTTTCCATCTGCTTTCCAGGATTTTTCCCCATAATGTGCATGAAACATTGATGCATACCATACAGTCATAAGGCTATTTTTATTCCATCTTTTTTGTCACCATCTTCCTTCCACCTTTCTGGAAGCCTGCCCCACTGGTAGTCTGTAGCTACTCAGGGCAAAGTCTTGCATGTGTTTTAATCCAATCACGTAATGTATGCTTGGAAATCAGGAAAGCGGAGTGTACTAAGTTGCTTTAAAAAAAGAGGAGAGCTCTTAAATGCCCTGGTTTCTTGGACTGTGGAGAACAAAAATTACCTTGCAGGGCATAGATCTTCCATCATAGACTACCCATTATTAGTATTGGTGAACGCTTACTGTGGTAAACTGTGTCCAGCAAGACTGTGAAGGAATATGCCATCATGTTGATGAAGTCTTAAGCTTGTGTGTTTGTGAGGTGGAGCTGGGGTAGGGTAAGGCAAGAGGTATGTGTCTTGCAGCTCGCTTCTGTGCCAGTGGGGAACCCTATCCCTTCTAAGCTATCTGTGACCTACTGTGCATTGACATAACATGGAGAGTCCGCCTCCTCCTACTGTCAGCCTTCCTGACTTGCTTGCCCTGCCAATAACAAGCTCATTATCTTGTGATTTAATGGTAAAGTTGTTTGGTGACTACAACGTTATGACATTTCATCAGGCTGACAGGAGCTCCCAGATTGGTTTTCTGTTGGTGCAGCTCCAGGGCAGAATCTGTGTGGATTTCTGGCAGGTTCTGCCTTTGCTGCCTGAAACTGAATCCATTAGTTGCTGCCAGTCACCTGAATCCAAAAATTGTACTCCAGGTGACTGTTCTGGATATTAACTTCCTGGCTTCATCTCCCTCTACTATGTTCAATTGTGTAGCTCTAAATTATGCATGACTGCTTTTAATTGTTCATTAGTCTGGCATCGAATCTCAGAATTCTTACAGATTCAGATGTGCATCCCAAAATAAATTGCATGACAAACTGAAGCACTGTAAACAAACCACTCAATGCACCAAATGGGAGATGGGAGCAAATGCAGAGCTATGTACTTACCTCATTAACAAGGATGCTCTCATAGCAAAATGGCATGCAAACAGTCTGTGAAGTCACTCCGATCAGAGTAAACTTTTAGGTGTATGCTAACATCATTGCATAGATAAAGCTGGTACGTGAACAGAGTCAGGAATAAATTCAATGTCTGCACTGTGCAGGTTCTGAAAGGCTCACTGATTAGAGGTTTGAATAGGGGTTTGCTCTGGTATTAGCCTAAGTATTCTGCATCTTTAGTTATCCTTTCCTAAGGGTTTTGTGTTTTAGCTTGTAAGGTCATTGATACAACCATCCAGCATCACGGCTGTAGCAGCAGTAGCAAAGGCCATCGCGACTAAATGTGACACTCCTTATTTACTGTAAAGTTACGATAATCTAGGAAGTATTTTCTTTTCAGATATGACAGCAGTTCCTTGACTGTAGGGTGTACTGGAAGATTAGCAGCTGCTTGGAATTTGGGCACTCTTTTTCACTTGTTGCTGTTCTTTGAGGGCTGAGATAAGAGGCAGAGGAGATGGGGCAACCAGGATCAGCATTTTAATTGGAATAGCTCCAATAAATCATATGAAAATCCAACGTTCTGAAAAAAGCAAGGCTAAACCCTGTCACAGCTTTTGCCCCCAGGCAATGTGTTTCAGGGAGTGAGATTCAGGGCAGGGCTGGGCTTCTGCTACATTCTTTGGACTACTGCATAGTTACCACCTACACCCAGGATGTGGTGTATGTAACTGGAGAGACTACCCTTTCTCTCAGTCACTTTATTTCGTCTTTCATGAGTTGTCTTTTTGTCCCAAATGTAAGTTTCCCAACCATCTAACCTAACCTAACCTCATGAGGGAAATCTAACTCCTGTGAAAGGTTTTGTCCTTAGTACGGTCCTTGCAGCTTCTGTGTCATACTGCTACTTTTTCAAATAGCACCACCTTGCCATTCTTATTTGAGTTTATGTTAGCTAGATGGGTATCACACTTTTATTTCCTTTTTTTTTTTTTTTTTTTTTTAAACAACAGACAAAAAAATGAGGTATGGTAGAGGATTTCTCCAAGCCCAAATGATGAATCACTGGTTGGATTATTGTAGTCCCACGTTTTCTGATTTATAGTCCATGCGTATTTTACAGATTTTGCTATTTCAAACCTGTCCCTGCCTTTTGGCACCCTGTTAATTTCTTCAGCACAGCCAGTTCCTTTGTGCTGTCTGCCCAGCAGACCTTCAAGTGAAATTACTGAGCTCTTTGGTAAATTTTACTTTTTCATCTCAAATGAGGAGCAGAGCACAAGTGAAGTGACTGGTGGCTTTTTTCTGTGCCGTTCCAGTTCAGGCCATCTCGCTCTTGACTGAGCAGAGATCTGTAGCTGCACAGGATTGTATGATGTAGCGATGTATGTGAGTGGAGTTTATCTTGAGTTCACCGATGTCATTGTGATTTCCACCTGGCAGACCACAGCAGACCAGAAACCCTTGACCAGTTGCTGAAACCGTTAAAATCAACTTGCGTTATCATTCCAGGTAGATGAGACTGTCTCAACGAGCAAAACCTGTAGCTTCCTATTCTGTCTAGTGCTTTGCAATCTAATGACGTTGTTTACGTGGTACATCCTAAAGTATTCAGGTTTAGACAAATCTTCTGACATGTGAGTGTGTACAATCATGGTTTCAGGGGTGGTCTGGGCCAGGTAGGCCTGCACCAGGCAAATCTGAAATCTGTACCAGGCAATTTTGATAGACGCTATAATAAAGTGTAGAATTGGTGGTCACCTGGCTAGGTGTGATTATTTGGGAAGAGCCAAAGCAGCATTTGTAAGAGAGTTCTGTCTTAGGGAGTTGGAGTTCTTGGGAGGCATCAGCAAGAATTAAAGATGGTCTGGATCAAAAATCAAAGTGAACTTTATCAGAAAGGCTTTTTAAGGAAGCTAAGGAGCTATAATGTAAGAGGGAAGGTCTTTGCACAAGTAAATGACATTAGAAGGCACGATCAAAGGGTAGAAGTAGGTCAGTTCTCAATTAAAGGAGGGTCCCAGTTACGTTCCACAGAGATCTGTGCTGTTCAACACATTTATAAATGGTATCAGGAAGGGGATGAGCAACTGGGTGAGCAAGTTTGCTGTGAAGAATAGAGCTAGCTGTGGAGATCAGTAGAAGGGCATTAAAGTGCTGAGGACTGAGCAGCAAAACGGGCAGTGAAATTCAGTGTAGATAAATGAGGGTAACTGTGCAGAACAATCCTGATTATATATCAAGAAGATGAGTTTGACTTGAGTATTACCATTACCGCTAAGATTTGGGGATTGTAATTGGTGATTCTGTGAGATTATGAGCTCATTGGTCACCGAAACACAACCCAAATATTAGAGGAAAGAACTGTAGAATAAAATTGAGAATGTCATTACAAGAGTTTATGGTTGTCACAGATGGAGTGACGCACTTCACTTCTAACAGAGAAGCAGCAATACGTTTGATTTATTAGAACTGGAAGAGGCTTAGAGAAGGTTGTCAAGGATGATAAGATACAATGGGGTAGCTTCCACATGAAGAACACTTCTGGAAACTGGGACTTTGGTCTGGGAAGGGAATTAATTGAGAGCAATATCATGGAGATCTAGAGAGGAAGGAAGAGGCAGACTAACCACTGCCTTTCAAAAGAAGAATGTACACAGGAGGGAAGGTAGATTCAGAGACTTCAAAAGGAAGAGGTTCTCCATAAAATCAGTAGTGGAGATACCTGTGGGACAATTTTTTGAAAGTATGCTGTAGGTACTAGAAATTGATGTGATTTCCAGGGGAGTGTGGATATTGCTTGGAAGGGTGATGTGCTGAAAGTTGCTAAACTAACAGAAACACATACAGTCCGGAAAGTCCCTGACATCAAAGCGGTTGGAGGTCAGAAGAGTGTCAGTAAGAAATATCATACATTTTTGACCTATTCTGTACTTTCGGCTATTACTGGAGACAGAATACTGGCCTAGATGTACCATTAATCTAGCCTGCACACCTAGTCTCATTTTAAAACATCTTGGGACAAAGGAAAAGAATGTTCCTTACGACCATCAATTAAGTCCTGATTATATTAGTGTATGATCTCATACACACCTTTAGGATGTGTGTTTGCGTTTACTTGTACATATACAGGATTTGCTTTTGATTAGGGTTTATTATAAAAATGACATTGTCCTATATGCAGATTAAATAATAACCAAAGTTTGCTTTTACAGAAGCATCATCACATTAAAAATGGGTGCAGATTATTATTGGGGAGGGGGTGGGGGTGGGGGTGTGATTCCAAAATAGATGAAAACATTTTTGCAGGTTTAAGCATTCTAACAGTAATTACCATATCAATGTTATTTGTATCACGGCCTCTCCAAAGATTTTAGAAAAAGATCTATGCAGTACCATAGAGATTTTTAAAAAGCCCGTAAAAACCACAATCATCAGATCAGTTAATTCTTGGCATCTCTTGTTTCCTTAAATTTAGTATATAATAAGGAATCATTTGGAACATTTAGTAACCAAAATTAAGCTCTCAAGATTTAAAGTGGACCTAAGTAATTTTAAACATGGAATGCCCACAAAGAGATGCTGGTTAGTATTGTGATTTTATTTTTCTTTAAATTACAGACTGTTAGGTCATGATAAAATAAATGTTGGTAAGTTTGTGTTCTACATTTCCAGAAACTTAAGGAAAAAAAAAAAAAAAAAAAGGCAGGCATGATAGAATTTTTCTTCTATATTCTGGAAGAGGTGATGTAATACTCATTCTAGTGTAGCATATTATAAGAATGGGTTGTTTTCTAAAATTAAAAAGCTGGTTGTCGACATTTCATGACTGTAGTACAGCTTTCAAGAATTGTGAATAGCTTTATGATCATGAAAAAAAACCATGTACTTCATAGTCAAATTTTATAAATACCTATTTTTGTATGATGGTTACTGGCCCACAGAACCTAGCAGTTTTTTCTTCCAAATGCTTGCTTTATTAATTAATAAAAGGTCTGGATATTTAACAGGTGTTTACTAGTGGAATCTGTGTGTTTACTGCCCAGAAGAAAAGTAATGGGTTTAATCATGTCGATGCATTTGTTTTGCTACCCATATTTCACACTAGTTTGAAAGGATCAGGTTTTCTTCCAGCTCAACTTTATGCAATTTCAGTAGGTTTCTCTGTGGAAATTTTCCCAAAAAACCCCAACAAAGACATAATTAAATTTTTCAATTGATGAAATATCTTAATTCTTGTATTTTTCTACCTTCTATATAATACTCTTTGCAGCATAATTGTTGTTTTGCACACATAATATATAAGATATTATTAATGTGATGTCACTAACAGTAGACTACAATGGTTGCCTGGTTTTAGTTTCAGTGCTTATGTTAATTCATTATGTTCTAGCTGTTAGGCTGTTTTCCTGAGGGATGAAGTCTTGTGTGTTATTACCTCTTAAATCATTCGTATGTTTATACCTAAGATTGCTGGATATAGATACTTCCACTGTTTTGCCCACAAAATTTCATTTTCCTGCAGCAGCTTTCACAAGCAATTCTCCTGCTGCATGCCTGGATTTGGTGGTGTCTTCCTGCAGCCTGTGCACACTCTCACTGCTGTTCTGCCACACTCCCTCGGCCACCCCTCTGTACAGTAGGCTAGTGCCTGAATCCGTGGAGAAGGATTTCTCTGAACTCAGCTGCCTGCTATAAGGAGAAGTCCTGAAGTTCAAGATAAGATAAATACAGCCTTGTCTATATTTAAAAAAAAAAAAAAAAAGAAAAAAAGAAAAAAAGAAAACCAACAAACTACCTGTTCTTTTGTGATTAGTTTGCATATGTGTGCATGCACTCCCCTTATATGAAACAGTGCTGTGTGGTAGGGCCAGTGCCTACATCTTTGAGTGGCTATTTACAATAACTTTACAATATAATTTACAATAATAATTATTGTTCCAAAATGCAAAAGGCCAAGTGGCTTCACCCACCTCTCAGTGCCATCTTGTCCTGCCGGGGCCTCAGCGTGGACCCCTTTGCCTTTTCACATTTCTCCATCAGTTCCTGAGAGAACAGGAGCTGCAGGACCCCACCGATCCCTGGCTGCTGTCAGGCAGTGTTGCTGTTGGCTCTCCCTGTCGCTGCCTGCTGTATGAACGGCGACGGTGGCCAGAGGCAGGGCTCCAGGGGCTGAGATCTGTCCCTCCTGCTGTTCGGCAGCGCAGTGTTTATCAGCAGTCGTGCCATGTGCATACGTGTTGCTTGCCGTATAAATCTCTTCCAAACTACACAATGAAACAGGCAGAAAATTAAATGAAGTATGACTTTGTGACAATGCAGGTGCAAGCCCCTTCTGGCCTGGGCAGGCTCCCTGGTCAAACCTATCTTCTGGCTCACCCCAGCAATGCCCATTCTTTCTCCTTCTTGTCCTCCAGCACCAAAGACTCAGCTTGAGCTTCCAGATGTAGGAGAACTCGGGCCACAGAGATACGTCCTTTTGTTGCCCCCTTCCTCTTGCAGCTCCATTCAGCCAAGAACAAATGAGGGAGAATCAGCATCTTCCTACCAAAGACAGCATTCTCCTTCTAAATGTGGGCAAAGGTGAACAAGCTTCACTGGTTGTCTCCTTGAAAGAGTGACATGCTGTTCAAATAAATGCAGATCAAGTGGCCTGCCAAGAACAAACAGTTGTAGACCCCTCCATTAGTCAGAAGACTGATTTTAATTCAACATGGAGAAAGGCACCCCTGAAGTCATTGATACTTCAGCATCTTCACCAGTTAAGCGTGGATTTTTCTTACCTGCTTGACTGTTTCCATTGATGTGATTAACTTCTCCAGCTGAGATCCTCCCTTACTGAAAGTTAATTCTCTGTAAGAGGGACCTCTGGAAGTCCCGGGTTGGCAGCTAGACCTTCTGCTACCTGCAGCTACTCTGAGATGAGGCTTTGACTGCAAAAATTCTAGCATTTTTCTACAAAGTCTGTCAGACCTACCGCTCACTCTGAGGTCCGTGCAAGTGTGTAGTAGGCAAGTTGATCCTTGATGATCCAGGAAGGATGGCTGAGCCTTGCAGAGCTGCAGGTCCCAGCGTGCTGTCCTGGAGCAGTGCAGGCACTTTGCCACTATGCCCTCAGCCCCTTCCAACAACTGTCCCAGCAGAGGTGTCTGAAGGAAGGAGGTTAAATCTGTACCTCCACAAACTGAACTGCCTGGAGAGAGGCTTGTGTGTAAGCCCGCAGCACAAGGAAGGCAGAAGGAAGCTAAATCGTGCTTCCTTTTTGGTTGCATTAACCCAGGGGTAGATTCCTTCATCTTCAGGAACCCTGGTGACATTTATGCAATTTTAACAGCCCTGGCTGAGAGGGGCAGATGTGGTGAGATTTGTAGTTCACTCCTGCCGCTCTGTAGCGGAGGTGCTGTCTGAATGTCACTTTGGCTCTTCTGAGCCACAATAAGTGGCTACGTTGGCTGTCTCTGGCTGATGCTTCCTCCAGCTCAGCTCCTCCAGCTATCCCTGACTGCTCAGGCAGAGAAGGTTTCCTCTGTCAGTACTTTTTTTAGCCACCTGATACAGAAAAGAAGGAAAATGATTACTTATGCTACAGTAATTGTGGCTCTTCCAGGGATGTTCTCCATAAAGGCACCACAAGTGGTCTGTTGTCCTTCGCTCTGAAAGAGTCTTTACTGTTGGCAAACCTGAGAGGTCAGACTGGGGCATCCTGAGCTTAGTTTGCTCCATCATGACCCTGAGCAGCAGCAGTTCCTGGCTTCCTTGGGCTGCACGTGTGCATCCTCCTTCTTTCCAAACCAGGATGCCAGTCTGTTTCAGCTTTCCCGTCTTCACACTTCATTCGCAGCTAGGACATCAGCTCTTGCCCACATATTTCTCTCCCATGGCTCTGCTTCCTTTCATCAGCCACAGCAAACCTGGCCAGCTCCTTCACATCATCATCTAAAACCCTGAGACAGGAGCGCAGGTTTGGGAGCAGCAGGGCTACGGCAGCCACTGAAGAGGGAGGCTGCTGTTTCCCAGAGCAGCACGTTGATGGCAGTGACGCGTGTGATGGCTCTGGCCCCACAGCGTGAGTGAAGAGCAGGACTGGGAGCTGCCACTGCTGCAGACCGCGTTAGGTGGTGCGATGATGTGCGTGGCACTGTTCGGGAGCCCGTTGCCTTGTGCCACGGCCGGTAGCAGTTGGGGGGGTTCACAGGCACAGCCTGGATGGACATTACTGTCTTCAGAGAACTTGATCCTGCTCATGTGAGTACATGCTTACCTGGGATCTGTGTGGACAGCACTTCTTAAAGAATCACAGTTTCCATAGGGTAAGTAACCGCTTTTCATTTTGTTTCCTTAAAGAAATATTTAAAACCTAGGATGACTCTGTGATACTATTAAATCTGTAATCAGTTCCAGCATTATTATGACTCTAATGTTTCTGGGAGCCTTCCTCTGGTTTAAAATGGATTAATTTCAGGAACT
Source organism: Falco biarmicus (assembly GCF_023638135.1). Lineage (NCBI taxonomy): Eukaryota > Metazoa > Chordata > Aves > Falconiformes > Falconidae > Falco > Falco biarmicus. The sequence continues at coordinate 47,375,348 of NC_079290.1, forward strand.
GAAGCTAGATTCACTGTTCTGTATACAAGGCGCAATGACAGATACTGTGTTCTCAATATGTGTTCTCATTATTGCTCACTTATTTTAAAAGCAAATAACCATGAAACTGGTGTTTTCCTGCTCTGTGCTTGAACACTCTTAAGAAAAGTAAGACATGCAAGTTAGGAGTAGGAGGGTTATTGTTTGTATTCATGTCTTCATTATCCTTTTACTTCAGATATCAAATAATGTTTAAAAGCATTTTCAAGTGCACTGTTTTTTCAAATTTTTAAAGATGAACTGCAAGTTTCGAACAAAATATGTTACTCTTTTTTAATATTAAAACCAGGAATAAGTGATTTAGTTTAGGGTTTGGGACCTTTTTGACTCCTTAGGTGGTAGAAATTCAAGTGTTGTCTAGCCTGGAATTCTCTGAGTATTAGCAAAATTAGTGTTTCATGGATACTGGAAGATCTGATAAATTCTAAGAATGATAATCTGACAGATTATAGAAGTTGTATTTTATTGCTAGTTCCCAAGTAGGTTTTGGGCATGTGCATGTGACAGTGCTTTTTGCAATGTGATGCTTCTCTACTTCATGTAGAGAATAATTTGAGCTTTGTTATTCATTAAAAAAATGTTCCTAACTCATCTAGCAGAGAAAAAATTTTAGTAATGTTATAACTATAAGCAGTTAGGAGAATGGTACATCTTTGTCCAGTATTCTGCCTCAGAGATTTTTCTAGCACCAAAAACTTCTGAGAAAGTTGGTCTAAAAATCAGCATTATCATGGACAACTTTTGTATTGTGTGCATAAGAAAACATCTTTTATCCAATAGCTGATTTATTGTTGCAAAGCATAAGAATTATTTTATTTTTTGTTTTCACTTAATCCTGTCAAATGTAGCAGATGTTTTCATTATTAATTCAAATTAACCCCCTTTTGTATGTATGTTGTTAAGCTCTTTGCTTGGTAATGGTCTTGTAGAAGTTGAAATCTCAGCTAATTGTAGGTGTAGCATTGCCCTCATCTGGATCCACTGCACTGTGATTTTGCTATATTCATAAGGTAATGAATGAGAGTACCTGACCTTTCTCCTTCATTCTCTTCAGCATTTTACCTGCATCTGGTGTTTATCTTGCTTATTTACTCATTCCAGTTGCTTCAGTTTCCCCTGATACAATAGTCTTTTCATGCCCCTAATGGCCTGTCTTTGAGGGCATCTGCTTTTTGCTGGAGTGATTTTAGATGTGTGGTGAGAACTGAGTACCACAAACATTTAAGAGGAAACGTTGAATACTGTTGAATGGGTGTTATAATATTTTAGGTAGAATTTGGGGGGTGGGGTCCGAACAGGAAATAGCCTGTAAATACCAATAGTGGAGGGACCAAGTCCATGAGGACTTAGTCCATTACATTTATGTGGCTGTCTTAAATATTGTCTGCTTACTGTGAGCTACATTAGTAGAAACACCTGGATAATAACAGCTCTTCCTTTCTGCTGCAATAGTGGAAGATATTGAGATAGGCCTCACAGGGTAACTAAGTTACAAGAGCCTTGCTGGGAGAGGGAGTGAGGAGTCAGCATTTTCTCCCTGAAACAAGGAGGTTTGGGGACCTCCAAAAGAGGAGGTGAGGGTTGTGCCCCCTCTCTTGCTCATTAGTTGAAAACAAAGCGTTTCTTTGAGCACAGGAGCTGTTTCTCCTGCCTGTATATACAAAGTCCCAAATTAGTGCTCCTCAGCTGTCAGAGAGCTTCAGTCAGTTGCTCTGAAGCACTTTTGCCTGTAATAGATGTTCAAGGACACCAGCTTGCTCACGTTTGTGCTTACCAGCAGAGGAGGCTGGGGCTGTGCGAAGCTGAACTTGATACCACAGAGGAAGAATACTTTGCTGGAGTGAATGGGAAGTGAGATGGGAAAATGGTTTGTGTGGGGGGAAATATTACATTTCTCCGGGGCTCCTGCCAAATACCTTCAGCCTGCTGTGCCACGTGGGGGTATGTGCTTTGTATAGGGCTTCGCCCTTGCATATCTGGAAGAGCTGAAGGGGATAAACCTCCCCATTACAATGAGGTGCTGGACATGTTTTTTGTGTATACCTGTGTCATCCAGGAGGCCTTCTAGCAAGAAAAGGAAGACATGCTGCACATTTACAGAAGGATGGTGGCAGGGAAGAGGGAGATATAAGGGAAATTCCAGAAAGGCCCTCTGGATTTGCTCAGGCACACCTAGACTTGCCCTCTATCAGGATTTACCTGTAGCATGTATTTCATTAAGAGGCTTTATTATTTTTTTTACATTAATTTTATTTTCCTTTGCAGGTCACCTTTTAAGCTGCTATTTCCTGTATAATTAAGCAGAATGAAGGCATTAGGTTCTAGTAAAGTTGGGCCTAATCCAGAAATCTTCTCTTATTCAGTCCTTTCTGAGTAAGAAACTCGAGTCTGGGCCCAGCATTTTACGTGTTTTGCTGTTATATCTAAACTATTTGTGGTCTGTGGATTCTTTTTGTTTTGTTTTTAACTTTATTGAAAACTCCTTTACTTTTGTCTAATTTCATCTCTTTATGTGTTACTGTCCAGTGTAGCGTTAGTTGAAATTATGTAAGTATATTGCAAATTGAAGTGCATAATCGCTACTGATAATGCAAGAACGATTGATTCCTACAGTTTATAATTAACAGTACATAATGTTCTGTGCATGGGTTGGATCTGTCCCTTTTAACTTTTCCTTTCCGATTCTTTCCGACCCCGGTCTTGCCGCATCCCAGCCTTTCTGAATATGCTGGTTTCGCTGGAATCTAGTCTATTCTTCCTTTTGTTTTTCAGACCAGTAAAAATGGGAAGTACTGGATTCTGGTTTCCTCCAAGAAGAGTCAGCGGAACTGGTTAAGACCAAAATCTGAGGACTTTAGTGGGCAAACATCAGGTGTGCATTGAACAGAAGCTGCTTTAATCCTGCTTTAAGTATATGCTTCTTTAAAAATAGTATTATATATGAGCTTTTGTGTAATGTGTTTGTTATATTTGATACTGCATATAATCATTCATCCTGCAGTTGTGAAAGCACCAGTAAGAATGAGGATTTTAAGTGATAATATGTTGAGACACAAACAGGCAATATTACTCATAAAATTCTTTCAGCTGGTCTTTGGAAAGTGTAATATTTGAGGATCAGTGTTTTTTAAAGTTTTATCTCCATTGCTCAGTCTATATATCCACAAAAGAAAAAAAAAAAAAAAAAGAACATGGTTATGTGCTATTCAGAGATCAATACTGAAGTTCTTAATTGCCTCATCTGTTGAGAAATGGTACTGAGATAATAGTGCATACATGGTTTTTAATAAAACACTGTCATTGTCAAGATTGGATCCACACTATATTTGTTCTAATGATACATTTTTAAGGACACTTAAACACAGTTCAAAGTCAGCTTAATTACTTTTGATCATAGAAGAACAAAACCTGAATTCTTCATCTGTGTGAATGTTCCAGGTTACTTCTGTTACAGTAGCTAGGTTGCCTCAAGTTTTGGAGAAGATAACGGTAATGTTATATTGGCCTGAATATAGGATGGCCTCCAGCCTGAGGTGTGATCTTTGCATCGAGAAAAGGAGTGAGAAGTCATCAGAGTTGTTAATTTAACAGTTAAGTCTCCTGTGCTGTTCCACAACAAACACTGCTTTTGGCCTCGCATCAAACCCTGCATATTGTCCTTCTGCATGACCTAATATCTTGCACCTCCCCAGCCTGATGCACGTTCAATTCCTCCCCATCTGCCCCCAGTGTTACCAGCTCATCCCTATACTCATTGTCCTCAGATATTCCCAACCCCTGTGCAGTGCTCCCTGCACCTCTCTGGCCCCACAGCCTCACCCTAGTTCTGGCTGTTGTCCCTCCCTCTCCTGCTCTCTATCCTGCCAGCTGTGCCTGCTTCCCTTACCCACTGGCTGGGCACAGAGACCACTTGCTGCTGAGCTCTGGACCCAGCATGGTCAAATTCCACTCCCTTGCAGCAGGCTGTGGAGGCAGTTCCCTTGCCCTTTGCTGCTAATGCTGCCTGCCCTGTCTCATGCTAGGTGTGGATTTGGTGGCAAGGTGAAAGGGCTTGTAGCCCTTTGTTACTCCATTGAGACCTTAGGTGCCCTAGCTGTGCATTGAGGGCCACAGCTGCTACACTGTCAGCTCTGTGTGGCAGGTCTCACGTAGGTGCCTGTGTGGTATAGATAGATATACCCTATGTAAGTGTAGATCAGGTTGGATTCACCACCCACCACCACCCCCCGCCATGAACTTCATTTGTCAGGAGAGATTAGGCTAAAGCAAGATTTCATTCTATATTCAGGCCAATAAGCGCAGAAGACCAGTGTATTCATTTACAGGAAAGCAAAATTAATTTTATTACCAGATTCTGATGAAAGCATATGTTGAAAAAAATCTTTCAATCCACAAAGGTATCACAACTTCGATGTGAATCAGACCCTCCTTTTGATTACATTGGTGGCTTCACTGAAGGCTTCGGAACTGGTCTTCATTTATTTTTATTGCAGAAAATTGTTGCTCCTGAGTCTCCAAATAACTGTTTCATTTTTCCACTTATGAACTAGATAGTTGATTAGCAGACAGAAAATAAAATTAAGCTGACCCTTTGAAGACCTGTGCATGTTCCCACTCCTGGAACTGATGTGTCCAGGCTTCGTCCCATGAGTGGGAATGAGTCCAAGACAAATCTGAAATCTTAGTAGTCCTTAAAGAAACACCTTAAAGAGGTTAATGGTTCCATATAAAATCTGGGGGAGTAAAGGTCTTACAAAACTTCTTGCTTAAAGAATGTAGCATAGTTTGACCTGCCGCTGGAGGGCTTTAGGGTTGAAAGGCAGCAGATTTCCATCTTGGTGAGCCAGGACTTCTCTCCTCTTGTAAAGACAAGGGAGAAGTTATGGGAACAGGGGAGGAAAAGGCATAGACGAAAGCATACTCTGTGTACATGTTTCAAATGGAGATGTCAGTCTGAAGATTTCACAAAATGCAAACAAAGAGGCACATTCCCATCTCCCTTCCCTGCCCTCCCAGCCCTCCTGTCCTGCCATGTATTAAGAAGAACACCAGCTGTCCTTCCTCCTTGCTTTCTTCCAGGACCACGCTGGGGCTCTCGCAAAGACCATTTAGTGTTGGCCCCATCGCACCTGGGCACTGCTCTCCGCTCCCCTCTGGAGTGGTTGGCTCCCTCCGTCTGCTGAGCCTCGGCCGGGGAGAGGGGACAGCTGAGGCAGGGCCCAGGCCGCCTCCAAGCTCTCCGGCCTTCCCTCACAGGCAGCGGGGAAGAGTCCGTTTTGTTTATCGGGGAGGTGGCGTTAGGCTGGAGCAGCTGCAGCCTGGTGCTCCCTGCCTGGCTCCCGGCTGCCCGGCTCCACCTGTCCCAGCAGCTGCTGGCTTCCCTTGTGCTGCTGCTGGGGGCCGTGGGGGCGGCCGGCCGCTGAGCCCCCCAGCCCGGCCAGGCCACTGCCCCGGCCTCGCTGCCGCCCGGCCCAGCTGCCTCTCACGCAGCTGCCCTGGCGCAGGCCGGAGCGGACGGCAGCTGCGAGCAGCCACACCAGGGCTGGGGGTGGGTGGGGGCACTTTTGAGGGAGAAAGGCCAAATTTTGGGGCTGTCTGGCCCTGCCAAACGCTCTCATTGAGTGCCATCCTCCCACCATCCTCCTCCTTGCCCCTGCTGCCACAGACCTCGCACTCGGCCCTTGCCACAACGGGTAGCACTAAATTTTGGTATCTGTAGTAGCAATTGTGTGCCAATGATGAAAAAAAGCTGTCAGCTACCCCTGGCAAAGGAGGGCTGTTGAGTGCCCTGTCATGGCAGGTGCCCAGTTGCTACTACACGTTACCAGATGATGAACTTAAAGCTGTTCACCCGAGTCAGTCAGCAAGTCAGACATGAGCATCACGCACCTCCTCTAGCTGAAAGGTGCCGGTTTAGCTGGTGGTTTGCAGTGTCCCAGCTGGACTAAGAGCCTCCGTCCTGAGCTAGCCCAAACCTGAACACTTGCCGCCCCTGCAACTTGAAGGATAGCATGAGGAGGGTGGGGGTCTCCAGCACTGGGCTGTTAAAACCCTAATCTATCTAACCTATCCCTAATCCGTGGGATTTCTGCTGTTAATACGTTGTCTCTGTTAGCAGAGGGTAAGTTTACAGGAGAATTTCACCTGGCGTTAGCAATCATTGGCAATGTGTACATGTTGCGAGAGTAGATGCGCAGATGTGCAGGTAAGGACAGTGAGGAGGTATGCCCGAGAACAGGAGCTTTGCCCCCCGAGTCTGTCAGCATGGGTACTGCTGCTTTTCGTGCAGGTTTTCAAACATTTCGAGGCTTACAGATTTTCACTTTGATAACCGTGTGTGTGCATGTGTGCGTGTGTGCATGTGTCTGTGCAAACACCGCAGGCACGGCTGTAATTCCTTTGAAATCCGAAGCTGCCGAAAGCCGCTTGGGTAGGTGGGCCCTTTGCCTGATGCCTCCCATAATCTGACAGAAACTTTGCTGTTCTCCATCAGTGCTTGAGGGGAAGGTTGTGAGGTGTGATCTCAGGGCAAATGTGGATCTGTTCATCCTGAGCAATGCGTTTTAAGAGTTGCAGCAAATAGTGTAAAGAAACCTGCAGGTATTACATCAGACCAGCTGAACCTAATTTTATTTTTAAGTTTTATTCAGAAGCATCACATAGCAAGTAAACTTCAAAATCTAAGTTTAGTTACAAACTAGTTGTTTCTTATTTTTTTTTTCCAGTCCCCTTTTGCTTTCTTTTACGACCACATGAAACTTGAGAAGCCATCTAAAGCTAAATCATTTAGTGGAGTTGGGCAATTCCCAAGTGTCCAACAAGAAGGCCTGGTTTAGGCTGCGATGGCCACTGTCATTCCTGGTGATTTGTCAGAAGTAAGAGATACCCAGAAAGTCCCTTCAGGGAAACGTAAGCGTGGTGAAACCAAACCAAGAAAAAACTTTCCTTGCCAACTGTGTGACAAGGCCTTTAACAGTGTTGAGAAATTAAAGGTTCACTCATACTCTCACACAGGAGAGAGGCCCTACAAGTGCACACAACAAGACTGCACCAAGGCCTTTGTTTCTAAGTACAAATTACTAAGGTATTAAACTCTATTTATCTTTCAGATTATATTATCTATTTTATGTTGGCCATGTTAAGCCGTGTAAAAGTATATATTTGTGTACACCTTCAGCTGATTGCAGAGAGGATGTGTTAATTAAAGTATCCATTGGATTGTTTCTAGAATTCTAAATTACCTAAGTTTTCAAGCTAATGTCTTTGATTTTGTTTCTTAATTTGTTTTCTGCTTTTGTTTTCTGTTTGTTTGTTTGTTTGTTGTTTTGTTTTGTTTCTTTTTAATGAGCGTAGAATTTTCATTTGTATAAGGAATTGTCACAAGAAAAAGAGTATGGACTGAAAATTTTTTGGCTATGGACTTTTACACGAATACTTTCATACTTGCCCATATACCCCTGTTACAATAGCTAAAACCCACCAAAACTAAAGTGTCAATTTAAGAAAAATGGCTCACGTTTTGCTATATTTAAATTTGTTGAACTGTCTTTGTAGTGTCATGCTTTCAGTTAAAAGGTTCTGTTGCAAAGCACCCCTTAGTGTAGTATTTAGCTGCCATTAAAAAATGAGCACGTGTGTTTTTTGATCAAAATAATTACTTACAGAATATATCTGTGTTTAAAGGCATATGGCTACTCATTCTCCTGAGAAAACCCACAAGTGTAATTATTGTGAGAAAATGTTTCACCGAAAAGATCACCTAAAGAATCACCTACATACACACAATCCCAACAAAGAGGCCTTTAAGTGTGAAGAATGTGGAAAGAACTACAATACCAAGCTTGGGTTCAAACGTCACCTGGCTTTGCATGCTGCAACAAGCGGTGACCTCACCTGTAAGGTATGTTTGCAGACTTTTGAAAGCACAGGAGTGCTGCTGGAGCACCTAAAAACTCATGCAGGCAAGTCATCGGGTGGAGTGAAGGAGAAAAAACATCAGTGTGAACACTGTGATCGTCGGTTCTACACCCGAAAGGATGTCCGTAGACACATGGTAGTGCACACTGGAAGAAAGGACTTCCTCTGTCAGTACTGTGCACAGAGATTTGGGCGGAAGGATCACCTCACGCGCCACATGAAGAAAAGTCACAACCAGGAACTTCTGAAGGTCAAAACAGAGCCAATGGACCTTCTAGATCCCTTTACCTGCAATGTTTCTGTGCCTATTAAGGATGAGCTGCTTCCAGTGATGTCTTTACCTTCCAGTGAACTGACATCAAAGCCATTTACAAACACTTTGCAATTAAATCTCTACAACACTCAGATTCAGTCCATGCAGAGTTCTGCATCTGCACACCAAATGGTTGCCACATCGTTACCATTGGGAATGCCTTGTCCAATAGATATGGAGTCTGTCCACCCTTCTCACCAGCTATCATTGAAATATCCGCTCGGTACTACCTCATACGCAATTTCTATGCCTGAAAAAGAACAGCCATTGAAAGGGGAAATCGAAAGTTACTTAATGGAGTTGCAAAGTGGTATGCCTTCTTCATCCCAAGATTCTCAAGCATCTTCATCAAAACTAGGGCTGGATCCACAAGTAGGGCCGCTAGATGATGGGTCTGGGGAGGTTTCCCTTTCCAAGGGCTCCGTTCCTATTAGTGAACCTCTTAACACCCCATCATTGGACTTTTCTCAGCTGTTCAACTTCATACCTGTAAATGGCCCTCCCTATAATCCTTCTGTTTCAGTGGGAAACCTCGGAATGAGTTACACGCAAGAGGAGGCACATTCTTCTATGACTCAGCTTCCACCACAAACCCAGGATCCACAAGATCCTAGCAATAGTATAGGTCTTGGGTCTCTGCACTCATTGTCAGCAGCTTTCACAAGCAGTCTAAGCACAACCACCACCCTACCGCGATTTCATCAAGCTTTCCAATAGGATGTACAAAGCTGGCTTGTTACTGTCTATTTGTAGAAATGCCTTAGGTGACCATTTTTAACTTAGTGCCTACTATAAGACATTATAAATTCTCTGCTTTTGTACAGTACCAATCTCATGAAGCCAGTAAGAAATTTAAATTAACTTTTTTAAAATGTTTTGAAAGTGTTTATTCTCAGCTGTGTTTACTTTGGTTTTTTTTAAACAGTCTCATTGTATGGTTTTCATTTTCACTGCCAATTGACACATTTTAAATGTTTAGTAGAAAGTCATCCCAAGCAAACTCTCAACACTGACCCCTTTTTTAAAACTTTTTCAACCATACCAGCTGTTCTGTTTTATTGATGTCAGTGGTAGAACTACCACTTTTACCTTTTAATAGATTTTACTGTTTGCAAAGAATCCAGTTAAAATATGTATCACAAAGATTCCTGAAGATTTGGGGAAAAAAATCTCCAGTCTGTTTCCAGACAAATCCTCTTCCCAAATGGTGACACATCTGATCTGTTCTCTAATGACAAATCTAAATTTTTTAAATAAATATAGAATTCAGATTTTTCTGAAAACTTGTGTGTCTATATATAGAAGTGCATATATACACATGTACATATATATAGCATTTTGACTTGTATTGAAGTCATTATAAAAGGTGTTACGAATTTTGCCATTTTCTGGCTTAAATTTTTGTGGCCTGTTATGGATAATGGAAGAAAAAATATAGTTTCATTCTCTAAAATCATGGCTGAATAGAATTTCAACAGAGAATCTGCTTGCCTAAATGACAAATGTTTCAAGTTGAATTTGGAACTGTGTTGTTGTGCTTTCATGACTCTGGTAGAGGGAAACAGGCAAAATTAATGGCTGATCTTGAAATATAAAAGTGTTGTAATGTAGTCATGCAGACTATTTTGTCGCAGTTTTTGTTTTAATTCTTAACTTGCTGTTTTTTCTCTTTAGTAGCATAGAAAGAGTACTGCATAGGAATCTTCCAATAGCGTATTCACATTTGTAGGCATCAGTCTTCTCCCAGCTGCCACCGCCAAAGGGTGGATCAAGTCCAGCCAGAAAGTGTGTATCTATTTTCAGTTCAAAACTAGTGTGCAGTCAGAGAGTGAATGTAAATTTGCAAATACCAGTTTTTGTTTGATTTTTTTTTTTATTGGAATGATCTTTCCAGTTGTGTTACATGGTGTGTTATGTCCTCCTAAGCAACAAGTTAGATGTTAATCATACTTTCTACACCTGGGTACTTGGTTAGGGACTTTTTGCCCATTGCCAAGATTTAAAGACAGGACTCTTAGGAGTGAAGTAAAAGCATATTGCTTACACCACTTTTACCTAATGCAATATATTCTATTCCCCAACCCCTAATAACCAAAAGAGGAAAAAAAAAAAAAAAACCAGCCCTGTGATGCATGAAAGCAAACTAGTTTTGCTGTAATTCAACAATAATTCTTTTCCTTGTCATTTTTGTACAAGGAATTAAAAAATAGAAATCAAGTACATTAGTATCTCTCAAACAATAATGAGGATTCGTACAAGGTTTTAAGTGGTTAAACTAAATATACTTCACAGAAACAAAAGTTGCTCCCATTTAAGGAGCTCATGCTCCAGATGTTTTATCAGTAGCTCCTACTTTTTTTTTAATTCTAGGAGCAATATGCAGGTGTAGTTTTACTATTTTATACATATGTGTATTTAAATTTTATTACTGAAAGATAACATTTTTATAAATGTGTTTGTGTTCCAAAGGCATTAAAATAAGGATGTATTAATAAGGAAAATACCTTTTGAAATTCTGCCAACTACTCCTAAATTTTGGATTTAGGAGCACGTTATCTCAAAGGGGGCTTTGAGCTCTGCTTCATGACTGCTTCCTCTGGTTTCTGTGAAACAGATTGCTCGCTTACTTACATCTTTAGTTGAATGATTTGTTCAATATTGCTTTTTTTTCTTCTTCACCTTTTGAAAGGAAAGAAAACCACAGATGAACAGAGCACAAGGTGAACGCAACCGAATGTAACTCTAGTTTAAATCAGCAACCATAACGTGTCTAGGAAGAACTCGGGTTTATTCTCAATCCTTTAAATCAATCTGAGATGATGATAAATGGACTTAATTCCTCCAGTGGGTTATGTCCCATGTGGAGCCAAGCACCTGCAACTCCCGCTGCAGTAGAGGAAAGTTGTGAGTGCTCAGCATCCTGCAGCTGGCCCAGGAGCCTGGCCGGGCAGCACTGTCAGTCCCGGGCAGCCTCTGGCACACAGGTTTCTAGTCCATAGCGACTGTTTATCAGTCTCAGTTGCCACTTAGACTTCATTAAAAAACCAAAACCCAACAGACACTTTGCCAACATCCATTTCTTAGGGCGTAACCAGAATCCTTACTACTTTGTTCGTGCCTTAGCTTCCTGAAAAGGGATTGACATTTCACTTCGGAGTTAAGACATACATTTCACTTGAGAAATAGGGACCTCAGACAAGATATTGAACCTCATTCAGTTAGGGTTTCAGTGGGTGGCTGCACCGAGTGTGTTTGCCACTGAACTAGGATGTACAGTAACATGGAAGCAGACTGACACTGTAAGCAATACTACCACCACCGGAGTGCTTTTGAATATCACTTAGGCAGAGTCAATATTGGCCACTACTAAACTGCTGGTTTTTAAACCCTGTTTTCTTGATTTCAGATGGATTCTTGGTGGGAGGGGGGAGGGCTGGCTGATCATGCACCACTCTTTGTGCAACTTCTAAACTTCTAGTAAGGTTGTTGGGTTTTTTTTAAATATATATATTTTTGTGTACTTGTTGCTTGTGCTTTATTTAGTAGTAAATTGTGGAATAGAGTGATTTATTGTTAATTTGGCAGTAGCGGTTTTTAAAAACCATATACTGACTGAAACATGAGCCAGAGCTGATTGCTTTATTAAGCTAATAATGAATGTTAAGAGTACATATTTTCAGGATCATTTGCCTAGTGAGCTAAACTTGTATTATAGGCCAATATTTTTTAAAATAAAGCTTGGTCAACCTCTATGTTACACATATTACAAGATATAGCACTTTCAAAAAGAAAACCTAAACCTTTTAAGAAAATTTCTTACAGGTTATGCTTTTTATTATAAAACCTTTTATTATAATTTGTTTCAAGTGCCATTAGATTACATATATGTAGGCCTTTGGTATAATGCTTTGTGTACAAAATGGTAGACATTCTAATTTTAAACAGGTACATTTTTACAGTGTTTTCTTATCAATTTGCTATATTGCACAGAACCAGTGTGTCTTTCTAAAGGGTTTTACAATGGTTTTTACTAGGTTTACATGTTTCAAACTACACTGTCTTCTACTGCCATTTTGAATACCAGTCAAAAAAAATTAGGAGTTTGTCTTCAGTAATTATAAACTGTGTCCTCTGGAGTTCTGGATGGTAAACTATGGCAAAAATGTTTAACATGCAGTATTTGATGCAGATATATTTTTATCATATCCTATCATCGCTATGCTGCTGTCTGAAGTTAACTTAGGGCCTGATCCTGCATCCGTAAAGGTCAAGGGGGCAGGATTGCATCCTTCGTTATGTCTGTCTCATACACTGGTTTAGCAGCTCATCCTGTAGTCTTCTCAGTCTATAGATAAGCCTCTGAAATAAACATACCTGTCTGGTGTGTAGTAAACCGTATAGGCTTAGCTGCCCATCCTGCATCCTCCCAGTGTACAGTTAAAACCACAGCCTATTTAGCATCACGCTCAACGTACAAATAACGCCACAGTAGTTCAAAATGTGTTTGGATAGGCCCAAAGCTTTTATGCAATAAGGGTGTCTTACTTTTGTTGGAAGGCAGTGTCTTTTGATAACAGTTATCTAGCCCTGGAAGTGACACAGAACTATTGCTAATCATATGTAAACACTTTTCAGTATAAGCTTCAGTGGTACAGTTGAACCAGAGTGAATGTTTATCTCCTCAGAAACACTCCTGCAATATTGTTATATTGGATCATGCTGCTAATGTAACTTGGGATACAACTCCTCTCATGGTGCTACAAACCTCCCTGTCTCATTCAGATGTATTTTTACCCATAGAAAAAAGGACTATACTAGACCTATAGTTGTATGATATATTTTTATACTGTGACTTAATTTGTCATTAATGAACTTTGTGCAACACCACAATGTATTCATATGCACTTGCAAAAGTAAAATTTTGGACATGCAAATTTAAACGCTGACAAGCCCAGCTCTTGTTCACAAAAATAGGTGATGGCTAGTTAAAATTAAATGTGGGCTTTTTATATGGTGTGGAGTGAAGAACATACTATATATTACTAAAAGCCTTGGAATTTAGATGAAAACTGGGAAAAGTAAGATTGGGGAATGATGACACACCCAAACCTGACTTGGATTGCTGAAATTATATTTTTAGCTAGTGGAAAAATTGTTTGAACTTGTATGCTAAAATGTTTTAATGATAAAAGTTTTGAGTCAAAAATAGAGAAAAAAAAGAACACAGAAAACCCTGCATTCCAGACTGAATTTGTATATGTTTCTTGCATTTAAAATTTGCTATCCTGTGATATGGGAAATTGAGTTGCTTATCATGTATATGTACTTTAAAATGTATTCACAAACTACTGTTGTATTTGTATAAAATATAGACAAAAAGATTGCATATATATTTTTGTGTATAAGCTCTGTAAAATAGCAATCACATTATGAAGCTGCAGCAGAACTTCATTTTAAACATTCACATCCAAAGAAACAGATTATTTATTGTCCACATACCCTGATTATAAAATATACCTTGCTGCTATTAAACAATAGTGCTGCAGCTTCTTGTGGCCTACAGTGTTATGTTTGCTGTACAAAAATATGTGAACTCCACAAAATATATCAATAAAATTACAGAATGGTTTTAGTTAATGAATAACTTATGCCTGGCATTTCAATAGATAATCTTTATCTGCATGTTTGTGGTTATGATAAGTAATTACAGAATACATCCAGTTTTCCTGGGTGTAGTTATTCTGAGTTTGCAAAGGTATAACTGTCTTTTCTAATTTATGACTGGTAAAATGTCAGTTTTCCAGAAAATCTTAAAGCATAAGTATCTGCATTTTATGATTTCACCAAGGAACAAACTGGATGATGCTACTGTGTCTGTGACAAGACAGATCTGAAGGAAGCAATTGAGTTTGCCATCCAGTTGCACTTTGAAGAGCTGTGAGACACTGGAAGGTGAGTTTGGGGTTTCCATAGTGGGACTGCTCATTGAGGAGATGTAGGTGAGTGATTCTCCGTCATTTCAGATTAATGTAAGTCATTTACATCGATTGTTACATTTTGTAGGATATACTGTAAGGGTGCAGCATGCGCTAGGCAGAGTATGAAATATTTCCAGGAGAAGTACCATTGCTTTGATCCCGTAGATCTCCCGTCTGCCCATGACACTGCTGAAGAAGTCTGACTGTAATGCGTGGGGGGAAGAGGTGCTATGCAGCCAGGCGAGCAGCCTACTCACAACTGCAGAAAGTTGCCTCTCTGCTCGTTCCATGTAGTTGTTCCCTAGCATAGACTGTTTGCTGGGAAAGTAAAAGACTAGCACTTCACATTTCATTGCTCATTGGAACGTACTTTGTTAACATCCTCAGCATTGTCTGTGTTTTCTTGCTTTTGGGTTCTTCTCTTTTCCAAGTCTTGACTTTTTAGATTTCTTCTGTAACCTGGTCTGAGAGAAAAGCTTGTTACAGAGAGTTGTTGGCTCTTGCCTTTCGCATGCACAGACGTTTTTCCTTTCTTGTGATCCCTATCCCTTTCCTCTAAGCTGACATCACTTCTGCCTCACAGGTTTCTAACTTGCTTGAGAGGATTGGCCTTGTTATTTCAGGAGTCAAAAGCTGTACAGATGCTCTACAGTATGAAATACTCTGCAAAAATATTAATTCCCCACTCCCACGCCGAGGGAAAAACAAGCTTTTATGTCACTGTCATAGGTGGTCTCATCCACCATTACTGAATTAATGTTTCCTTCCAAATGGACACCCTCTAGGAACTCCATCAGCCTCTGTAATAAGTAGAATGTGATTGCATGGATGATACCTATGTTATATCCAGAGATCTCATGGTGCATTCCCTCCAGAGTTTTCCTTGTTAAATTGAGAGCCACAGGTGTCTTCCCTTCTGTCTCTCCTGTAACCACCCCTTTCCAAAACTTGCATAAGAAAATATAGGAAAATGGTACTTCAGTATCATCTCTATGTGGTCTCACTATTCTCCAGGAATGGAAGAGAAAGACCATTCTAGTTTCCCCCCTCACTCTCCTTTTGCTTCCCACATATAAGCATGCCCTAGAATAAAGAAATTTTTTTGGCAGAGAACAAAAGTGATGCAGAGCTGCTGCTGGACTAGCAAGAGCTGAGCTGTTGGCATCCCTGCTTTGCAAATCAAAACACTGTATTAAATTGGATAGAAATTAAGTTTTCCAAAGCGGCAGGTGTGGTAGCTGGCACAGCAAAAGGGTTGGTGATCACAAACAGGCAGCAAGCAGGACAGCAAGATAAGCTGTATTACAAAATTTAGCCTGTGCTTAAAAGTTAGAGAAGTGTATTGGAGGATTAACTGCTGCTTATCATTTTAAGCTGGGGCCTTTAGCAAATAAACAGCAATGCTCTATTTCTGTTTTGAACAACAGTGGAGATACTGGTGTTGACACTGACAGACACCAGCAGTAGTTTGAAGTTTCAAATTCCTGCTCACGTGCTATAAGCTCAGGTAATACAGTATAAACTTCCTCTGCTCCTAGTAAAGGTGTGACATCTTGCTCGGTATTTTTATATAATTATATTCATTTGTTGTAATGGTCTGTGTGTCCTCCAGAAATGAACATTTTCAGAATAGTATTTAAAAAAATATAATTGACAGTTGTGTTCCTCAATGTCATCATCATCCCACAACCCTGTCTCCTTTGGGAACATTTGTGTTGTAAGATCACTAGCTACAAAGCTAGTCTGCCTCAGAGGGGACTGAAGACATCAGCAATCACCTGAGTACTCTGGAAACAGGACTATAGTGATGCACACTGTGGCTGGGCTAGAAATCATTTGAATTGATCCTTGGTAGTTTGCCCATGGCACTGATTTTCGCTGCTGCACTGAACAAAGAAGAAGAATGGTTTAGTGTCATTTTCATATAAACCAGTCAGATCTCTGCTCACTGTGTGTAGGAATAATGTGGAGTACCTGAGAGTACAGAGAGAATACTCATAGAAAATTGGTACATTGCTTAAAATTTTGTATATGTATGTGTTCATGTATTTATACATGGGAGGGTAGCAATCAAACCTGAAAAAGTTGAGAAATCAGTTTTATTTTGTTTTGGTTTACTTCAAAAAGTTTAAGTCTGAACTGTTTATGTTTTACAAGTCCAAAATGAATCATGCAGTTTGTAAAGGTATCTCCTAATTAACACAGCATGTGGTTTGCCAGGCAAGTTGGAAGAGTTTCTTCCAAATACGTGATTAATCTATGAGAGACAGCAATTTATCTAAGGGGAGCACAGACTCTCGCGAGGAAGGTGTTTGTCAGCTATCCTTGTGTAGTATTGGATACAATTTCAGCAGAAAAGTTCTGTAGGCTGTGCTTCTGAAATTAAGCTCAACTCTGGCTTGCTGCCTTTGTGTTAAAATTGTTACACACATGGTCATGGGTAAATCTTTTCAAGTTCCCTCACAAGTGCTTAACAATGAAAATAAAATACAGGCTCTGTACAATTAAGGGGCATGCCATAAACAAGCAACATCAGAGTTGTAACGGGAATAGCAAACATTAAGGGCAAATAAACACAGACAAAACTCCCAAACTCAATGAAGTCTGTCCTCACCTGAAAATTGTCTCCTCATATTTTGTCAGTGCCTGGCTCCTAAATGCAATAAAGCATTACAGGATTGCCCCGTAGTTTATGTGCTCTGTTCAGTTTAGACATATTTTTCTTCAGCCATATTTTTACAAGGCGCTTCTGCTTATTCACTAATGCAGACGTTGTAACAACATACTTGAATTGCACAACCCATTTTAATCAGGCAGGTTTAAAACCCTGTAACTTAAGGCAACCTCTGATAATTTGCTGTGGCCCACCAGAGTGCCCAGTCCATCATTTCAGAGCCAGCAGATGTAGCTGATCCTCTTGTCTCTTCCCCTCTGCAGCTCTGAAGATGTGGTGTTTGCAGGGAGCCACTGCATTTGCTATGGCAGTGTGTTTAACGGAGAGTCACAGAGCTGGGCACGGTCTGTGTTAACAGGATTGTGAGCTGCTGGGAGAGACTGACCCTTTTATACTTCAGTTCTAGGCATCAGCATTAAATCTGTGGACTTGGGAAAGCAGCTGTCTCCAAGCAGTGGGATAGCGCTGACATTACCCCCCAGGCCCTTTGCTGTAGGTGAATCATTTTTCTCACGAAGCGTTGAAGCTGTTCTCTAGTCCTTAAGCTGCAAGTCTCAAATTACCTTTTGTCATCTCCCTGTGACCCAGCAAAGTCAGCTTTGTGCCAGGGGGGAGACCGCAAAACCAATCTCGGGCAATTTGACTGAAAGTACTGCATAAGGTGCCAGCCATGTGACAGCAGTAAACCCGCCCAGGATAGGTACCTGGCCTGGCATGGCCAGAATGTATTGCTATGGGTGAGCGCCTGTACTTCACATTTTACTATCTTTATTCCTAAGTGTAGGTTCTCTTAGCTTGTCTCAAGGTGCTGTTTTGCAATTGTGATATTAGTCTACAGCAGCTGGTCCCAGGTTGTTATCCCTGGTCCACCCTGGTCGGTGGTGGTCCCTGAGGCCCCCATAAATCAGCTGTGAAAGCTCACCTGCATGCCAGTGCCTCCAGCTAAAACCTGCCTGTGTTCAGATAAGGAGGGCCTTTGCTTTTTGCTCCTGAACACGTGGAGTAACCTTACTGGGAAGGAAAAAAGCATCAAGCAGCTGTTTGGCAATGTGTGTCTGAAACGTAATCTTATTATTTATAAACTAGGGTTTAACCTTTTTAAATGTTTATTATTACGTCTCTCAGCAGTAAATTAGCACCACAATTCTTGCAGATGTATTTGTTCTTTTGCATTTGGGTTTACCTCTGCTTTAATGAAAACTTGCTTGTATTTGCTACTCCAAGGTGTCATTTGTCTCATCAAAACAGCCAAACTCTGAAACGTGAACTGGATTCCTTTCTGGCTTGTGCTTGTAGTAAAAAAAAAATAATAAAAAAATGGTTAATCTTCGTAGTCTGCCTACCTTCAGAGCAAGCCTGTGTATGGGGTGGCTTCCAGTAATGGTATGGCTTACACCTGTGCAATTGATCATATCAGAACTGCTTTCAGGCAACTCTGAATATCATTTGAGGTCGATGAGGTGTGACTGGAAGCAACATTTGGACCGTGAAACACTGTATGTTTAAGGAAGAATGTAGGTTCATCATCGAATCCTAAACTGAGATCACAGGGACTGACAGTAAATGGAGAAAACTTTTATTTGAAACTGGGAAGAAAACCTCTCAGAAATCATTATGGCACAGGTGAAGGAACTGTGTAGTTTTGAGCATAGGACTGTAACTTAAGTACTTAGATAAATTTTACTCCTTTAGCAAGATTATAACGTAATTTATTAGAAACACAATGCTACCTCTAAATTGTAAAGCAGTTCTTAGAAGCCACTGGACAGCCAAGTCTTCAAGGGTTTGTTACATGGTACACGAACCAGACGTACAAAGAAATGAAGTAATGATCGTGGAGAAGAATATAACTATACACTCTTAAACTCTCTGAAATCACTTCCAGTCCCCAGTTCTGTCCTTCTCTTATTTTAGACAAAACTTTGGCTGTTAAGAACCACAACAGTGATGCACCTTGATCAAAATGGTGTTTGATATGCATCCTCAGTTGTAGTGAGTTACATCCATATCAGTCCTCTGAGGCTCTTGGTATTGGGGCTGACTTCTGTCCAGCAATGCAACAAACAGCAGTGGTAACTAAAATTATTGGCAAATAAAGAGTTTCTGTATTCCTGATATACAAGTGAAATATAAACAGGTGAACTGAGTGAGACTGGTTCTGTATTTCTTCTCAGCTGGAAGCACAGATGAGGTTGGGCAGCTGTTGCAGCATCAGGTGCACAAGCATGTTTTACTTGCAGAAATACGACACACAAGCTTGGAACAAAACCATTGCTGCCACAGGTCATGGTAGCTGTGACATATTACATAGCTGTGACACATTGCAGCCCTTAGGACACAGAATGTGTTTCCCTCTTGTCACTTGTAAAAGTTCCTGTTGCATTCTCTGCTGATGACTTCTGGTTCATACAGCTTCCTCTTTCCTTGTGGAAATAGCAGTGAAACAGGAGCGGTGTGGTAGGAGGCTGCTGTGGGTGCACAGTGCAATGTTCGGGGTTCCTCTGGGGAAGGGCGGCTGGGAGGGAAGGAGCAGCTTGTCCCCAGCAGCCCTGCTTCCCTCTGAAAATGTCTCCCCAGGCCATGCTGTAGCCCCCTCCTTCAGCCAGTGGTGTCTCCTGGGAAGTCACTGGGCCAAGTCATCAATGGATTAAAGGAAAATAACATTTATTAAGAATAAAAGCCTACTTGCTTTTAAATGTGCTCTAATTGTGTTCACATTGAAAGGCACTGGCTGTCCCCCTGCTCGCAGTCAGCTTGAGACAGGACAGTAAGTTATGTTAAGGCTCTTTAGATCCTAAAATACACCCCTCTTCCTGCTCAAAAATTCAGTGTATTCCCCAAGAGCAATACAATACACCTGCCATGACAGGCAAAACCAGAAAGGTTTCAAAGAGAAAAAGGTGACATGAAAATTACCAAAAGAGGGACAACTGGAAGGAGTGGGGAGGACATGGAAGCTGGAAAAAATTATATGGAAGTTCTGCTGTATCCTTCCGAATGAGACTTCAACCAAAGAAATTTGGGAACAGCCCTAATCCTAACCCTCTGCTTTACGAACATAGATTTTACTGCTGTGTTCTGTAGCATTCACAATCTCCAGATATGCTCCTATATTTGTCAGCTTAGCAGGTCCACTCTCAGGCCCTTCATCCATGCATCCTTCTATCTACTCCTCTTCCTCAACCAACTTTCCCTTTGAACTTTTTTTGCCACCTTAACCGGGTGAAAACAGGTTGGAACAAGTGCATTTCTTCCATGAGAAGGCTGATATTTTTGGAGAATTCATAGCAGAGACGTCTCTCTGCTGCTTTTATATACTATATGGCACAGAAGAAGCTTTTTACACTGTCCCACACAACATCCTAGTCTCTAAACTGGAGAGACACAGATTTGACGGGTGGACCACTCGGTGGATAAGGAATTGACTGGATGGTTGCACTCAGAGAGTTGTGGTCAATGGCTCAATGTCCAAGCGGAGACTGGTAACAAGTGGCATTCCTCATCCGTACTGGGACTGGCACTGTTCAACACCTTCGTCAGTGACAGGACAGTGAGGTCAAGTGCACGCTCAGCAAGTTTGCTGACCACACCAAGCTGTATGGTGTGGTTGACACATTGGAGGGAAGGGATGCCATCCAGAGGGACCTTGACAGGCTTGAGAGGTGGACCTGTGTGAACCTCATGAAGTTCAACAAGGCCAAGTGCAAAGTACTGCATGTAGGTTGGGTCAGTCCCAAGCACAATTACATGCTGGGCAGAGAATGGAATGAGAGCAACCCTGAGGAGAAAGCTTAGGGGTGTTGTTGGGCGAGAGGCAGCGTGCAATGCTGTAATGTGCAACGTGCACTTGCAGCCCAGAAAGCCAAACGTATCCTGGGCTGCATCAAAAGAAGCATGACCAACAGGTCGAGGGAGGCGATTCGCCCCCTCTGCTCTTGTGAGACCCCACCTGGAGTACTGCATCCACCCCTGGGGCCCCCAAGATAAGAAGAACATGGACCCGTTGGAACCAGTCCAGAGGAGGGCCGTGAAGATGATCAGAGGGCTGGGGCACCTCCCCTGTGAGGGCAGGCTGAGAGAGCTGGGGTTGTTCAGCCTGGAGAAGAGAAGGCTCCAGGGGAGGCCTTTCAATACTTAAAGGGGGTTTATGAGAAAGATGGGGACAGACATTTTAGTAGAGCCTGTAGCAGTAAGGCAAGGGGTAATGGTTTAAATTAGGAGAGGGTAGATTTACATTAGATATGAGGAAGAAATCCTTTACTGTGAGGGTGGTGAGGCACTGGGCCAGGTTTCCCAGAGCAGCTGTGGATGCCCCATGCCTGGAAGTGCTCAAGGCCAGGCTGGATGGGGTTTTGAGCAACCTGGTCTGGTAGGAAGTTCCCCTGCCCATGGCAGCAGGGTTGGAACTAGGTGATTTTTAAGGTCCCTTCCAACTCAAACCATTCTATAAGTTCATGCAAGAATTAGAGCCCTAATAGCACTCAGAAAATAGGCATAAAAATTCCTTTCTCCCTCCAGTACAGTTTCATCTGCTTACTGCAGCTTTTGATTTCCATCACAACCCACCTGCCTAGAAAACATTCTCTGCAAAGATTAGAAGTGAAGACTTCTGCATACAAGCATAAAATCACAGTGTTGCTCAGAAAAGGAGTATAAAATACCTGTTGTCTCCACAGCTTACCTCACTGCCTGTTTAAAACTAAAGCTCCTGTGGTCTTCCCCCCACCCCCAGAGCTTCCCTGCATAACTGATGTTGAACGGTGCCTCAAGCCAGATAGCTGCCCTTAGGCAGGGGCAGCAGCAGGGTATTACCCAGCTGGCTTGTGCTTTACAGCACGAGGTTCGCAGGGTGCGGTAACACCAGAGGAGTCCAGGGGCCTCTGGCACTATTAGAGTCTCTTCTGGGTGGGGCAAGGGAAGAGGAGCCTGGTGTTGTCAGGCAGTCCTATCTGCAGGGACTGTCCCACCCAGGGCCATTGAGAGGCCCTCTGGCATCCCTAACTCTTTGCAACTCTCACTTGTTAGCAACTCCTACAATGCATATTAGCACCTATTTATCTAGTTCTTCCCCAGCCTATCTGTTTCACACTGGCAGGTGATAACCCAAATTCCCCATTCGTATTCATCTCTGGTCCAGGTTTGCTTCCCTCTGAATTGCAATGACAAATTTCTCCTGATAGTCCTAAGTCTCACTACCCAGGAAGATCTCTATCACTGATTTGCTACACAGAGTGGTACCTTTGAAACCCTCTGGCTGAGCTGATCTAGAGTTCAGTTAGGGTCTGAAGATAACCTTGGGACATCAGGTTTGTCTGTTGAGGTGAACAATCAAACCAGTCTCGAAGTGGAGAATACTCCAGTTGGGCTTGCACATATTCTGAGCACCTCTGAAACCTCCCTCAGTGCATCTGTGCTGCATCTTACTCATCCAGAGGAGCAAAACAAAAGGAACAGGAAACATCAGGAAAACTCTGCAAGAACTGCCCGCTGAGCCAGTGCTG
This sequence comes from Falco biarmicus, assembly GCF_023638135.1. Lineage (NCBI taxonomy): Eukaryota > Metazoa > Chordata > Aves > Falconiformes > Falconidae > Falco > Falco biarmicus. The sequence goes on from NC_079290.1 coordinate 47,397,770, forward strand.
CCCAGAGGTAAACTCTGGAGAAACGGGCACCGCCGACCTTTGAAGTCCCATGGGAGGATCTGTGTTGGCAAAACTGACATCCAGAGGAAGGTTATGATGGGCAAGAAAGTGGGAAATGGGTACCAAGCTTTCAAAGATGTTTGTCAACACGTACAGAAAGATACTTACTGGCATATTCAAAAGCTGTATAGGTCCCATGAGGGTGCTCTGATGCTTGGGCAGCAGGTGCTGAAGACTAAGGCAGTTAACATGAGCACTATGAAAAGGTGAAAGCAGGGCCAAAAGAGCAAAAGCCCCTCTGAAAATCACTGGGATCAGCAAGGCAAAATTATGTTTGTCTTCTACCAGAACAGCTCTGTAAATTTAGCAATAAGTTTACTAAGGAGAATGCAGAAATAAAATACACACCTGTAGTAACTGTGTGGGATGTGATGGGAAGATGACCAAATATTTATGTATAATTCTAGTTACTATATCCAGTAGATGATACAGAGCAATCATTTGTCTTTATGCTGCTATAATAAGGTTGCTGTCCTGCATGAGCAGAGCTGAGCAACCAAACCAGTCCCCTTGTCCCAATCGCGTTTAAGTGGCAGGGTTTCTACAAACATGCTTTTATATTAGTTATGCCTGCCATAGCATCACGAAACGCTAGCACTCACCATTTCAGCTGCTTCCTCTGATAATGACTTTGTTTAATGCATCTGATGATGACCGTTCCTGCCTGGAGCCATGGTGAAATGCATTCACCAATCATTGCTTTATTTATTCCTGGGGCATTTTGCTAGAAGCATTCAATGGGCAGAACATCTTTCTTTTCTCTTGAGATTACAAATGATGTGACATACATATGAGTTAACATCTTTTTAGCTTTAAATCCATTTACCTCGATTTTCTAAAGGTTTGCTTCAGGGTTGGAGGAGAATGTTTCCAGGTGAGCCTGATTGGGTTCAGCTAGTTGTGACAGATGCAGTTCATTTGGGGTAAGGGAGGAAAATGGTGAAGAGGGGATAAAAGGCTTTGGCAGCCCCTGCAGAGTCCTTTCTGTCAGGGAATCTTTCTAGTTTTCTGTCTTAGTAACTGCTTGTTGTTTTCTCCATCTTATTATGCCATCACCCATTCCTCTTAATTGTTTTCTTCCCTGGGAATTTTCCTCATCTGTGGATTTGCGACCCTGCAGCAGCCCCTTAGTTATCCCTGGCAAAGGCAGCAAAGATTTTTTGGGAGGAACTCCTTCGGTCAGGACTCGCCGCTTGCCTCCACGCCTGGCCTGGTGCTCCATTGACTGGGATCAGCTCTGCCTCCTGCAGCCCCTAGGCTCTGGGGGCTTTGGATCTGTCTACAAAGCCACCTACCACGGTGCAACTGTGGCTGTGAAGCAGGTGAAGAAGAGCAGCAAAAACCGGCTGGCATCACGACAGAGCTTCTGGGCTGAGCTGAACGTAGCCTGGCTACAGCATAATAACGTGGTACGTGTGGTGGCTGCCAGCACGTGTGCCCCAGCCAGCCAGAACAGCCTGGGCACCATCATTATGGAGTATGTGGGTAATATCACTCTGCACCATGTAATCTATGGCACTGGTGATGCGTGGAGACAGGGTGAGGATGATGAAGGCGGATGTGGGAGGAAGGCCCTGAGCATGGAAGAGACTGTGTGCTATTCTTGTGACATTATAACGGGCTTAGCCTTTCTTCACTCACAGGGCATTGTACACTTGGACCTGAAGCCTGCAAACATTTTCATCACTGAGCAGGGAGTGTGCAAGATTGGAGACTTTGGGTGCTCTCAGAAACTGGAGGAGGGCTTGTCCCAGAGCTCCCATGTTTGCCAGCAAGGGGGCACGTACACACACCGTGCCCCGGAGCTCCTCAAAGGGGAGAGGGTCACTGCCAAAGCAGACATCTACTCGTTTGCTATCACCCTCTGGCAAATTGTCATGCGAGAGCAGCCCTACCAGGGTGAGCGGCAGTATGTGCTCTATGCTGTGGTAGCCTATAACTTACGCCCTTCACTGGCTGCTGCTGTTTTCCACGAGTCACCAGTGGGCCAGAGACTCCAGAGCATTATTAGCTGCTGCTGGAAGGCTAATGTAGAGGAGCGCCCGAGTGCGGCTGAGCTGCTTCCCAGCCTCAGGGCCCTCAAGGGAAGCCTCTAGGAAAATGCAGGACTCTTACAGTTTCTTTTATTGTTGTCTCTTCTTCCCTTTCCTTCAAACATAATGAATTTAGCCCCTGTGTGATCTAAAGGCTTTGTTGCTGTTTTTTATATAAAAAAAAACCCACAAACCAAAAGCACAAAACTGTTTTGATATAAAAAGATTATAAATAAAGAGATTTAACAAAACTGGATTTTTACCATGGGAGGGGATAGAGGCAAGGATCAAGGTGCTGGCAAATACAGCTTTTTAAGGTTGACCTGTTGTGAGCTGCCTTGCTCGGGGAGAAACTGGGGAATGTGATGTGCAGAAAAAAAGTTGTTTTCAAATAAGTGAAGTACGAAAAAGGGCTGCTTTTGGAAGGTTCTTTGTACATAATACCTTTTGGTATTTCCAAGATGTCAGATGTGAGCAGTTCTTTACACTAGCTAGGTTTGTGCATTTGAGCTTTTCCTCTTCATTTACCAAGGAATGAGTATGCATCACAAATCAATGCATGCAGAAAAACAAATACGGAGTGTCAGCGGGATTTTTCCTTGTTCTTAGGTGTACTTAATTTCAGTAAGTATGCTGTTTCTGAAATGGAAAATGTGAACTACCCACATACTGCTTGAAATAAGAAACCTTTTTTGTCAGTCTATGGCTCTTAAGAGTAAGAAGATACCTTAACAACCTGTGCTTTTATAAGACCTCCATGCTACCAGGTTCGTTAATTCTAATTTGCTAGTTGGTATACTGTAAACTTTAGCTCTTATAAGAGCATCTTGTGTGGAACAGAAAGTTTCCAGGTTTTGGAAGTACAGTGGGAGTTGAAAAAAAAAAATAATTGCGGAAGCATGAAGGGAGATGGAGAGATGCAAAAACCTCATAAATCAAGGTGGTGGTGGTGGTGGGGAGGGATTACTTGCCCTTTGTAATGCATGGATCCATATTAGACAAGATACTGGAAGTACTGAAAAGGAAGATTGCTTAAAGCAGTAATAATGATACTCTGCACGTGCTCCAAATAGACACTGTTGAACTATCCTCTGCACTGCTTATGTCTTATCTACGATCTTTCCTAATCTGGTTGTAAGGTGTCTGGGGAAGGAAGTGCTGTAGGCAATGGGGAAGACAAAGAGCTCTGATCCCTGATTTATCAGAACTGATAAATATACATCTGTCTACTTCAACCCTTATCTGGAGCTCCAAAGATCTGACTGCTGTAGCTGATATTGCCATTCTGCTTAAAGACTCCCACTTCTCTTTAAGACAGGAGAAAGAGTGAGGTTTCAGTCAAGTTGTTTTTCTTCTTTTCCCTTCCTCCCCCATGCTTCCATTCTGGAAAAAAAATCCCGAAGGAATTGAGCCAGTTTCCTGATTTCTGACACACATCTGCTCTTAGCCCCGTGAAATCCTCGAAATGAGCAGCTATTTGAATTTGAGATGATCCTGCAGGTCTTGGGTTGGTCATTGAAATTAATGGTTTCTAAAGCATACCTAAGCTTAAATATTTCTTGCTTTTCTGTTCCCCTTAAGTGGAAACTGTAAAATGCCCACTGGAATGAAAAACCTGAAGGTAAATTCTGGAATATATTTTCTGTTTTCTCTCTGTCAAAATAATTATGTTATAGACCCTGAACTTCAGGTTTTTTTGTGTTGCAGAACATCTTCTAATAAACAAGAAATGTCTTATAAAAGTTAATATAATAAACCAGTTACCTTTTAAAATGATTAGCTGAGGGCACGTAAGACAAAATGTCAGACAAAGCCATTGGCATGCCTCATCTTAACATCAACCCTTAGACAAAAATGTTTTTCCAGTCTTCAAAAGAATATAATAAAAAAAATGGAATTACAGTTTTTTAGTTGTTCCTAGATGCTTATGTGTTGTATTTATTTTGCCAGTCGAGGTAGCTTGTTGCTTAGACTGCTAGAAACTTGCTATTTTGTGCTTAATGATACTTTAGCACCAATAAGTGCTACTTGAGTCTCTGAAAAATCAAGCACCCTTCAAATTCTCTGTTATACTGGACAGAAGAATGAATACTGGATGGCCAAGATCTACTCTTGTAGCATAATCAACTCTGCAGAGGTCTCTGTCAATTTTACTGGATACTATTTTGAGAGTGAGAACTCTGCAGCGGCACTCAAGATGTAGCCATGTCATAATCTGCTGGCATAATGATGTTCTATTGTTTAGTAACTTCTAAGATTTGATTTGCTGCTTTTTGATGGCTAATGAGCTTTGAGTTAAAACTAATCAAGAAACATCTCAGGCCTGATAGCTCAGAATCCATGGTTCTGTTCGATGAGGATTATTTAACCTGTTTGCCTTACTTTATGTCAATCTACCCTGAATTTCCTTCTGCCAGTTTGTAGCTAGCCCTTGCACTCAGTGTCTTAAATAATTCCACTGCTAGCAAATTTATTTCTCTTATGGCTCACCCTCTTGCACTTCATTTATGGATGTCTTAGCAGCACAGGAGACTGAAACACCAGTGGACGCTTTCTCGAATTGAGAGAACTGACACTTTACTTTTACCCTCTGCTCCTATCTTTTGACTTATCCAGCCCAGGATTTTCTCTCCTAAACATGGCTGCTTTAAAAAGTGTGCAGTGAAGTATTTTTCAAATACCTTTGGAAACCCAAAGGGAACATATAAACCAGCTCCTTATCTGCATGCTGTTGGTGCTCCTAAAGAATTCCAATACAATTCAACACCACTGTGAAGCACAAGCAAGTCCTTCCAACAAAAGCAATAATGGCTCCCTCTAAATAGATCATATCTATGTGTCTGTTAATTCCTTTAATATAGTATCTGCTAATCTATGTATCTTGTGCGGATGCCAGTCATGTAATTAGGAAAGTTATTTCTTAACGACTTCCATCAGGTACTGTCCTGGAGAGAAGAGAGGCCCAACCTCTTGATTTTCAAGGATTGCCTTCTCCAAGCGTAAGAATGGTCCATCCCAATAAGCAGAAAATCAAAGGTGGCAGGATGCCTCCAAGGATAAACAAGGAGTTCCTGATTGAACTCAAACATAAAAAATAAACATGCAAGAGTTGAGAGACCAATGGGAAGTCTAGAGCAAGGAGGAATTACCGTTGATAGAGAAGGATTGGGCTAAGGAACTTCAAGCAAACAAGACATACACAAGTTCATGGGAGCTGATGGGATGTGCTCAGAAATGCTGACAGAACTTGCTGATGTCATTGTGAGACCACTCTTTATTCTCTTTGGAAGGTCGGGGTGGACAGTAGAGAATTCTGAGGACTGGAAGAAAGAAAATATACCTCCTACCTACAAGATGGCTAAAAAGGAGGATTGGGGAAACTACAAGCCAGTCAACCTCGCCTAAAGCCGTGGGAAAGTAGTGGACAAATAATTTTGGAAATCACTGCAAAATATATGAAGGATGGGAAGGTGATTGGGAGCAGTCAGCATGGACTTATGAAGCGGAATTCATGCTTGACCAACCTGGTAGCCTTCTGCAATGAGATTACTGGCTGCTGGATGAGGGGAGAGTAGTGGCTGTTGCTTATCTTGACCTTAGTGAGGCTTTTGGCCCTGCTTCCCATTACATCCTTACAGAGAAACTGATGAAGTACAGGCCCAGCTGAGCTGCTGGGCTCAAAGGGTTGTGATCAGTGGCATGAAGTCCAGTGGGAAACCAGCCATTAGTGGTATACATCAGAGATCAATACTGGGCCCAGTACAGGTTAACATCTCCATTAATAGCCTGGATGATGGGACAGAGTGCACCTTGAGCAAGTTTGCAGATGATACAGAATCAGATGGAGTGGTCAATACCTCAGATGGTTGTGCTGGTGTTCAGAGAGACCTTACCAAGCTGGAGAAATCTGCTGATGGCAATCAACGCAGGGAATTGCAAAGTCCAGCACCAGGTGGAGGATAACCCCATGCACCAGTACAGGCTGGGGGCTGACTGGCAGGAAAGCAGCTTTGCAGGAAAGGACCTGGAGCTCCTGGCAGACATAGTTGAGCATGAGCCAGCAATGCACCCTTGTGGCAAAGGCGCCCAACAGCATCCAGGGGTGCACTACAAAGGGTGATTCCAGCTCTTCCAGAGAGAGCACTGCCAGAAGAGATAACTCCCCCCTGTTCACTCAGCCCTGGTGAGACACATCTGGAGCACCGTGGCCAGCTCGGGACTATGCTGGAACAAAAAAGTTGGATGTACTGGACCAAAACTGCATCGAAGGGCCATTAAGCTGATTGGGGGATTGGAACCTCTGTGTGTGAGGAGAGGCTGAGAAATGGTACTGGAAAGAGAAGGCTCAGGGGGATCTTACCAGTTTGTATAAATACTGATGGGAGGTAGTAAAGATGGAGCCAGTCTCTTCTCAGCAGTGCCCAGTGACAGGACAAGATGCAACGAACACAAACTGAAGGACAGGAAACTTGATTTAAATGCAAGAGAAAAAAAATTTTGCTGTGAGGATGGTCAAACACTGGCACAGGTTGCTCAGAGAGGCTGTGGAGTCTTCATCCTTGGAGATATTCAGAACCCAGCTGGGCACGGTACTGAGCAAGCTGCTGTAGCTGAGTCTGCTGTGAACAGGAGGTTGAATGAGACAATCTCCAGAGGTCCCTTTCAACCACAAAAGTTCTGCAATTATAACATTTATAGATGCTTGAATTTTAGACAGCTCCTGAGTTCTGCTAAAATGTTCCTAGCATGAACCTATTTTGTGGTTCCTCCGGGGACAACACACATGCAAGGAACACACTTTGATTCTTTGCAATGTCTTTGTTGTCTTGGCTGGGATCAGGTTTCATTGATTAGAGGTTTGTTTAGTTTGGTTTTTCTTTTAAAAACCTGACATCAGTAGACCTATCAGAGAGACTTGACAGATTTCTTGTTCCTGATATTCTGAAAATTATAAATTATGGCGTTTATGTTAGTTCTTTAAAGGTTTTTTCCATCTATTTTTACATTCCCCCCCCCCCCCCCCCCCTTTTTTTTTTGGTGGCATGCTTTATCTCAACCCAGAAAGAATCTATCTTCAAATAATAAAAATATATAGCTTGGAGATGGGCACATCCTTAATACAGAGTGTAAGATGGCATGGATGAAGCGTGAAGATGTACAGGTTGTTTCTGCATTCTGTGGTAAGACATATTTGCAGCAAAGAAAAAATCCCAAGAAATTATTTTACAGAATATACCACAGATATTTGTAAAATCAGTGGGACTTAAGTGGATGCTTAGCATTTGACTTGTGTATCAATTTTTGCAGCATCAGCATCTGTGTTTATAAATTCATCTACTAGATCAAAGATGAAAATAGAGGTAGAAAATGAATGGTTATTTTTTAAATTAACTGTACTTTGAACATTTTACTTATACATTATTTTAGCCATTTATCAGCTGCAAATACCTTAATGTAGTGCTCAAAGAGCCTCTTTCTATGCTTCAGTTAACCCAGCTGCCAAATATTTGTCTGCCTGTCAAATGAAAAGCCCTAAAACCAGTTAAAGAAGGAAAATGGAACAAAAAAAGTCTACTGGCATCTATCCCAGTCTGCCATCAGCTAAGGATGCCATGGGACAATTTGATAGTACAGGCACCATCCGCCCCTGGACCTCTCCAAGTGCGAGGCTGAGTTTTGCTCTCTACCCAGCCTGAAGTTCAATAGCCTGAGTGTTCAGCAGAGCTGGGAGGTGATTGCATTTGCCTTTGCAGGGCACCTGGGATAATAGGGTAATTCATAACTTAATAAATATTCTACTGCACATGTGCCAGGCTACAAAGAGCAAAGTAGGTTGCAAATTGGCAACATAAATGTCCAGCTCTTTTTAAGTTACTCCCCCGAAAAGGGCGGAAGGAAAACCAGTTTTCTTTTCAAGCCATGTATTTTTCTCAACCGCTTACCACTCACCATTCAAAAATGGTGAAAGGATTTTGATTCAGACATGGTGTAAGTGAAACTGGCCCCAGAGACAAGTATGGAAAGTTGCACCTGAACAGAGAAAGTGACAGAACTTCTCCAGACCTCCCTTAAAGTTGTCAATCCTTGCATAGCTTTTGGGAGCGAAATGATCACTATTAGATGGTCTCTGATTTAAAGGGGAGAAAAAGATATTCTTTAAATTTAATCATTCCTGCTGACAGCTGACTTTCAGAGGAAATATATTTCTTTAAATTATGTTAAAAAGTTTTCACACTTGCACAGTTCATTTAAAAAGTTGTGTATTGAATTGCAAACAGCATTTGGTTAGTGTCCCAACGATACAAATTAGCACTACCTGACTAATAACCGCAAGTGTAGTATGAAAGAGCCGTTTGCACAGGGAGACAAGGGAGGTAGCTGGAGGAGGCAAGGAGACAAGCCAGAAGCAGGAAGAGGGGAGACACCCCCAAAACCAAACCTAATTGCTACAAGCCTTTCAATCACTGAAGTTCTCATTGAAAAAAGTTCATGCTGGCATGTGAATTTCTGTGTTGATGCTAGAGCCACCCGCCCACTTATTGGACTTGAAGGTCTTGAACTACTGCTTAAAATTAGACAAGGACACTGATTCGGTTCAGAGCAGTCATGCATTACCACCAGCTCGTGGAAGTCTCTTGTTCAGTTAAAAGAAGCACGGCCTTCTTCTCCTCACTCCCAGCCCCCCAAAAACCCAATGGTCCTGGCCCATCAGAATGAAAAGCTGGCTAATTTTACATGCTCAGCAAAATTATTTTTATTTATTATCATTGCCCCAAACTGTCTGTGAGGGTTTTTTCTTTCTTTTCTTGATGATTGCACTATGTGCTAATTACAATGATGATTAGTTAATGCTATACTTTTATGATTTAGCAATGTATACTAGTACACAAAGTAATGGTGGATTCGCATTGGAAAATAAGTATCTTTTACATATGGATTTTAAGAGTAAAAAACAGTTTTATATATCAAAGGTATGTTGTTTCTTTAAGGAAAGAGGAGAATCAGTCCCTGGGTATTTAGTATAAGCATTTGTACCTGCCAGAACAAAGTGATTGGCTCTACCTCACCCAGGAACATTTCACAAGAGTGTATGAGAAGCAGATCTTCCTCTGACCACATCAGGGACTCTCAAAAAGGAAATACACTGCTGCAAGGGTGCAGGAAGGGGGCATTGATAGCGCAAAGTACCTGCTGGGTGCTCTCAGAAACACAGAATCATAGAACCATTTAGGCTGGAAAAGACTTTTAAGATCATTGAGTCACATCTTCCAACAGTCATAGTTATTGAAAGATTATTTTGTAATATATATATTTTGTACTTAAAAGAAAAACATGAGATCATATGCTGAAAAAATTACAAATGTTAATATTGGTGGATATTTTTCCAGGGGACACGGCTACCATACTCAAAACCACCTTCTAAGTATACCACAATAATTAATTTTATTTGCCTAAAAATTGAATTGCTTGACCACAACTCTCTGAAGCGCAAATACTATCTCTTCCTCAGTTTTAAACCAGTAGACAATACTGTTCCCCTTGATCTGCATCTGCAAAACCTGTTGCTAGAGTTTTCACTGTGCACAGAGGTAGGAATGTTGGAAGCGCGATTGTGTGCATCTACATATAGTTGCTCTTACAACACTTAAGTGGGAAAACGACTTTTCTATTTTATATTATTCCCTGGGAGACTAACCAAACCATATTCCACATATGTAACAATGTTTTACAGACTGGTGTGAAAGGACATCTACAAGCCCTGTTTTCATTACAAGTGAAGTTCCTACAGTAACAGTACTACTGCTGTACATTTAGATGAAATACAAGTTTAATAGCCTTGCTGTACTCTCCCGTCAGTTATTCTCTGAAACAGAACTTCTGGGTCTTCTATGAAATGACATTACAGACTCTATGGTTGTTGTTCCTGCCCCCCTACCACAACCTCATAATTTCTATGTAGTAAGCTGCAGCTGCCACTTTGCCACATTAGCTTTTCAGAGAAGTCAGCAAGTGCTTTGAAACCAAAACTTAGTATTTGATGCCTCTTGAATCACTTTCATGTTATGTTGTGGATCCGACCAGCTGTTCTGAACAATCACGGTGTAATGATTTCCTCAGTGGCTAATAATTCCTGTTTCTAAAGCACATTTTTAACACCATGGTATCTTCTTTAGTTCCAGGTCCTAAGTTTTATGTTATTATTCCTGTTTCTGCCAGGGCTTGAGTAATGTAACTTGGCTAGTTCACAGGGGGTCAGGTCACAACAGAGCATGCATTACTGAACTGGATTTAGTCTTTCTTTACAGATGCCAGGGTTTAGAAGGGCATTTCTTCACAAGTCCCACAGAAGTCAACCTGACACCTGGATGTAATCTAGATAAAACCGTGAGATGCAGCTAATCTCTAATAGTCCTGTATCGTTAAAATGGTGATTCCCCTTTGCTTTAAATCTCCTCTTCATCTGTGGTAAGCTTTTGCTAAATTTTATGCCTGCAAACATTCATCATCCAAAAACCAGTTGGATCAAGAATATCGCAAAAAGGAAACTGATTTTAAAGGGCTAAGGGAAAACTTCTCAGAAAAACAAAACAAAAAACCAAACCAACAAACACGGTGCAGTGATGCATTTTATATCAAGACAAATTTTCCCTCTTGTTGGAAGGCAGTGTGAGGTTGGGATCATTCCTTAAATTATCCCTGCTCCATGATAGAGAGGCAGCGCAAGCACCGTGAAACGATTCCCTCCTACTCTGTCTCGCCAAAGAATTAGATTAGATTAAACTGGTCTTTGGAAGAAAAAAATGTGATCAGTGACTTCATAACTGGGCTCTGAAACAGCAGACAGAGGGTCATGGGCAAAAATATGTGGACTACATATATTGGTAAACATAATTGCTGTGAAATGAATCAACGTTTTCTTCGTCAAGGACAGACATCCAACCATGCAAACATTCTGCTGCTGGTAGCTTCCCACAAAGTCTTTGCAGGAGGCAGACCTAAGGAGAAGACAGCTCCAAAGTCTTTACTAGCACAATATCACATTAGTTTGTAAGTACCACCACGCACCCCTAGTTCCTAAGCACTGGGAGTACAAAGCACCCATAAAGAAGTCAGCAAGGTAAGTGTATTCTTCCCACCTGCATCCTGGAAGCCATTTCCAAATCAGTTGATAAACCAGCTTGCTATGTTCAAAGAGTCCCATGGGTATTATTTGAGCAGATGCAACTTTTTAACATACGCTACAAACTATTGCAGTCTTCTCAACCTGCCTACTTTTTCAAAATAAAAGAGATCATGAGAAACAGTACCAAGTGGTACTGCCTCAAGTGGCCAAATCTGCATTGGAGAGATTTGTGCAGTTTGGAATGTATTTTTTATACTTGATTAACCTTTGCAAACATAAAGTCTTCCAAGGTGATTTCCAAAATGAAAATAAGATGCAAAACCACAGTTTTGTTTGTGCGTCCACCAGTTCTGCTTTCACTGGACTGATATTGGGGATTTTTTGTAAAGGAATTGCATGCCCCCCTTTTGGTAACGTAGCCTGGATAACAACAGATGGTATGGTAGGAACATGAGTGTAAATATCATGAAACCTTGGGGTGGGAAAGCAGTACTGGAGCAGCAGGTGTTAGTATTTCTAAGGCCTGACAGCATCCTCCCCACTGGACATGGTAAGTAGTTGCCACACCACTCCCAGTACTGGCTAGGGGACCAACAGGATTAGTGGGGACCCACCTCTCAGGAGTGCGCACGGGAACTCACAGGGCATGCTTCCCACCAGCACTGCACGTGGATTAGCTGCACAGGCACATGTGCCCACATTTCCAACAAGGATTTAGAAACAGTGAGTGTGCATTTGTAACCCACACTTCTCACAAGAGAGGGCATGTGCATATAGAACTGTGTGAATACGTAAGTGGGATGAGTTGTAGAAGGGTATGCAAGAAATTTGTAGGTGCTTATTAACACTTTGTAAGCATCTGTACTGTGATTTCTGTTCTATTGCTGATACTGATCCACAACATACAGTTCACTGGTTACTGGCAAATTACATGTTTCTCATCAATAAATTACCTGGTGCTGTCAAGACTGTATGAGTTGCACAGTTATTCTCTGCAAAAAGTTGCTGTTTCATTGTTGCAAATTTAACAGAAGCATCACATCTGCAGAGCAAGGAGTGGAGAAGCAACAAACATTCTTCCAGACAAGCAGAGAAGACATCATTCATCAATTTGAAAAAAATCTTAAGACTGAACTATAGCAGGACAAATTCAAATAGTATCTCCTGAAAGCAGCCCAGATGTACAATCTTGTTTCAATCCCGAGTGTTCAAAGACATACTGCAGTGATGTATCACAGAGTTGGTGTCACTAGAAATGCTCTAGCGTATTAGCAGCTATGTATTTTCTGTTACTGTGATTTGTGTCAGAGGAACTAGGCAAAACAGGCTGACAAAGGAGAAGTTTTGGTCTAGCCAAGCCAATGATATTAGAAGCCAAGCGTATTATCTGTTCAGGCATAAAGTACATATTTAGAAGTAAAAAAGTGGTAACTACAAAGTTCATGCTGCCCACTTGAAAAAAAATCTCTTAATGATCAATATTTGCCGCAACATGTGCCAACAGTAAAGGTCTCCATCAAAGCACAATTGCTTTTTTTCTGAGTAATGTATCTAGTTCATGTTTTCCATGTTATGTGAAAAAAATTTAAGGTAAAGACAACCTAGTATTTTGAGGGGTGTGTGTCAATTTTTACAATGATGAGCTTTATGCCGGAATTGGCATGAAAATTTAGAAAATCTAAATTGGATGGGCAAGGTGCACTATGAGAATTCAAGCTGCAGACTGGTACTCATGCACTGTGCCTTCTGCCCATCTGCTACCTGCAGAGAATGTTAGTTACTAGTTAGCAACTACCCAGCTACACAAATCAGTCTTTAAAAAGGGGATATTTTCAGTTGCAGCTGAGGCACCTGTAGCCACAGTAATTACAGATGTTCAAAACCTAGAGACAACAAAGGGATATTAACAGGTAATACTTAACTGCTGAGCAAAGAACTTGTGAGGAGAGTTCTGAGACACGATACAACCAAGTAACTTCACATTAACATAAGAGAATCAGCAGATACCTACAATTAAGACCAAGCAGATGCTGAAGCCTTTTTTAAAAGGCTTGAAAATAGCTTTCATTGCATTGCTGCTGACTGGTTTAGATACTCTACCACCTACTGATGATTTCCTGAGAAGCCTCGAGTGTGATCCTGCTTCATAGTTATCTTATGACCAGAAGTTCAAACAAAACCTTTAGAGGTCTGTTCAGATCCCAAAGACCTTGGAGAAGGAAGCTGGAATATATTTTGGCCGTATCTTAATCACCATTGAAAGCAAAGACTAGAGGCATTAGGCTGGCATAACCCAGGTAGCTTCCACATCAGATCATTACTATGAAAGCTGACAAAGCAGATTTAAGGTAGCTACTGTGAGCCCTGTCAAAACCATCCACAGGGCACCTGTGTGAAACAAGTAGAATAAATCTACTCAAAAGAATAAATGGTGTTCACAAGCCAATTTGCAAAGCTTGGGGAATATGTCTGTCCTTTGAACCACCCAAAGGTGTACCAGAGTCCAGCGTTCACCAGAAGACAGCACAAGCTTTCACGTCAAGAAGTTATTACAATACTTCAGAAGATACTGAGTCACAGCAAGCACATGCTCGTCCGGTTAACTCTTCAGTCACATAGGTAGACTCATACCAGGATCTACTCTTGAATTATGACCGCTCTAGATCTCCTCAAAGATCCTTTTTGTCACATGAACATAGGAAGATGGAAGGCTAACTGACATCTAGACAAACGGATCTAGATTTGCAGAACACTGGGACATCTCTCCTGCATAAAAAACCTGTATAACTTAGCCTGTCACAGGGGGAATAAAAAAGCTTCCCAGATAAAACTTGGCAAGATTAAATGCAATCGCATTAAGTAGCTGAAGAAATCAGGTGACCATTCATTTAGCACAAACATGATCAGGCTAAAATTAAGCAAAAAACCAAACACCTGACAAGAACCTAACCCTACACATATATAGTTAATTAATAGGAACTGAGTTACTAATTTGGAAGCATAAATGTAATCTTATTTACTTTACTATAAGCTAGTGGAAAATATATGGATAACAATATTCAGTTAATTACTCAGGATTGATTCTGAAGGACAAACCGGTCAAAGCAAGGGAGAAAAAAATAATGCTAGTAATCCATAAAAAACAAAATAAAAGTCAGAAAGTGTAATGAATGCACATGGAACAACATTCTGTGTAATAAATCATGAAATTAGGTATTAAACTGTTTCTGCTACAGACTACTAAGTCATGTTAAAAGCATGTCTTGCTTCTTTATTGTTTATCTTCTTAATTACATGACATGAGGAAAATACTCCTGGATGCTTCATCTAAAAAGCATATGCCAGAAGTGTATTTAATAAGTCCAAACTCAGTCACACAACTAAAATTAGCAATAGCTGGGGAGAAAAACCTACGTTAAAACCAATATGTAACCAAAGGAAAACCAGACATAATACAAAATATGAATTGGAATCTAGAAATGACAAAAAAAATCAGAAGATAAGCAAAAAGTTGTATTGACAATGGATATTTACTCGTGAATAGCATGAAGCTTGGAGTGTTTTATTTTTTTGTGTCTTTCAGAGAAAGCAGGTAGTTCAGATCAATTTCTATTCTACATTTGTGGAGAAAACCAACATATATCAGAGAATTCTAACAATAGCTAAGGAAAACCTTAAACATAGGAACAGAAGGGGGTTTTTAAATCAGCAGCTCCAGATAGCTTGCATCCAAGAATTTTAAGAGCTGGCAAAGATGACTTGTGTGCTGTTAATGTGGATTTTCCATAAGCTTTGAGAAATCTGGGGAAGCTCAGAAAATGAAAAAATCGCAAAGAAAGCTGAGGTGGTGCCAATACTAGAAAATTAAGTAAGTAAAGGAACAAATTCAGGAACTTATTGTCAACCTTGCATTAATCCTGGGGGGGAAGCCCTAAACCAACAAACAAAACTCAAACTGACTTCTTGATACAGGAACTATAAATAAATGAGGAAATTGTACTTACACAGCTTAAGTGTATGAGAAAACGTATCTTTGCAGATTGACTTTTTTTCCTCATGCTATTACAGCATACATTTAGTAGACAACAGCAACGGTGTTGATGTAACACATTCGTAGATTGACTGGTTCAGTAGGACACAGAAACTGGCATAGTTATGCATGTATATAGTTCATGGTAAGTAAATGAAAACTTACAGGTTATAGGTCTGTGTCATCAGTGAGGTCACGGACATATTTCTAACTGAATCCCACAGGATTCAGTTCTCA
The DNA here is from genome assembly GCF_023638135.1 of Falco biarmicus. Taxonomy (NCBI): domain Eukaryota; kingdom Metazoa; phylum Chordata; class Aves; order Falconiformes; family Falconidae; genus Falco; species Falco biarmicus. The sequence continues at coordinate 47,413,254 of NC_079290.1, forward strand.
GCAGCAAGCTGCTCAATATTTTATCTGGAAATAGTTTACTAAGAACATTCATAAAACTTTTAAGTAAATAATGTAGCAATATTGTTGATTGACAACCATCTGGATTACCAGAAAATTGTTTTGGCATGATCAGTGTGAGGCCATGTATTTAAAAGTGATAAATAAACACTTATAGATGGAAAACTTCCTCAGTAAACAGTTGGAATAGCTGACAACAGAGTAAACATGGGTTCCTTATGCATAAGTGAGCTGAAAATTGTTAATTGTTAAATGGCTCAGAAAAACAAAGCACCAGCACCAAATACTGCTCTCATTACAGACAGGAAGAGGCCAGAGAAACAGCACTATCATCAAAACAGATTTTTTAAGTACTGATCTCCATTGTCAAAAGACATTGCTGCATTTCAGGAAGCAGAAACGGGATGACAACTTCTGTAACCATGTTTATTGGAACTGCTTTATCAGAATGTAGTATCTAGCCCAAATAAGTTATTAGCAAAACAGAGATTTCAAAGAGTGAGTACAAATGATCCAAGTGCAAGACAAGTCTGAAACTGAGCATCACAATGTAATAATTGGCATATAAAATTTAACTGCATCATGTGAGGTTTAAGGACTATATTCAGACCTACAAAGCATTGGGGGTGAGGGGGGGGCCGGCGGAGTATTTAGTGGGATAGCTGAAACCGACATCATATTAACAGGCCAAGCAGTCTTTTTTGAATAGCTGTAGTAATTACTAAGCTTCCAAAGGTGGCAGCTGTTTTGCTAACATTATACATGCCTCCAAGTACTGGAGAAAAACCCCAAACTAGAATTAAAATATTATTTATAAAAGATAATCACAGTGACCTTAGTATCAGCTGTCACTTTCTAACATATAATGTCTGTTTCTCCATTTCAATAAATCTGTCAAGTAGGGACATAACTAGAAACAAGCATGCTCCCAGGAGAAAAAAAGTTTTGGGGCTGACAGTTGTCAGTCGTCAGGCCAAATCCATGGCTGCTCTCATTAAAAACATCCCTCCAATACCCATCATTGATTAAATAAAGGGGCTTCAATAAAACAGATTTCAGTTCTTAAAGTTAAGAAAGATTGAAACCAGCGTTTTTACTTAAAGCTTCCATTCCCACAACTCCACTTTCAGGAATAACTAAAAAAAACAAACCAAAAAACCAAACTATAAAACTTAGATGGGAATGGGTTCGTTACCACTGGAAGCAATAAGGACTTGCTTATACATCACACGCCGGTACCTCCCCCAACAGAAAGCCGAAGGCTGCTGGTAAAGGCAGCCAGGAGCGCCAGGCGCCCGCGGGGCCCGGGAGGGAACAGCGCTGTGCCCCGCCGGCCACCAGCCAGGCCCAGCAGTGCCGCGCACCGCCCGGCCGCGGAGCCCGGCACGTCCCGCGGCAGCCCCCGAAGCTCGGCCCCGCCGGGCGCGTGGCGGCGGCCACCGCTCCCCGCCCGCCACGCAGCAGAGCTGAGCGGAGCGGAGCAGGCCACGCCGGCCCAGCCTCCCCTCCGCGCCGCTTCCGGGCCGCAGCCCGGCGGGTGAAAGGTCCCGCAGCGCCCGGATGGAGGCGGTGCCGCTCGCTATATAAGCGCCCCGCGGCCGCCGCGCCTCCTCTCCCGCGCCGCGCGCCGCCGCTTCCTGGCTCACCGCTGTTCGCTGGGCCCCGCGCGCCCCTCGCCCGGGAATAAGTCGGTCAGGAAGGCGCCGCTGCCGCCATGGTGAGGGGGAGGGGGGGCGGGGAGGGGGGGCCGCCGCCTCGCGCAGCTGGCAGCGCCGCGTGGCCGCCGGGCCGGGTCGGCCGCGTGCGCCCCGCCGGTGCCGGGCCTGGCCCGGGGGCAGGGCTGCGCGTGCTGCGGGCCGCGGGGTCCCCGCCGCTGGGGCGGCGCCTGGCGGGAGCGGGGCGTCTCCGGCCGGGGCCTGGCGCCGGCGCTCCCCGAAGCCGGCCGGTGGGGCGGGCGGCCCGGCACGCACCAGGCCGCGGCGGGGCCGTCCTCCGGAGCGGCGGGGCAGGCGCGGGCGGAGCGGAGGCGGCTCGGCCCGGCGGTGGCGCAGGGCCTCGTGCGTGTGCCCTCAAGTCCGGCCGGTGTTAGAGGCGTGTGCGACAGGTAGTAAGTACCTCATCGGCGTGCGGCCCGCGGTTTGTTAGCTCCGTGTTTGCCGCCTCCGCACCGGCGCTGTCGTTTTCTCTCATCCACGTCAGTGGCCAGTGGTTTGCAGGCGGCAAATTGCATAAACTCTACGAATCGGTTCCCTGAGCGGCCGAATTAGCCCTTCTGGCCAGATGCCCCTTTTTGTTCTCCCTGTTTTAAGTTGTAGCTGTCTTTGTTACTTAATTCCCGGTGAGGTTAAGTTGTAAGAGACGTGAAATCAAAAATGGCTTGTTTTTGAGGAGGAGGAATATCCGTGACTGGACAGCATGCTCTGTGTAGGGAGGCACGTTCTTGCAGCTTCCCACCGGGAGGTGCAGTTAAGACATTAAAAAACTGCTTTCCCTCAGAGCAGTCAGGACAGTGCCCTTCCTGGCAGTGCTCACTATTTCTTCTGTGCCGCTGTACCCTTCGGTCGTGTCGTCTAGTCAGGAGAACAAAATAGTCCCGTAGTTCAATTGTTCTTTAGGCTCTAGAAGCCTGGTTTTAAGAGGCTGTGGGTATCGTTAGTTGGTGTTGACTGTAGTGTCTGATGTTTGGAACTTCAACGTTTTAGGCGTTTAAAGATACCGGCAAAGCACCTGTGGAACAAGAGGTAGCAATTCATCGCATTAGAATTACTCTGACAAGTCGCAATGTAAAATCACTTGAGAAGGGTGAGTGATACTTTTTTTTTTTTTAACTGGAGTAGTTTGTTAAGAATGAGTGATATGTATGCTATCACATCATGTATTGCAAAGTAGAATGTACTGAAACCAGTTGTAGTTAAAGATGTTAGTGTTTCCCTGTTTGCATGTGACTTGGCTAACAACCCAGAGCACTTCATACACTGACAAGTAGATTCTGATTTAATTTGTAATGGAAGCTAGTGTTTGGGGGTTTTCACCATGCTGAAAACTTCATGTTGTGATGACTCATGTAAGATAGTGCAGATTCCTTTCTTTAGTCCTTGTGGGGTTTTCGGTTGTCACTGTTTGAATGTGTAAGATGTGAAATGTGCTGTTTCTTGACTGGTACTTTGTCACTTGTTATGAAGAGTTACATTTAGAAGTTTCACATTCCTTCAGAAATTATTTAATCTTGTTTAGGAACTGGTTTTGTCAGTGTTTTAATGATAAAATGTAAATGTAGTAGAATCACTGATGCAGGATCTTCAGGCTGGTAACAGTTTAAATATGGCTTACACTTGTAATGGCTTTTGTCTACTGTTGTAACATGATTTTGCTCACCATGGTGTAATACTTCCACTAGTATGTGGTTGGCTATGAGGATAACCCTTAAAATGAATGGCAATGATCACTTCATACGCTATTCTGAGCCAACGTCTTGTTTAAAATCTTCACTTAAAGAACAAGCAAAAAAAAAAAAAAAACCAACACAAACCTGACCTATTTTGTTGTGGTTTTTTTTTTCAGTCTGTGCTGACCTGATCAGAGGTGCTAAGGAAAAAAACCTGAAAGTGAAAGGACCTGTTCGCATGCCCACCAAGGTACTTAACACTGTTTTCCTGTCCTAAAAGTTTGGGTGTTTTCTGCAAATGTGCATTTGAAACATCTTTTTTTGAGGGGGGGCAGGGGGGGAGTTGAGATGAAAAGCAGTACTACTAAATTGAAGGTGACTCAGTGTAAATGGGCAATGACTTCAGAAGTTGCTTCGACACTTGGGGCAACTGTTTATTACAAAACATGTTGAACATTGAAGGTTTTTTTCTGTCAAAGCTTCAGTTCATTTTAATCGGCAATTCTTTTAAAATTAAATTGAATATAGTGAAGGAGTGTTAGAATTAACTTCCCAGATGACTTAGATACCATACAGTATTTTTACGTGGATCGTTTTGATTGTAGATTAGTCTTCTCTGTATGCATCAACTGAATAACCCATGTTTATGATTTTTCTTCAGACTCTGCGAATCACTACCAGGAAGACTCCTTGTGGTGAAGGTTCCAAGACCTGGGATCGTTTCCAGATGCGTATCCATAAGCGGCTCATTGACCTACACAGCCCTTCTGAGATCGTGAAGCAGATCACTTCCATCAGCATTGAACCAGGTGTAGAAGTTGAAGTTACTATTGCCGATGCCTAAATGATGGCCATCGTTGAATAAAGTTGATTTACAAATTTTCATCGCTGTTTGTTGTCATGTTTGTGCCAGGTGTCTTGGGTAGTTCTGTGATGATTTTTATGATGGACATTAGAGATTGTAATCAAAATGCTGTGTGAGAGGATTGTATGATACTTAAGGAAGAATATGCCAGTTATAAGGAGGATGAAACTTGGGCATCATAGTTTCGTTGGAGGTTGGTGACTGTATGGATGTGCAGCACTTAAATTATTAAAAATATATTTTCCATAAAGGAGGTAACTTTGGCTGAAATCTTAGTCTGTACCCAGGCAAGCAGTAGCATTAAAATTGATGTTTAGGTAAATTACCAAGCTTTCAGTTCTTAGTTTTTGGTGTGCAAGGCTGAACTAACACTTAACTTACTTGGCTTTTTTTTCCCCATGCTTTTCACGGTCAAAGGGTCCTGGGGATGTTAGTTATAAAACTGCATAATTTGTGGTGAATACATTGAATTCAGCAAGTTTGTTCTTTAGACATGTGTGCAGAATCACAAAACTGAGCTGTGGAACTCTTCAGTTGTCATTCTAGGTTTAGATTTTCATAGATCTGAATATTAAAGGTAAGCATCATATGTAATGCAATAGAACAGCCATTTTCATTGCTGCTACTTGGATCTCTCTTGGTAGGGGGTTTTTTCTTTTGCAAACTAATTCTTAAAGGACCTATGATTAATTCTTAAACCAACAAGACAAAGCCCTGAGTTAAATGAAAGAACACTGTTTCATTTCATCCATTTGAGATTGGTTTGCTGCTTCTGCTTCAAGCATAGCAGAGAACTTGAATTCTAATTAAACAAGCAAAGTGTGTGGAGCTTTGAGGTCCCATTTACATTTACTAAGATCTAAAACAGTGGCCAAAGCTTGAGCTTTCGAACTGAAGGGATTCAGGAGTCCTTCATCTGCCCACTTGTAATTTTTATTAAATGTCAAGTCTTAGAAGGATTCTGGCCCTCTAGCAGGCTGAAGAGCTTTGGTAGAAGAGAAAGGTGAGAAACCTAGTTGCATTTACATGCAGATTGTGACAAGCCTACTTCCTTGGGAAACAAACACAACTGTGTCTTCCTAAAGGTCAGATTCTGGTAATACATTATAAATACGAGCTGCCAGACAAATACTTCTAGCCTTTGTTTTAAAGTCATTTGTATTTTATGGGGTGCCCCGAAAAGCATGGTAAGAACTTGACTTTGTGACACTGGGCAGATGAACAAGGGGATAAATGAGTGAACAAGTAACAGGCTGGAAGCGTTACTAGCTGAGGCTGAGTGACCTTTATGTATGATTAGCTATTAACTCACCCGAGTAGTCTTCCCTCTGCTTAACCCCACAGCCTGACTGAAGGCACTCGGAGGGATCCAGGGAGGCCTGGCTGGCTTTAACATTACTTCTGTCTTTGTGCTTTCCTGTTGGTCACAGCCTATTGCTATCAAACGGCTTTTTATCAGCTTACAGCTGGCTACCTCTGACTTACACCGTGCCCCTTAAACATACCTAAGTGACCTGAAGTGCCAGCTATGTCCTCCGAGCAGCTGTGGCCCTTCAGAAGGAAGCCACCTGAGGTGTGCTGAGTGTCTGTCTGTCTGTCCACCTGCCTCCGGTTGCCTCCGAAGGGCCTGGCACCCGGGTTTTGCGCCATACAGAAATGGAACTGCCTCCCTGCGCTCCGAATAGACGGGCTCAGCCTGAAGGTTCCCCACGCACCAGCGCAGCAGGCCTCTGGGTGCGGGGAGGGTGACCCGGGGGTGCGGGGAGGCTGAGCCAGGGGTACCGCCAGCGCCTGCAGAGGGCCTGTCCCCACGGCGCGGCCCCTGGTCTGGCTTTGTGTAACCCGGGCGTTTTTGTCATGTTTGTTTTCTACTGAGTTTACGACGACACCGCGTAGTGTCAAAGCGGTTACGTAACGCCCACGGTAACTTTATATAACTGTTTTGACGGAAATATTTAGGTATCTGCGCCTCCTCCTCCCTTCCCCCTACCCAGCCCGCCCTCAGGGCAGGACAACTCTCCTCTGGCCGCTAAGCTGCCGCTCGCGGCGCCGTCTTACTTCGGTCAAACAGTTTCTTTCCCCGGTGCCTCACCGAAACCGACAAATAACCCCCGCGCCACCCGCACCCCGGCCCGGCGGCGGCGGCGGCTCGGCGGCTGGCGGCGCTGCGGGGGCTTTGCGCTGTGCGGCGGCGCCCCCTGCCGGGCGGAGGGAGCCGCGCCCGCCACCGGCCTGTCCGTCACTGCCGCTCCGCCCCGCTCCGCCCCGTTCGGCCAATCGGCGCCCGCCGCTCCCCGCTCAAATGCTCCCCCCGCCGCCCGCCTTGGCGTGCCGCGGGCTCCCGTGCGCGGCGAGGTACCGGCGGTGGCGGCGCGGCGGGCACGCTCCCCCCGCTGCCCGCCCGCCCGCGGGGCCGCCCTTGCGCCCAGGGGCCGCGCCCGGCCGGCGGGGCCGCGGAGGTGCCCTGTCTGAGCCGCCCTCGGCGCGCTGAGGCGGGGGGCGCCGGCCTGGGCCCCGTGGCTGGGACTCTGACGCCGGGGGGGCGTTGAGCCTTGAGGGGGTGGGGTGGCAGGCGGTGGGTGAGAGCAGTGCCAGCCGTGGCAGCTAGTGTGCGTTCACCTGAACGTTTCTTACTATAACCCTATAAAAAAAAATATATACTATATATATATGTACTATAAAAGCAGCTGGTTTTTTTTAAGGTTCTGTCAGGCTCCCAAACTTAACTTGGTGGACTGTATTTACTTCAAAAGTGCACGTTTATATGCACACTACCCTGATGGCTTGTTTTGCTCTCTGTTTTTTTGCCTGTTCTGTGGGAAAATGAAGTGCCTTTTTTCTTTTAAACAAATTCCTTTGTACAGAGCAATGGATGATGAGGGGAGAAGCTGTGTTTCTGCAGAAGTATCTGATATGTTGGAATCGGTCTCTTTTCTGAATGTAGAGGGTAAACCTTCACCCATGGAGTCAACAGTATTGCCTAATGCAGAGGAGCAGCAGGTGTGGATTGGTTTTGCAATGCATCTTCTGATAATGCGTGCTTTTTTTTTTTATTTCATTCTGGCAAATACTGTTTTAGCAAGAACTGCTGCATTCCCCTGCCCCAAAGATGTGTTTGATTCTTCTACTTCTCACTGATTACAAATAGATCATAGCCAGTAGCAAATGCACATGGTCAGTGCTCCGTGATGTGTTGTGCTGTTTTTGAGAAGGAAGTAAAGGATGTCAGTAACAGCACTTTGAATGTAATGCGACTGTACCATTCTTTTTAGTAAGCTAAAAAAGCGTATTGGTCCTTGTTGAAAGCTTGCTAGGTGTTTGGAAATGAAAAACCTATAATGCTGTACTGCAGTACACTTTTGAAGATAGTATAGTCATCTCTGTTTTGGAATGGTAGGTTTTCTGATTTGAATTCTCTCCGGTGACTTGATTTTTGTATGACTAGTGGAGCGCTGTGGCACAGTCTAGTAAACCCATCTGCTGAATGAGCAAGTTGCCAAAGTAGGGACTTGGAAGCTCTGTGAGAAAGGAAGGAATGCTGGGATTCCCTCTAAAAATCTCTTTGTTATTGTTACTTCACCTGCATGGGGAGACCTTGGTATAATGGGATGGGATGGAAAAGCCCACCTTACAGAAACTGAGAACTGTCTCATAGTTTTGAGGACTATGAGGGGCTAGTGCCTGGATGGTGGGTAATGAAGCAGTCTCTTGAGGCTAAGAATATGTCAATCTATTAACTGAATGTGCTCCATGCAAAATGGAAGTGCAGTACTATGGAGCAGCTGTTAAAAAATGCATCTTGAATTCAATACAAAGGGAGACCAGAAGGTGGAAGCAGTGCAGTTCATGCTTCTGATAGCATACTCTTTTTAAATCAAAATACTGTCTTTGTCATAAAAGAACGCTAATGAGGGGGAATAAAAAAGGGTTACTTAAGAACACTAGGAAGTAAACAAGCAAATGAAGGCTTGGGGTCTCAACTTGACAAGGAAGGAGAAACTGAGGCAGTAAGGTAAAACAGGAAATACTGCATCAGATGTATGCTGATATGACTTGGGGGTGTTTTGTTCTAAAAATGGCCATTATAACGGTCTTTTTTTTTTTTTTTTAATGAATAGGAGTATCAACCTTTGAAGGTCTTCTTGAGAGTGAGGCCCTTTTCTATAACAGAGCTTGAAAACCATGAATCTCAGGTTAGTTGTAGAATTAAGTAGTAAGTTCTTCTCCCGCAAAGAACACCTACTATTGTAAGCTAGGACTTCCTTTTATGAAAGTAACGTACTACTTCCAAACAGAATTACTGGGCATATGGATAAAGGTGATTAGAAAAGTAATCAGTTTTTACTAATTTTGCATGGTAAAGACTTACACACCTGTAGCTCTGCAAAATTCCACTGGGTAAACTGTTTGAAAGTTGGTGTCACTCTTGACTCTGCACAGTGTTTAAGAAACAAAGGAACTTCATGGAAGAGAGTATGCAATTCTAGCAGCAAGTGAGGTATCTGACCCTTGAGTTTCTTTGGAATGCCCGAGTAGTCTGCTACCTTGTCCCTGTGACTTGCTGTTCATCCTGTCAAATTTTTCTACAGTTTACACTGTCAGATTCAGATGCCTCAGTATTTTACATGCATACATGTGCACGTTCATTCAGAAATACTCTTGCTCCTACTGGGGGATGATGCTGATGCAAAGTATCAAGGAATGCAAACACTGATGCAAAGAATTAATTTAGCTGTCTTTGAAGGGCAAGGTTTCTGCAGCATCTCCCTCAGCCCTTGTCTTTGGAAGGCCTCACAGACTCTGGTAGACCTCTTATTCCTGACCTGTTTGGAGAGGGATTTAATATTAGTTCTGATTTGCTTTTTAAAAATGAGTTATTGCATTTAATCTGCTGCAGTTGGAACCTTTGTATTTTTTTCACTCGCTGTATTTTTCCCCTCTCCCCCCAACTTCCATTTACCTTTCCGTAGGCAGTTCTTGTTGAGTACTATGCACTGCCACAGTGCTTCCAGATTGGTATCATTCAGCAACCTGAGCTGGCTGTAAGGGTAAACTGATTTACAAAATCAAATTATTGTAAAAGTTATCTATCTCATTCCTCTTTGGAGTGGGAAATTTCTGGCTACCTGACCATTAGTCAAACTACTTGTTCTGAAAAGCAGGGAGGCAGAAAAAATATAAGTGTTGAAGTTTGTACTAGATTTTTTTTAAAGCTTTTGTCTTAACCTTGATCTTCCACCATACTAGCTGTGTCACTTGCTTTGCGTGGTATGAAGGCTTTTCCTCAGCCTCCAAAAACTATGAATGTTTGAAAGGTCTTCAATGTATTCAGTGTTTTCTACTCTTAACTATCACCTGAATCTGTGAGGAAGATGCTTGGTAACAAATGGAAAAAAACCAAAACCCACTCAACCACCCAGCCCCCCCTAAAAGACACCAACCAACAAACCCTTCCCGTCTCTATAATCAATGAGAGATCAACTTAATTTTTAGGTCCTTTTTCTATCCCTGTCATGCATAATTTTCAGGAAAGTATCTTTGTTCCAAATACATACAAGAAAACAAAAACTTAAAACCCAAGCCCTTTTTCTTATAGCTGTAGATTGTCTCTGCGTAGAGCATCAATCAGCAGGTTAACTGATCTGTTGTTGCTCATAGAGGTAATGATATATGCAAGTAAAGCTTAAGACCTCTGGATGAAATTCTGTATGCGCGATACAAATGCCAAGTGATTCTCTGGAGCCACCCGCTGGAGAGCGGGAAGTTGTGTTCTTTGGATATAAATGTTATGTACAGTGCCAGAAATAGTCCAACTCCTGCCAGCTTACCTGTGGGGTTAGCTGGGGGAGACAACGAGAATGACACGTTACCAGCTGGATTCCAGCTCTGCAGATCTGACTACCTCGAGGCCTCTCTGTACTCAAGAGCATTTATGAGGCCAGCGGAAGCTGATGGCACATGCTGCAGGTACTGGATTCCTCTGTAGCTCTCTAGAATTTAGTACATCTGACCTGCATACCTGTTCCTGGTAATCTGGGAGGAATATGTGGGTTTGAAGCCTGGCACAGCAAGCAAGCGGTTGGTTTAAGTTCAGTATGCAGCTTCTTAAAGCTTCTATACCAGTTGATAAACAGACCTGTTAATTGAGACTCCTAGGAAGAGCAGTACTTCCTATGTACATGCTACACATGGATTATTAGTTTTACTGGCCCTGGCTAGCCTCTAAACATAAATGTCAGATTTAGTTACAATCAGTCCTTGCAACTGGTGCTTCAAGACACTTAAGCTATACGGGTAGTTCAGTTTGTATTGTTGGTAACCTGTCTGGTCTAAAATAACTCTTTTGTCAATTTTCCTGTGATACTGCATTCTATATCTATCTAATTAGTGAGTGCTAGGTAATTGTATCTCATCTTTAATAAATTGAGAAATAGCAATCAAATTATTTGAAACTAATTCAGTTTCCTTCATTACTGGTAACGCTGTCTATCGGTCAAAGGATAATGCTTCAGACCTATTTTACTTCGTTTGTGCTGGTCACAGCTTGTTTCACACTGAAAATGATTGAAGTGGGAAATCAGTAGATTTCTATATAGTTTTGTTTTCATAGCTAGGTTTGTGCAAGCCACCATCACAAAATACCAGGGTTTAAAAGTATTTAAAAAAATGCTGGAAAAATCCTAGAAAAACCTTATACCTTTTAGAAAACTCCAGACAACTGCCTTAACTTTGTCTACGCACTGGCTTTCATATGGAATGGGTATCTCTCTAGTTGTTACATACCTTGAGAGATTATATGTAAATTTTGCAACTCTTTGTAGCTCTGGTAAATAGATAAAAACACTAGGGTTTTTTTTGTTTGTTCTGGTTGTTGTTTTTTTTCCCCCCTCCAGATAGCTTTCTTCATGAATAATGTTATGTGGTGGTTTGGTTTACCTTGTCTTGTTTTTTTTAAGGGTTGTGTAGCTATTGAAGATGCCCAGACAGTAATTCTTAATGCGCCCCAAGAGTCTTCTGCAACAAAAAACAGTGAAAAAGGGATTGGTCATCCTGTACACAGGTTCACCTTTTCTCAGGTAGGCAAATATTTATTTTCCTAATTTTTAGATATAGTTTGTTTTTTTCCCCACTGTTATGATAAAAAATGAATTTTCTACTATACCACGCAATGTGATTTTTCTTCTTTTGAATTACGTGTGGTGGTACATGCCTTAAAAAAAGAAAAAGCTTGCTTATTATTTACTGTTAGACTGTCAAGAAAGCTGTATTACAATGGAGGTGCCTATTAGATGAGACTAGGAGTCTTCTGTGGCAGCTCTGTGTTCTTTGATTAGATGCTATAGAAGTTTCTTGTAGGCACAGACTTACTGTGGTTGTGCTGTTCCTGCAGATGCCCTCATCTGGGGAGTGTTACAGGAAACCACATGTTTAAAGGGACTTATGTAAGCATGTATTTAGGAACATTTATTTTGAAAGAATAGCAGCCTAACTGCTTAAACTTTTTATACTGAAAGTAAATTTCATAACTCTGTTACATACTGCAAGAAATGCTGTTCTCACAGTATCAAAAGATAGAGAGCTCCAGGCACTGAATCGTTTAGCCCATTGTAATGCTGATCTTCTTGCCAGTTGTGGGTGACTGGTGAGGAGGGAGTTGTGCATCACCAGCAGAGCTCTTGAAAGTATCTACTAAACAGTATGTGCTCAGTAGCATTCTCAGCAGTTTATTTTAGGAGTAGGAAAATATTACAAAATAAGTGCAAGCCTGAGTGCCTCTCAGAATTAAGCAGGCGGCCTGTGAGAACCCAACGGAAAATGTTGAACCAGAAGGGGTTCAGTCAAGACACAAAACTAAGCTGGTATCTCCTAGTCAGCTTGCTCTGAAAAACTAGTCACTATTAATCAATGCTTAATATTTTGATATATTAAACCTCTTTGTGCCATTTATCACTCCTTTTTTTTCTTTTTATTTTTTTAACCCCCTTCTCCAAGGTCTTTGGACCAGAAACTACTCAGAGTGAATTTTTTGAAGGCTCAATGAAAGAGATGGTAAGAGCGTACGTTAATGGTGTGAGTGGACTGGTGTTTACTTATGGGGTGACAAATGCAGGCAAGACATTCACTATCCAAGGTATAAAATGTTTGTTAAAAAGCATATATAACAACCAAGTCAAAATCCAATGAGAAGTTTATATGAATGTCCACATTTTATCTTTCGTTATTTTCAAGGGACTTCAAAAGATTCTGGTATTTTACCTCGCTCACTTGATGTGATTTTTAACCACATAAGGGGGAGACATTACCTGAAGATGGACTTCAAACCATATTTAAGTAATGATGTTAAGAAACTAGAAGATGCACAAGTTAAGCAAGAAGAAGCCATAAAAAACGCTATTCTTGCGTCACTGAAAGAGGTCAGTGACAAGATACTTCCTTGTTACTGAATGAAACTTCTTCAAAGCTTCCTGTCTAACAGACTAATAAAATCTGTTTCACTGTTGATTCTTTAGATTTAGATAAGCCTACAGTATGAATACTTGGTGAACCTTGGCATAATAAGGCAACTGGCTGTCTTTGGAGCTCAGGGTAAACTAGAAGAACTTTCTGTAGCAGGCAGTGTGCAGTTCAAACAAAAAAACCACTGCAAAGACAAAGCCTGGATCTTTATAGAGGAGCAGTTCTGGTGCTGTGGTAACACTAGCCCTTGAAAAGTCTCTGAGAACTGACCTGTCAAAAGCCTGCTTGTTAAGTGAATCTTATTTTGGATCAAGTTCCTAGGCTGGATCTCAGGGCACTTGTTCAGACTCCAATACTAGCTTAGCAGAGAGGATGGCAGTGTAGTAGCAGGGGCAGCAAAGAAGGCAGAAGAGTCCCTTGTGGCAGAAGGCAGTCTTAGGGCATATTGAAAAGTTTTTAAACTGTGATTTATGTAACTTCATAAAGAAACTGTTATGATACAGCAAGTGAAGTGAGATGCCACAAAATTAATTTTGTGAAAGGATTACAGCTTGCTTTAGAGAATTGTATGTATTGTTAACTCTGGTCTCTAAAGATTGTATGTAAAATACAGGAGTCTTTACTGTGGCAGCCTCCTGTTCTCATTATCTAGTTATTTCTCTTTCCAGTATAAGAAATAGGTCTAACCAGAAAATGGACACCCTTTTGTGGGTGACTGTTCTAGGCTTCTAAGCCAAGCTGCAAATTGTGACAAGGTGTCTGGCTTCTTCCTCTTGTTCAGAACATTTTTAACCCAAACTGTGATTCTGTACATTTAATCCCAAAAGGCAGTAGGCTCAGCTGATTGTCATTCAAAGTAACTCTGAATTCTGCGAAGTGTAGAAGTAATGATTGGCTAGGTTTTCTTTTTTCTGTGGCCTTTAATACTAGTGTTAAAGTACTCCAGTTAGCTCTGAAAGAATATCTTTCTATGAATCAAATTCATATGTAAAGTTCTGGTCTACATTCTGTTGCTTAATTTAAATTTTGCAAACCAAACTTTGTTTAGTCTGAGTCTGGTTAACTTTTGAGGAAAGATCTCAGGTGAAAAATCTAAAAGGTGCTAAAGATTGCGTATTTATTTTGAGTGTCTCAGAAGCTCAGTCACACTGTGTATGTGTGTGCATGTGCAGGGGGTGGGGGTTTTAAAGAAAAATTGAGATTACCAGGAGGATAGTAGGTAAATATTTTTACAAACTTTATGGAACGTACAAGCTTGCAAGAAGGAAAACACAAGACCTCAAGGCCTAGAACAGGAGGTCAAATATCTTATTTTGAAGATAAGTCTATACTTTACAAATATTCCTTTCTGTTAAATCACAGTCTGATTTTTAGTTACTGAATGTTGCAGTAGGTGATCTAGATGCTGATGCACCACAGTGAAAAGCAAGCAAGACTTCACCACCAGCAAGGAAATGTGAAAAATGCACCTAGAAACTAATATGTGACAAGACCTTGCTTATGTGTTACAATGCTTCTATAGTGATAGCTCAGCTATCCCCAGCACTGAAGCTGTGCTTCTTGATAGCCTGTGAATGAATAGCATCACTGTTTGGATGCTCACTCAAGCTTGTAATCTGAGAGCAGATACGGTTTGGTGGGCTTGGTTTTAGTTTATGTGGATTTTTGTAGGCCCTTTTCCCAGGCTCAGTTTATGTGTCATACAGAAAGAGCTTGCTGTTCCTTTCGTTTTCTGTTTAAACTGCTCAGAGTTTTTACTGACTTCTGTATGCAGTACTGCTGCAAAAATGCTTGCTTGGAGTGGTTAACACCCACTCTTTCCTTCCCCCTACTAGTTCCATTCATGGGTTTAAATACTGGTTTTTACTGGATTAAAAGCTTCTTTACTTGCATTCCTGTTACCACCTGTCCTTGTATTTGCTATTAAATGTCAGCTTCTGTTGCTGGCAAACAATGTCAGTTCCTGTTCCCACTTGTTTTCAAGCAGTCATCTTCATGTTCTTTTCTGAAGATGGTTTGAAGAACGGTATAGCAGCACAGCTAGCGATTCACTCACAGCTAACACTTAGTTTTTTGAAATACCTTTACAAAAACTTATCACATGCACAAGTACTGTTTCATTGAGGTTTTTTTTACATTCCATTACAGTTTTGACATGCATGGATGTATAATGCATGTCAGTCCCATACCTTGCTTTAGAATTCTGCTCTATACTTCACAAACAGAATGAGCAGAATCCTTGCTTGTGGCTATACTTGTAACTACTCAAGAACATAAATGTATAGACAGTGCAGTCTTTGAAAAACAGTCACTTATAAATGACAATGAAATCCTATGCTTTTTAAGATGAAAGATCTGAAAGTATGGCTTCAGACTTTTCTGTTTGTAAAACATTTTGGTTTGGATGTAGCAGGTGAGTAACAGAGGCATTGGTAGACAATCCATAATGAACTTAGCACTGCATTCAAATAGCTGGAACATCAAACTACTTTGAATCTGTTCCCCTTTCCTCTTTAGGATGACCCTCTATTGGGATTGGAGTTTGGGAAATCAGGGTGAATGTCCTAATGAACATTTGTATTGGTGTATAAAATGTGGGGAGGGAGGTGTGTGTGGTTGGAATCTCTAAACAGTGGAAGCTTCTACTTTGTTACACTAGTTTTCCTAGGGGTAATTTGAAGCCTATGCTTTGACAAGTCCTGGCATTTGTGGGTTTTTTTGATCTAAAGAAATTTGGCAAATGTGTGTACTTAAACTGTGCTCTTATCTGTACAGGATTTTTAATGGCCTTTTAATTTGGTGTGAAATAAACCAACATAGACTGTTAGTTTATCAGGTCTTTAAGTCCTTTATGAAGTTATTGTTACACTCTGTCTGAGGCCTTAAAGTAAATTTGACTCATACTCTCACAGATCTGGCACAAGCCTGTGATTTGCAAAAGTAATTTAGGAATCTCTGCTGCTTTAGTGTCACCGTTGCCCACCACCCTGCCATCTCTCCCTGAAAGAAACTTACTTCTCCAGTTCTTTTGGTTGACTGAAGTACTACTCAGATTTGTCCAGTAGTTCATAAAGGCATTCTGTGCATTTGCAGTCTGACAGAGGACCTTCTTTTGTAGAGTAAGTCTCCTAAGTTAGCAACAATTTGCCTTCAGAACAGGTTGCTGGGAGTAGCAGAGTGTGATAATTCTTATGAAGGAAAGAGCATTTATTGATTTTAGTTCAGTATTGTTAAAAACATTTCATTTGCAGCCAGAGGAAGAGTAGCTTAATGCTTAATACTACTACAATATTTAAATCTCAAATACTGGAGTTACTGTCAATTTTAGCTTCAATTCTTATTGTAGTCTGTTCATGTGGATGTAATGGTCTCTTATTTTTTCAAGGAGACAGAAAACCTCTCAAGTAATATAACAAATATGTGTGATGTGGAGTCGGATTCTTCCAACTGTACTTCGGAAAATCTTCCTTCTGATTCACTAGGTAAAATAAAGTGAATAGAAATTTAGGAATGTAAGTGGGTAACTGTTGGTGGATTAAAAACTCTTACTATACTACAAAGTGTATATATATAAAATTATATAACTTGTATATAGTTTTCAACCAAAGTTTAATGGCTCAGCTCTGGAGAAAGAGTATGTAAAAATATTTTGATAGCTTTGCTCCTTTTGGTGGAAAAGGGAGGCTTAGTTCTGCAAAGCTCATGTGTAGACTGCTGGAAGTTTGTGGTAGAGGGAGGCAATGGCTTAGAACTTGGGCACTGTCTGGTTGCAGGTGACTGCTGAGAAATTTGAATGTTTTTTGATAAATTCAGAAGTTAATCCAAGATACTGTACAACAGACACAAGCCTCCTCCTTTTAGAAGGCTTTGTATACTGTAAATAAAATTTATCAATGAGTTTGATTGAACTTTTTCTCTGTTCTGGGTTGGTAGAGAAGAACTTTGTTCCACTTGAGATATATAGGACTAATATACACCAAAGAACACAAGCATCTGTGTGGATTTCCTTTTGTGAAATTTACAATGAATATGTGTATGACCTATTAAATGTATTATCTACATCAAAAACTCCGAAGCGCAGAGTCTTAAGAATTTGTGAGGATCAAGGAGGAAATTCTTACATTAAAGGTAATAACAGTTGTATGACCTCAGCAGTTTCACAGAACTGCTTTGATAAGAAGTGTATGTAAAGGGTCTCTTTTCACAGACTTGAAGTGGATTAACGTTCAGAGCACTGAAGAAGCCCGCAAAATACTAAAAATAGGAAACAAGAACCGAAGCTTTGCTTGTACTAGAATGAACGAGCAATCAAGTAGGAGGTTTGTTCCTCTAATTATAAGCATACTCTGTTCCTTTTCTTTTAAGGAGAGGGAGGGGGGGGAAGGGAGGAGAAAACTTTAGAATGTTTGAAATTAACCGCTTCAATAATAGTTCAAGACTTTCTGTGATTATTCTGGTTTTATTATGACATTCTTTCTGGAAAAAAGCTAGAAAAGGCCCTATGACTTCAACAGTAGCTGGACTTGGGTTGCTATTCATGGCATTGGACAAGCAAAAAGACCAAATCGTATTCACTTTTGAGTGCCAACAGGGCTATACATCTTGGCAAATGCTAATGGTGCTGAGTGGGAATGGCTGTGCAAGGATGCTGAAGGAAAAGCTGGATAATTCTTCAGCACTGGCAGTATAATTCTTGGAAACATGGAGCCTGTCAGTAGGGGATGCAGGAAGGAGTGAGTCATGCAGTACCTTCAGTGCTGCTAGATTAGAGGACAGCAGTCTAGAAGATCTAACAGAGTTTACTTGGTATCCTAAGAATTAAGCTGCTAGCTCTGGAGAGGGATCAGGGAGGATCTGTCTTGGAGGGAGATGAAATAGAGGTGGTATACCTTCTGCGGAAAATGACATTAAAATCATGTAAGAAGGCCTCTTATGAATTTGTCCTTTAAGCGTGAAAGGGCCTTGTTGCATATTTAGTGAATATAGTGTTAAGCCTGCTTTTTCTCTAAAAAGTGGGAGTTAACGCTGTTCTGTATTGGCTGAAGACAGCTGCCATTAAGTTTCATGCTGACTTCTACTTAGCTTGTTTTCTAATTTGTTTTTGTTTGGGTTTGGATGTTTTGTGTGTGGTTTTGGTTTTGTTGGGTTTTTTTTGTTTTGTTTTGGTTTTTTTTTTTGAAACTTCATTCTTAAATTGTGGGTTGGTGCTGAGGAGTAAAGCACTGCTTTAAATATATACTAGAGAAGCTTCTTCTGTGCTTCCTGATTTACTGGATAAACTGGGGACAGGGCATTTCTGGTTCTGGGATTTTCTCTTTTGTTTCAGACAGTGTGTTGACTGTACCTTTGTCTAAAATGGAATAACTGGATTTCCATGTGTTAAAAATTCAACCTTTCTAGAAAACAGAATAACTTCAAAACTGAACAAATCTGTATGTTGAAGTAGGCAAAACTACAGGACTATCGGACCTCAACTTATTCCCTTCCCCACCTATTTATTTCTAAGGAGTTAATTTTTCAGACTTACTGGGTTTAGATATTGCCTGAAGTTTGAGTAAGAAGTAGCTACCTGAGTACTCGTCTTATGATTAGTGAACTTAAGTGAACTGGCTTTTTTCTTTCCAAGATATCTTGTAGGCTTCATGTGATATTTTGCCCTTTGCTGTACTGAAAAAAATGGAAAGTCACAAAATACAACTTTTAGTGCTGTTTTTTGCTGCTGAATGAATGCATTGTAAAGGTAACTAATGTAAATTAGTGAATTAATTCTTGTTTTCTTCAGCATTAAACTTTCTGTACCTTAAACAGTCACTGAAGTAAAATTTGATTTTCCGAATTGTGGTTATTAAAAAGGACCTCTTTCCATTCCAGTCACAGTATATTTTCAATCAGGCTACTAAAGCTAACTGCTGATGAGCACCAGCCGCGTGTTCTTGGAGTTTCAGAGTAAGTGAATGCTTCAGCTCTTTGTCAGAATGTAAATATTTTAGAAAAGTTGATAAGGTGTAAGCATGCTAAACCAGTGAACTTTCTTTTAATAAGCAAACAAACCCTCTGAGAGCTGAGAAGAAAATCGCATCTCCACTGGCTGCATAAAACTGACTGGAAGCCCAGCAGGGACAGGCATAGAAGTGTTTCCCTGACTCTTTGGTTCTGTTAAAGTTTGGCTGAAGGAACCTGTTAAAACTCTCAGTAGTACATAAAATGAGGGAAATACACATATATTGATTGACGTAACAGGGAGGTGGGGACAGAGAAATACGATGTAATACCACACTGTATGTTCTGGTGAGCAGAATTCAAATGGCTGGCTGATAGAAGCCAGTCTCTGACACTGGAGTGCAGCACCTGGTGCTGAAGATTCCAGGTGCAAGCTGTGCCAGTATATCTTTCTACTTTGGCATCAGGCTAGAGTTTATGGGTTGAATGTTTATTGCAGCACATTTGATGAGTTTCTGGAATGCAAATTCAAGTCTATCATCCAAAAAGAATGTAGATGACGACATGCTCTGGGACTGTTCTATGATGCAATCTACAGTAAGAGGGAGCAAAGCAATTTGCTTAAAAACTGTTCTAATCTAAAATGCTAATATAGGTGTACCCTGTGAGAGTAGTGCTAAGTCCTTACACCTTTCGGTTCTTTTGTAGTTTAGAGGAAGTGGCCTAATCTTTTGGCTTGAAGTCATTTAGATAGTTAAAAAAACCAAACAATAAAAAAGCTAACTGTTCATTTTAGCTTGATGTGGAAAAATGAGGACAGCTTGTAACAGTGTTTTAGTTCAGTCCTAGCTCCTGCTGTTTTCTCACTTGCCTCTGCTAAGCAGAGGTGGTAATGAATATATTTATCACTATAAGATCTGATATTAAGAGGTGTTCTGACAGTGAGGTATATGATCTAAGGAAAGATAATTTGAGGAGATTCCTTGCCATTCCCTGTCTTGGTGTAGTCCCCTGGTAAAGCTTGCAGCAGCGCAGCTGTTACCTGAATGACAGTTTGTATGTTGCTTAAGGAAGAAAAAAGCTCTTCATTGTGTAATGAAAAAGACAAAGATCATAAGGTCATAGCCTTTCACGCAGCTGAAACTTGTGCCTTAATATATATAGTATTAATATGTGCTTATTTCAGCTGTGTAAACAGCTATGATCTTACAAAGGTGTTAATTTATGTAACTGAACTATTACTCACTGATACATACAATTATTTATATAAAATATCTAACTTGCAGTGTTTCCTGTATTTCAAGGGCTTTTTTAAAGTGATGAAATTTCTTGGTTATCCAGGATAATTGCCTCTGACAGTAACCTATTGTACTGTGAGGGACAATTCAGTGGCCTGAGTTTAGTAGTACACAATTGCTACAGCTGAACAAAAACCTCTGAGGTGATCTATAGCCAAACAAAGACCTCTGAGGTGATCTGGGAAGGACTTCTGGCCCCTTATTTGCAATAGTGAACAAATGGCTTTGTATCCAAAAGAGGCAGAGTGCCGTGTAGTGAAGCATGCTACTGTCTTGCAGTCTTCTCAGTGCTGGAACTGTTGAAGGTGACTGTTAAACTGTTTCTGTAGTATAGTACTGCTATGTAAAACTGTTTCAGAAATTCCTCTTATCTTGTCTGGAAATACTTTAGGATTGCAACAAAGTTTGGGTTCCTAAACTGAATTCTTTGTGTAAAAATGCCTGCAGACTTTTGTATGAATGCTTATAAGCAGGTTTCTTTTGAATGCGCTAAATAGGCTGTATTAGAAGCAGCAATTTTGAATGTTCCAGTACCTTTATATACAATGGGAAGATAGGTAGTTTAGTGCATTTATCCCAAGTACCTTGCATAGTCTCCTGGACAAAATGTCAACATTAAAGTACAACTTATTCTGTGAAGGCTGAAATGAGTCACTCATTTACACTTCAGGCACATAAATAAAAAGACATGTTCTTTTTTTCATACTGTTTATGTTCTAATTTCATACTGTTTAGAAAAAAGTTTATATGTGTGTTCTGGATAATTCTTTCATGCAGGTTGTCTTTCTGTGACTTGGCTGGATCAGAGAGGTGCAATAAAACACAAGCCTTTGGAGACAGACTAAAAGAAGCAGGAAATATTAATAATTCTCTTCATATCCTTGGAAAATGCATTGCAGCATTGAAGCAAAATCAAAATCCAAAGTAAGTGATAAGTTTTAAACAACATGCCAACTTTTGGGTTGAAACCTAAGCATCCCTTTATGTTTCTACAAGGGGTTTGTGTGGTCTGAGGAAAATGGAACTCTACAAAATTCTTTATTACAGATGTCACTGGAATACCTGAAATGAACATTCTTTAAAACTGTTGTTTGTGGAAAATAAAAAAGGGCAACTAGCAGCCAACTGCCACACTTTTTTAGTGTGTGTGTGTATGAGCAATACACTCTGTGTACAGAGTTCCTGGTTTGTCCTCTTCCCTTCCACCTCCAAGTTATACAGGTGGATTCATCAGACAGCTGACATATGTCCTGTACTTAGCTTTTGACTTGTTCCAGTATCTGCTTTGTAACACTAGGAAACTGTGGTGCGGTACTACTTTTAAACAGTTTGGATTTTGGAAAACTCATGAGATCTAGGAAAGAACTTGCTCTTTGATGTGAAATAGCTTAGGCTTAAATATGAGCATCCTACTGGGTCTCTTTCCTGAAAGAGAGGAAGATTATTAAGCCAAGTTAAGTATCACAATTTTACAATTTTTTTGTTTCACAATTTTATTCCTTTCTCTGTGAGGACGAAGCCAAGCTATATTCCATTCAGAGAGAGCAAATTGACTCGTCTGTTTCAGCCATTCTTTTGTGGAAAAGGCAAAGCTTGTATGATTGTAAACATTAATCAGCATGCTTCCACATATGGTGAAACACTACATGTAATGAAATTTTCAGCTTTAGCCAAACAGGTAAGAGCATACTCCTCTCCCTGCTGTTCTGCCCTTTGTCAGGTTGTATGAACTTGAGTGTGATTTGGACTTTTGACACATATTCTGCATGTGGCTTCCCTCTAAAAGGTTCCTAGTAGAGTTGCCCATCCTCAAACCTGCCTGTGGTAAGAAGTTAAGATAGCTGCAGCTGTCTGGTTTGGTTCAGTTCTACATGACTGAAATTCTGTGTAGTTGGGGCACTTTCAGATATGAGCAGTTATACCATATGTCTGAGCAAATGCAAGATTTTGAATCAAGCTTTTAATGAATTGTTTAACCTGTGTGTGGTTAAGCATCTGTTGCACAAGATGACAGCTCTTCAAAACTTTTTGGACAGAAAGTAGCAGCTGCTTTCTTATTTTGTAGTCTTAAATGAGATCCCTTGTGTCTGCATTGCTCCTATTTGGCTAAGTGCAAGTAATTAATAACAAATAAAAGGGAAGACTTTTTATTGGTAAGTTAGTGCTTGAAGGTAGTGTATTCTTCTCCTTTGAAGGCAAAACCCCCGCTGCTAAATCTACATGTTTTCATGCTTTTTCTGCTAGCTCTGCTTGTCAGCCCATTAAATTCAGGACTTGGGGTTGATGTGTTTGGTCTTCAGTTTATTCAGCTTCCTTGGAAGCTGCTGCTTGCAAAGGGTGGGATGGTGGGCTATGCTGTGTTTCATGGCAGAAATTAAGTCCTTTTCTAGCCTGGAACCATGGATTAGCTCTGACAGGTTTCAAGCCTGTAATGGCATTTCTAATATGATCTCAGAGAGCAAGATTTTTCTAATTCCCTTCAGCTGCAAATTTCATCCTAAGGTAAGTGTGCACTGCGGAGACAAGCTTCTTTGATACGTTGTCCTATGACATACATAAAATCTTTACATAACTACCATGAATTGCTGAATCCTGGTCACAGTATTTCAGGAAGGAACAAATGTTTTAGGGATTTTCTGCTTTTTACTAAAAACCCTTGTATTTTAGGAGGAGAGAAAACACTGTTCTAGACAAGCACACTAAGTTTGTTAGTGGATAGTATTTCCCATTTTCACTTTGTTAGAGTACTGAAGTCTTATATTTGTATTGATAAATGGTTTTGTCTGCTAAAAGGCATGTACAATTAATGATCACAAGAACATTAACAAAATTTTAATCTAAATACAACAATGCATTCATGCCACTTCTTCACAGTATTCTGATATCTGCAATATTGATGGCATTGATAAATCAATTTCCAGGTAATCCAGACAGTCCTACCCAAAAATGTTGGTTATTTTCCACCCAAGCTAGTTGGAGGCAATGGCAAACCTATCATCCACTTTGATGCTAGCACATCTATAGATGACTTTCCTGGCAGCACTGAAACCTCTGCAGCAGAAGAGGAAGTGGACATCACCATTCTGAGTCATGAGGTAGATGTGAATCTACTCAAATTTGTACCCAAGAAAATCATTGCTACTA
Source organism: Falco biarmicus (assembly GCF_023638135.1). Classification (NCBI taxonomy): domain Eukaryota; kingdom Metazoa; phylum Chordata; class Aves; order Falconiformes; family Falconidae; genus Falco; species Falco biarmicus. The sequence continues at coordinate 47,436,361 of NC_079290.1, forward strand.
GTTCTAATATTAGAATCTTTACCATAAGAGATGTGCTGGAAGTTGTATCAAATGAGGACTGTAAGCTTCCGCTCAGTGTCGGGCAGACCTAGGCTTAAAGTGGTCTGGTTCTGAGGGAACAACTGTAGTTGTGGAAGGCTGCCTGTGGCTTTCTAGTTAGGTCAAGTGCTAAATTTGGAATTCAACTGATTCCTCAAGAAGAGTAGGGAAGCAGTATATGTGTTTAAAACAACATTTAGTTGATTGCTTTTTTGGGAATAGCAGGAACAAGTTAAGATGCAGCATTTTGAAAATGAAACTATACAATCTGATAGGAATAAACTTGTTTATTATTAATAATAAACTGTAAGTAGGCTTTATGTTAAACAGTTGTACAAGTTAATATTTAAATGCTAAAACAGTAGTAAACTTATTGATAGCAGAAACCATCAAGATGGAGAAAGGTTCTTTTAAATGTGGATTTCCACTGCAGATACTTAACCCTTGGTGCAGTCCCCCTGCAAATTATAGGCTTATAGAAGTGCCCTGCAAATAGCTGGCTGTGTGAATACTTCATTTGACATGCATATTAATATGTATTTCTAGCTTGTTTTCTGAACTGAAATATGTTAAATCTAGGATCTCTTGAAAACTACAGAGAACCTGAAGGAGAAGCTAGTTGCAGAAAGGCAAAGTAAAATCCTTCTGGAGGTGAAGATACGTAGAGAAATGGCAGAAGCAATGTTTCGACAGCTGTTGGAGACAGAGGAAGCCTGGAGGCAAGTCATGTTGCAGTCGGCTTCAACTGGAAGAATTCCCCATATATGAATGTATACATTATATATACACACACATGTATATTCAAGGCGTGCATACTCTTGTTACTTAGAGAAGTTAAGGCTGGACAGTTTCAAAGCTTCTGATGAAAAGGGAAGGAAGAACGTTAAAGTAACTTGTACAGTTCAGCCTCTTCCCATGTACAATGAAAAAATAATGCTGCTTTTTGTTGACCTTTTCTCTGTTTAATTTGTAATTACTGGAGATTGTCCTGACTAGCTGTTAGTATTTAGCAGATGAAAAAGATTGTTACAGGTACCCTGCTGAGGCTTGTGATTGTTCCGAAACTTACACTTGGTCATGTTAATATGCATGCATGTGCTTAAGGTAGTTCTAATTGTATCTCTCTGAGCTCTCCTGAATTCTTGCTCCTGGATGATTTATGAACTGGTTGGTAGCTTATGGTGGCTGCCTGCACTGATGTTACTTACTTGGGGATTTTGTTTTTCAAGTGTCTATATTGCTGAAGCTGAACTCACTTCCTTGTAACTGTTCTCTTGAAATCAGTTTTCTGCTGTTTTAGTTGCTAACAGAAGCGAACCCCAAGTTAAATTTCCAGCTGAACACGCTATGGTTTAACACCTGCACTGACTTTAAAATTGTTTGGGTGCCTTTGGCCAAACACATGAAACAGCAGTGATGCTTCTCTGATGTTTTGTGTCACTGCTGGGAAATTTTTTTTAATTGTGACAGGAATAGTTTAATGTATTGAAATAAGGCAAAATGAATTTGGATTTTATTATCTTTAATGGAAAAAACCCCAAACCCAACCCGCCCAATGTGAAAGATACTCCCTGGAATTATGCCTCAAGTACCAGGTCTGATTGGGTGTAGTTGTATCTATTACTGGATGTTGGTGGATTTTTCTATAAAACTTTTGACAGATCTTAAGTATGTGTTCTTCTATAGGACTTTCTGTGGTATATGCCAAGTGCAGGTTATGCTTTGGTGCAAGTCTGTAGGTCTTAAGTTATGCCAGGAGAGGTTTAGATTGTATATTAGGAAAAGTTTCTTCACCAGAAGGGTGGTGAAGCATTGGAACAGGCTACCCGTGTGGGTGGCAGAATCACCATCCCTGGAAGCATTTCAAAAAGACATAGAGGCAGTGCTTAGTGACATGGTTTAGTGATGGACTTGGCAGTCATGGATTAGCAGTTAGACCTGATGATCTCAAAGGTCTTTTCCAACCTAAATGATTCTGTGATCATTGAGAATAAAAAGGAGAAAAATACTTCTTGATTTCTTAACTGTTTATGATTAGATATTTCTTTGATATTGCTAATTGAACACATGTAGTCAAATTGTAATGGCTGCAATGCTAAGATACTAAATAAAACTAACGTGTTCTCCTCAGCAACCGCTTGGAAGATATGAAAGACAGTTATGAAGAAAAACTGGAGAGCAAATTTGAAATGTATAAAGAGGCCATTAAGAAACATGCATATGTGTGCGCAATGGAACAAATTGAAGACCACTATGTTTCCATAGAAGAATTTCTAGCTGAACAAGAGAAAGTTGAGGTAAGACTTGACTGCTGCTAAAAAAATGTGCTACCTTCTTAACTGTAAATTTTGCTTTTCCTTAACAGTCATTCAGGAATCCTAAATGCAACGCTGAATGGTCAAAATAACTAGCAGTTCAGCCTGGCTGTTCTGGTGTCCAATGCTAAACCAAGGATAGAGATGTCATTCTGTCTAATGCTACCTGTAGCGTATGCTTAAACATCCTGATGTTGAGGGCACACTTCAATTAAATCAGTCATCTTTATCTCTGTAGTGCAATAACTGGAACACCTAGAGTGATGGTGTATACAGCAGACTGGCTTTGTGGAGATCCTTGGGATTGTAGGCTATAAAATTGTTGTGGTTTAACCTGGCAGGCAGCTAAACACTATGCAGCTGCTTGCTCACTCCCCCACCCCAGTGGGATGGACAGAATTGGGGAAAAGCAAAATTTGTGGGTCAAGACAGACAGTTTAATAGCACAGAAAAGGAAGGGAAAATAATAACATAATTACAATATACAAAATAAGTGAATCATAGTGCAATTGCTCACCACACACTGACTGATGCCCAGCCAGTTCCTGGGCAGCAGCCAGTGGCTAGCTTCCCAGTTCATATATTAAGAATGACATCATATGGTATGGAATATCCCTTTGGCCAGTTCAGGTCAGGTGTTCTGGCTGTGTCCCCTCCCAGCTTGTGTGCCTCAGCCTACTTGCTGGTGGAGTGGTGTGAGAATCTGCGAAGTCCTTGACCTAGTGTAAACACAGCTTAGCAACAACTAAAACATCCATGTGTTATCAATATTATTTGCATTCTAATCCAAAACACAGCACCGTACCAGCTACCTGGAAGAAAATTAACTCTATCCCAGCTGAAACCAGGACAAGAGTAAAAAGCTAGCCTGAAAAGCTGGTGGGGAACTTAGTACAGGGTAGGTATTCTAAATATAATGGATCTCCCCTCTGAAGGTCTAGAGGGAGGACTGTGGGATAAGAAACTGTGATGAGAAATTAAACTTTATGCAGGGGAGAACTTAATCTCCTGAATGTACTTACACCTAGAACTGCTTAAAGTTGGCATCAGCAAGTTTTTATTCCTTTTGCAACTGAGCTGTTAGCTATGTGCAGCTGTTATCAGTCTTCACTTCTAGCCTCTGCATAGATGGCTCAGTGTATCCAGGCAACAGATGAGGCCTGTGGGTCTTTTCAGAAGGTCTGTAGTGGAAGAATAGAACTGTGGTGTATGCCAGAGGTGCTTTCTCCCTGCCCTCTCCTGTCCAGGAACCAACAAGTTGTCTCACTCCACTGGTAGTCAAGTTCCTTTCAAGACATGAGGGAAGTGGGTTTCTGTTGTTGATTCTGATACTTAAACATTTCTGCTTTTGCAGCTCTCCATTCAGGTGGTGATAAGTAACACTGTGTTGTGTAATGACCTCTGGCTTTCCAGCTCCTTAACACTTGTGTGTTTTCCCCGCTTAGGCTCTGTTTTTATGTTCACTTAACCCCTAGTATACACCATTTTGGGGTGGAGGAAAAGAGCGTTAATAGGGCTCTCTGTATTTATAGCTGCCTCTCACGCTGACCATGAGGGTGCATAAAGGAAGAATTAAAGAACCAGATGGCCTTGGTAGCAAGTCAGATGATAAACTGACCTAAGATATAAAATTCTTAATTGACAAAGGAGAGCACAACATGGAATCTGAGTAGGCAGCTTCAGAGAGCCAGAATTAGATGAATAACTTGCTTGATGGTGACATGTCTGATTTCTCACTCTGAAATACCACCCTAGCAATCTGATGGGTACTGAAAAAAGACTGAGGTTAAAATTCAGTTCTATAAAATATTTTCTTACTTATTGAGGAAGCTAACTGGCAACAGCGTTTAACACAGATGCACCAAAGTTTCCTTTCTGCCATATGGTTACTTGTACCTTGTATGTAACTTGTATGGTTACAGTTTGGAAATCTGCAGACTTGAAGAATTGACTCCTGTGTAAAGTAACTTATTCCTAGAAGGTCTTGCAATCAGAGTGTTATTCCTTACTGTAATTTCTCAACTATAACATCATAACTTCCACCTGTGAAATTATTTTTAAATCTGCGTATACATGTGTAATATAATTGAAGGATGTACAGTAGTGCATCAGGTTAAGCAGGAGTTTAGACTAGTTCTACCATGTGCCTTTTTTTCAGGATAGAGAGAGAAGAATACTGCAATTGGAGAGGCAACTTGATGAACAGTCAGGGAGGCTGTTGGCTCTGGGAAGTCTGAATTCAGATAATGTACTGACTACTGAAAGTAACATGGAACTAGGTAGGAATCTAATCTTGGATATTCAAAGTTCAATTTATTTTTGGTATTGTATATAAACAAGAAAACTTTTCTTTTGACTACAGATCTTATGAACAAGATGAAGAGAGCCAATGAAGGACTGCAGAAACAATGCAAAGAGAAAGAAGAGGTAGCTCTTGCTTAGTATTTAACAAATGTGGGGGTAATGGTCCTAAACTCTGGCATGGTTCAATGTTTAAAGGTAGACATGTAGGCGAAAGGTCAACATGCTGTAGACAAAAGCATGAAGAATCCTGCATATAGGTATCAAGTCTACAAAAAAGCCCTTGTGTAATTGTAGATTATTCTTGTGAGAGATTGGCTGTGTTCTGGCTTTACTCTAGTTTGTAAAGGTACCTACTACTGTAACAAGTCACATTGTGAACACGATGCAAGTTGGAAGTGGGGAAGTATATAGCCTTGTACTGGAATTTGTTGCAAACATTTCTGCCATGGCCTCGGTGCTCTTCTTCCTGAAATGCTGCCTGCTTGTGCTCAAGGGAACGGTTATAGAACCTGGTAACAGTTTAGACCTAGAGCTAAAATAGTGCCTTAAACCAGTCCTTTCTGTAAGTTTTGAATTCCACTGTCCTTTTAAATGTAAGGAAAAGGTAATGTCTGTTCTTCAAACAAACAAGATCCTTGTGTTCTGAATAACATATAGAGGCAGAAATTATGAGCTTTAGGCTGTGTTATGGAAAACAAATTTTTAGGTATTGCATTTTTAATTTATACCTTGGATGAGCTTCTTGTAAGGCTACAGTTAGTTTCCCATGTTTAAAGGGTATGAGGAGGAGGGAAGAGAGAAGCCTTGCTCCTTTCATTAGAGACAAATAGGAGTAGGGGCTGGAGAAATAGTTCCAGCTGGTTCTAATAAACCATGTAAATAGAAAGTGAACTTAATCCCTTTCTGCTGAGAAAGTGTGCTCCAAAAATAACTTTTTCCTTACCAAGTTTAATGTCTCATGTTATGGCCCTGGCATTTGTTTTGTAATGCTGTTCTTGAGAGCTCTACATCATTTTCCATTTCCTATGTCAATTTCAAACTTTGAAAGTCTGGCTTTTATGCTTGATATGGGGATACAGTATTGATTGTTTTGTGTGGCTAGGAAGTGTTAGAATGATGGGATTGCTGCCTGGCAATAACTGAAGTGAGAGCAGTTTAGAGCAGCTGATTCCATCAGTGCCTGTCTGCTGCTTTGCCTCACATCTGTTGATGTGTGAACAGTTCACTACTTTTTCCCTGCGTTCCCTGCCCCTTCCTATTCAGCCATTAAATATGGACAAAGAGTGTGGGGGGTTTTAGCAACCTATATATTTTCCTTCCAACCTTGTAGAAGTAAATTAGTGATAGTTATAATGTTAATTTTGCTGGTTTAGAGTTTTTCTCTCTCAAGACTTAATCCATCAATATTCCCATCAGAAAGGTGAGGTTATCTGTTGTAACTGTGCTCCAATTCACTATGTGAATAGTGTCAATGAGACAAGAGCATTCTTTTAACTACCTTTACTGAAAAGGAGCAGACTGTTCCAGAAGTTGCTTAGTCTGTGCTGGTCTCTTGATTGACAGGTCTCTGTAAATGTAGTAGCTTCAGCACAATAGCACATGAATGCTCCACCATTTTATCACTAGCAATGAGAGGTTGGGACATTAGAGCTTGAGAGAAGCAGACTCCTTCATGGCTTTGATCTTGTTTGCACTGTTCAGTATTAATCGGAAATACCTACAGTATCTGAGTTCTAGTCATAAACAAAATTAATGTAAAACATGCTGTCTTGAACTTCAGTGTGTATGGGGTTTATTTTCAGCTTATAAAATCTCTGAAGTTTAAAATACAGAAATTAAATGAAATGCTGCTAGAAGCTACTGAAGGCTACAGAAAAATGGCAGAAGAGAACAGTGAACTGAAGCATACAGTCATGCTCAAGGTTTGTCAACAATTTAAAAGCAACTTTAATCTATTTGTATCTGTAGTTGGTACTGGCTATTTCTGCATCGTTGTATGTGTAAAAACACAGTTTAATCTTACTAAATTCTTTTGATGTTAGCATTTTCCTGAATTATGAGCTCAGAGCCCTTGCATTTCACCCCCTGACTTTGTCTTGTAAGACAAGAATAGTTTTTTAACTTACCCTGTTGACCAAGTCTATAACTTGTCAGCACAGAGTTAACCTGCTAATCTAAAGATGCCACCAATTACTGTCAAGCAAAGTAAATACTGCTCAGAACTCTAGTCACAAAGTGTTTTGTTGAGGGCAAGCAAGGTGTCAGTGCACAAATGTTAGTACGAGACTTAAGGATCTATGGTTTTAAAGCTATACTGATACTCCTGTAGAGGTGACCAAGCTAGATAAGAGATATGGGCAGGTAAACTATTTAATACTGAACTAGAAGTAAGCTTCCCTTCAAAAGCAGGGATTTAATAAAATTGACAGCATCTAACCTTAGATATCAACTAGATTAATGAAAACTTTAAACTGTTGACACTTTGCATCTATGCCTCACTTGTAATCTGCAAGTGAAGCAAGGCAGGTGTAAGACTGCTTAGTGATGTTTTACTTTGAACACTGAATTACCTTTCATGTGCTTCTTAGTCTAAGTCTGAAAATTATCCATCTTGAACCTTGTTTCTTAATTGGTTCTAAGACATAGGTAGGTGACTTTGTTAACCACAAGGATTAGAGAGCATCTTCTGCCCACTCAAAGCAGTCCTAGTTAGCGGACTTAGAACTATGGTAAGAGTTTTGATTTGGCCAGTTTTGCTTTCACTAATTACAGGTTAGGACAGGAAAACCTTCGCTAGTTGGTTCTTAGAACAACAGCAATTCTCTGCATAGTGTGCTTAAGCATTTAAGCATCAGCTTCTTAGTCAGACTTGGTCTCTAACTAATTCAATGGCCCCATAGTTTGCTGTCCTCTAAATTACATAAAAGTAATTCAGAAGAAGTGAGTACTGAATCACCGTTTGGCATAGTAATAACAAGATGTGTACTGTTGTAGTAAAATAGTCTGAAGCAGAAAATCAACGACATGAAAATGCCCTTGGAGTGTTCACATACCTAACGCAGCTTTATCCTCGTAGGATCAGGAAATGAATAGTCTTCAGAACTGGGCTAAACGTGTTCTTGAGCTTGAAGAAACAGTGTCTTCCCTGCAAAAAGAACTTGATGAACAGAAAAAACATTTCTCTATAGAGGAGTCAAAACAAACCCAGAAGTTTGTTGGCTAACCTGAAATCCACAGCAGCAGCCACTGCTAGTACACCTCTTGGAAAAGGCTGGGGGAAGTATGAAGATGCTTCACCCTTTTCAAGAAAACAATTACTATTGGTTCATAAAGCAAAAGAATAATATTTGATTAAAGTATGCAATTACTGGGCTGCTTAATCAAACTGTTGGTAGCTTTTTCTCACTCTTAAATGCCATCTTCACTGTCATGTTAACTGAGAGCAAAATGTTTAATACAGAACTTCTTAAATTGAATCAGGGTTGAATATAGAGCCATGTTAAGTTTAAGTCTAAACTGGTGCTTTTACTGTTATAGTGTTGTGATTTGAGAAATAATATTTTTAATTCTTGAGTAAATGTATGGTCTTCTATATTGATGTGTGATTCATGCAGTGAGATGTTCCTCCTGCTGCTTGTTACCTTTTTAAATTGAGTATTTAATTTCATTGTTGATTCCTAGAAATCAGATGGCTTGTAAACTTAATATCAAGTAGATGAAATAGCTTGGTTCTTCAGTTAATATTTGGGCTTTGACCTGGAGACTGCCATCCTGGGATGAAAGAGCAAATTTCTGGAAGAGGCAACAAAATGAGGTCTTAGCTGAAAAATAGCATGCCAGATAATGGTTTTATAAAGGAACTTGTTTTAATATCAATTGGATTTCCACTAAGAATAATGCATTAAACTTTGAAAAATCTATTTATAATAAAATTTTTCTACTGCTAAACTAAGCTCTGACTGTTCATTTTATAAAACCAGTGAGAAACTGTGAAATCAAGATAAGGAAAGATCATAAATTTGGAGGCCAAATGATCATAGTGACTGGCATATGATGATTTTAAGTTGAAAGGATCATAACCCTCATTACATTACTTTTATCTAGTAACTCAAGGAAGGAAGATGAGAGCATGATAAAATTTGAAATCGCTTTCTTGGAGCAATTTCAGTGTGTGAGTTTTTTTCTGACTACTGTGAAGTACCGCGCCTATAACTGCTGGAGAATTGCTTTAGAACAAGGCAGAATCTGTAAGTAAATAGTTTTGATCGGTCCCTGTAACACTATTTCTCACGGCCGAAGGGGACCCAGTTCAGAGCAAGAACCTCACCCTCCCTGTGGAGACACTAGGTGGTGCAGCCTTCCTGTGTGACACAGAACAGCCCTTCTCTGGTGTGACTCTTGTCAGGTCTCCAGTTTTGGGTCTGTCTGTGGAAATGCAGTGGTAAGTAATCTCTCTAATATGTCTTTAATCGGGCTGGAGATGTAGCACTTGAGCCGTGCTGGTTCTCATATTTTGAACTGTTTCTGTTAAATATAGCTTATCCGGCTCTAGTAGTTCTTAAAGGCCTATAATCTCTCCCAGGTAGAATTTCTAAAATATTATTCTACTCCTACACAAACTATTCTAGCTATTAAAAATATTTTGGTGGAGTGATACAATACACCCAGTGTTGATCCCTTGAATAAGAAAGCTGTAAATGTACAAATTGATCTAACAGCAGCAATATTCAAACAGAAGTTAAAAAAATAAAATCATCAGAACAGGCTAATGCTGGAAACTTTCTATAATACCATTTCAACTGATTTAGTGCTATACCATGGCTTGTCTGTCACTTGCCTGAGAGTTTTATGTTGGCAAGTTTGTTACGCTAACTATAACCTCTAATTCCCTGAGCAACTGCTGTTTCCACATTCCCTCCTACTTCCCAGAGCACTTTGGCTGGCTACAGGAAATGGTTTGAAAGACAAGGTTACATTACCTTAAGCTATCAATTTTTTTTAAAATAAAATGAAGCCTGTAGCGAAGTACTGACCAGTTTTTAACTGTAATACTTTCCAAAGAGTTTCAAGGGACTGTATTGCTATTACATTAAAGACTTTTGAGAAGCTGTTTTTAAGGACAGCTGAGGGCTGACTGCTTCTCTTCCTGCCCTCCAGACCAAAAAGCAACACTCAAAAGGATTCAGAAATGGCTGGTTTTGTCCTTTTCAGCTTCTCAAAGCTGAATGGGTATAAGGAAAGCAGAATCCATTAATCTTGTTAGTGGTGATGAACAGATGTTTCCCTGTTCCACACGAAGCTACCACTCTAGATAGAACATCAGCCATCTGTTTTATCTCAAATTACTACCATACAACTTGCTTCAGATTAAGTGTTTATTAAAATTAAAAATCACCATACAATAGAAACTATTTACATATTTAACTGATAGTCTGCCTAAACTGCACAGTTTGACTGAAGGAAGCCAATGGAAGAGAAAAGCAATGAATATTTATGCTGCTGAACTTCAACTGCAGTGCAGGCACACTGAAGCTACATCAAAAGGGGTTTTAAGCTTCTGCAAAGTACCATTTGCCTGAACAATTGGGCTGAGGGGTGGCAAAGATGTACAGGGTTTCAGCTGTAAGAACCACTGTCACTGGGGAAAAAAAATACTTTTTGCTCTAGTTACATTGCAATTACACTAGCTCAGTTGTTTTGGTAAGGAATTGATAGAACATTTCAATATGTAGAGCTTGGCAAACTACATTCACTGTTATGAATTAGATTACTGAGCAATGAAACTTGTAGTGTCACTGCAATGTAACCTGATATCCTATTGCATATTTCCACAAATTGTTTTTGATAGTGCTAGAGCTGGTTTTAGCTTTAAAACAGATTTGAGGTTAGTTAATTAAAGCAGCAAAAATATAAGGAATATTCTTGAATAATCAGAGGATTAAAAATTAAGATTAAGATATTTTTCATTGGTAACAGTCTTAGTGACTGCAATGAAAGTATTAACTTCCTTCAAAATCCTGTGCTTTCCCATAGATTTCAGATGATGACTTTAGCCTTGTGGGAAACTAAGGTTGAACACAGAGCTAGGTTTGCTGCTGCTTCTGCCATCATGGGTGTTCATATTGCACTTCTGCATCTGTGATGACTGTGCGATGCTTTGGAAAGGATTTTAAGTTTAGTATGAGTAATACAGCAGTAAAATGGAATCATCTTCGGTGTAAAGAATTACATACACAAACCTTCCTTAAAGGAAACCATGATACTGTTTAGAAAGCCTTACAAGAGGTGACAGTACTCCAGATACTAACGTGAAATAACAAGGATATAAAAATAAGACATCACCACATCTTAAATATGTATGTTTATCCTTCAGGACTTTCTTTTGAAAACAGCTGTTCCTGTATTTCCTTTCCCCTTTTATAAAGGTCTCCTTGTAATGTATTGCCTGGCTTGGATCTTAAGAAGGGGTTGTCAAGCTGTACCAGTGTGTGATTGCTTTCCTTCCTTCTCTCTCCCCACCCCAAAAAGCCTGCTTGTTTTGGGATGTTTCTGCAGATGCAAAACAAAACATTTAAGGAGAACTTGATGCTTTAGAGAAACTGTTTTAACCAAATAAAAACATTATTCTGTTTCTGCAGAATTACTCTTTCCTTCAGTATTTCAGCTTCCACACTTGGTGAAGACATCCAAACTCATGAAGTAATTGGTTTGAGCAGTCTGTCCAAATAATAGTCTGTGCCAATGAGCCATGTCAATAGAAAAAGTGTTCTTTGTTCTATGGCTGTTGTTGATACTGCCCTTCTGTTGCTGTGTAGAAGTCATCAAGCACACTCTGTAGATAATCAAATGTTGGCCTCTCTTCTGCTTTGTCTTTCCAGCACGTTTTCATGATATCATAAAGCTCTGCTGGACAGGTTTCCATGCGTGGCATTCTGTACCCACGCTGAAGAGCAACCATCACATCTGAATTGCTCATACCTTCAACAAAAAAAGAGAAAGTTTTGATGAAATTATTTAAATTCCTGAAGAAACATTTTTATTTACTTCACTCTAAAGATCTTCACCTAATAATACAAGACTGTTGCTGCTTATTAAAAGTAGCTACTAATATGAGTTTAATAAACAAGGAAACAAGGCTGAGGTCTGCACTAGCAACAAGGGACTTGCTCTGAAAAGCCAGGGGGGAAGATTTGTTTCCCCTGTTGAGTGTCACAATCTCTTTAGTGCCAAGTCTAAGATGACTGTGGGAGCGATCATAATTATTCTCTCCAGAACCAGCTCTGTTCTGTTCCTCTGAGGGGTCCCGCCACCGTTTGTTCTGCTTCCAGCAGTGCTAATACGCACAGCAAAAGCCCACCCTGGCATCAGCTTTTGTCTCTAGCTGTGGAAATTCTAACGTGCTTGCTGTAGACCCCATCCATCCTGAGCCAGACAGCAGCCTACCTGCTTATCCAGACTGCCAGTCATCCTGCACAGTGTAGTAATGCACTTCCAGATTGTCTTCTACATCAGCTTTTGTGTGAAAGTGCTGCTGATTGCAAGATCCTGGACATAATCACTCATGATACCATTACTTGTAACGGGCAATTTCCTCTCCCTTCATCATCCTATTCCTATTGTGTGAAACCATCTTGCCAGCTGTGTTGAGCTTTGCTTTGTTTCTCCGTTAATGTTTTTCTTTCAGAGGATAAGAACTGTAACTACCAGAAGTGCATCCTGAGCCTCACATGCCAACTAATGTCAAGTGAGAAAGGCCTGCCCTGGGCTCCATCCTCCTCCTCCTCTCTTCTCACCTCTGGTGTCATCCCCCCCTTTTTTTAAAAAAAAATCCTTGAGAGGTTGGTTCACAGAGCGATTTCGACCTCTACTCTCAGAAGGCCAGCTATGCCGGGACCAACGCTTCCCACCCAGAAACCTGGTAGGTTTCAGCCTGTCCCTTCCTCTGCAAATCTTATGCAACCCGGTGGAGTAATTGTGCCAGGCTTACCTTCTCCGGGACACAAAATCTAAGCTTTCTGTACTCCAGTGAATACTGTTCCTTCTGATGACTGGGCATGCAGGAAGCACCAGTGAAGACTTTCTCTTTTGAGAAAGCTATTCCAGACCCCACAGCCAGTGGCTGCTCCTCAGGCTAAATGCTCCACGTGGTGCAGTTCTGCCTAAGACTACAGTATCTCATGGTTTTCTCAGATGACCCTGCCTCTGGTCAGGAGCAGCGTGACACTGACTGCTCCTGCATATACACCAGTTCCCCAGAGGCATGGCCAGAGCAGCTCCGCTCTGCTGAGTGGAGGCAGGACACGTCCTGCTCCAGGCAAGGTCAGCAGTGGAGATGCAGATGTGGAGCTTCCCCGAGTACTTGGTGACTGTGTAGCTCTGTTGTTGCAGACTATGTGGATCTTTTTCTGTGTTATCTGACTACTAAAGCTATGATTTAAGCCCCTTGGCAGGTAAGGACACATTTGAATTACAACTGACAACTTTATCCGGTATGACTACTTGGATTATTCAAGATTACTATAGTTCATATAGTTGACTCCAGTTCAAGCCTTTTGGCTTTAACCTATTCTAGAAATATTGTTAGCCATGTAATCTGAGTCTGGATCGGAGTGCTTGCTTTGGGCACGTGTTTTGTATTTTTCGTCCCTCTTTGGAAGGAGGAGTGAAGTTTTCCTGAGCTAATCCTGCCCACATGTGTAGAAAAGAAGTATATTTGAAGTGGAATGGCATGCTGTCACAGAATAAGGAATTACTGCTATATAAAGACAAAATAAATAGAGGAAGAAAGTCAATAAAGCATTTTACAGAAAACAGTGATCTGACTGCTTGAGCTTAAAGAAATGGATTGTATGTAAAGTATGTACTAAAATAGTTATACTTTGCAAACTCTTAGTTAACTGTGTGTTGCTACATGAGGACTGCAGCTACTGGGCTTTTGTGAAGAATGGGGCTGATTCTGTGGGTTTAAATGTTTTTACAGGATTCTGGTCAGATCTACTGTCTGTAGGACTGATTGTTACATTCTGAATGCCTAGGACAAAGCCTGTGCTTCAGCTACCCTGCAGGAAAACCATTTAAGTAAGTTCGCGAGACAAAAAACGAAAATACTTTTATCAGTATTACATAGTAAATACATCGTGAACATACTTGCATACATTTGGGGTTTTACTCAAAACAAGAAGGCTTACCTGTCTACCCCACAGTCCAAACAGTATTCTCAAAATAGCTACTGGTTTAACTTTCCCTTTTTTTTCTTTTTTTCTTTTTTTTTTTTTTTTTGTTGTTGTTGTTGTGGCTAATTACCTAGCTCATCAAAACTACATCCTAATCAGTAAAATAAATATATCCCACACTTACACCCTCTTAAATTCTGGCAAAGGGCATTAGCGCTAAAGATTTGATACGTGTCTGTTAATTCGTGCTGTGGTACCTGTTAAGCTTCACAGATAAAGACTTATTTCTTTATGTTAGAGCCTGAGAAATTATGTGAACACAGGGGTGTGGAGGAAGAATCCCACTGTACAAAAAGCAGCATATCTTGTGAAAAGCAGTGGACATAACTGGAATGCAAGTATAGATGTTGCCAGTATTTGGCATACTAGATAATCACCTGGAAATTAGTTTTAACAACCAATTCAACTTATTTTCCCAGAGAATCAGATACTTGTTTCATATTTCAGAAGTAGTTCCTGAAACTATGGTCCCACTAATTGAGTTTCGCAGGAAGAGAAACAGCTGTTGGAATTTAAGAACAAAGATCACAAAAGCTCCAAGTTTCTTGGCTGGAAATGCTTCCTACCAAGTTGCCTGCCTAGATTTTCTTCATAGGTATTAACTACTTGCCAGTTTCAACTCAAACTGTTTCATAAGTAGCTTTATGCTGAATATTCTCTAATTGCTGGAGCTGGTTAATAATTGAAAATAATATTTTGAAGCATTGCCATTAGAACTGAAAAACCAATTCACTGTTTCTCTCCAGTGGCTGCTGGGTACAGCCTATCACCAGGTTACTCTTGCCATGCCGGGGTAATTTGCCCAAATCTGTCACCTCTCTATATGTAAAGTAAATTGCTCACCCATTTATTTTGCTGTCCTTCTGATTCTTCAGTATCAACCTTCAGTCTAACAGGCCATTTCAATTTGTACCTCTATTTAAAATAGACATATATCCCTCTTCCAGTTTAATGCAAGCAATGCCTGCAAAATATTGGAATCTTCAGTATGCAGTCAAGAGGCTTCTGCTTCTAATTGCTGGTTGACTAATGAATCCAACGTGCATGGCCTATTTATGGTGCTCATAAAATGCTCCCATATTTAGAAAAACATATTGCCCAGACTTCCCCTAGAAGAGGTATTTTCCCACAGTAGCACATCAGTACTGTGTCTGCTGTACAGATTGATTTTGTTCTTGAAATAAAAATACGGTATGTTTTATGGAGGTAAAGAGAAAGCAGACTTAGCTGCAGAATTAAGTATTGGATTGGGGTTTGTATTTCTGTAGTGCTGGTTTCCAGGTGAGCTTGTAGGTTCGTTCAGGGAAGGACAATTTTCAAGTCATCCAGAAATAGCCTTGTGAGCCCAGCTCAGCGTAGGCAACTGTCTGGATACGTAGGCATGTGCTAGTGGGGAAAAAATAGAACTCCAACTGTGGGAAGAACCATGCATTAGTTGGCTGCATGTAATGCCCATCTGATCCTTCCTGGGGACATCAGCAGTGTTAGGAATAGCTTTGGGAGGACCTGCTAGTCAGTCACATATTTTATAGCCCTTACCTAAAAACCAACCCAGAGCATATGTTTAAACGCTTAGCTGTGCAAACAGCCCTATCACCTCTTGAAGTTTAAGGGGGCTACTCTTGAGCTTAAGTGCTTTTCTGGACTGGAGCCTTACTGAGCAATGAGAATGTCTGGTTTGGCTTTACCTCTTATATGGAAAGTCGGTATGTTCTTCTGTAACACAGTGTAAAAGTTGGCTGCCGTCATCCCTCCCCTGCTGTCCCAGCCTCAGGGGAGCTCTGGTCTCCCTGTGCCCTGTACTGTCATTTCAGGGACTTGGGTCTGCCCCTTTGCCATCTCTGGCAGTTCAGGACGCAGAATTCCAGCTACTTGTGAAGTGGTGGTGAAAATGTTTTCACTGTTTAAACAACAAAAGCTGCTGCACTGGAAGTACTGGGAAAGCTTTCCTTGGATGAAATACCTTCTCTCCCTTTACTGCCTATAAACTGCAGGATCTTAAGGGTTCTTCTCATAAGTTACTCCTTCTATGAGATGTAAGTATATGTACTTTTCCCCATTTGCCCGCAAGATAAGACAATTTAGGTCAACTTTCTATGACCTCAGTAAGCTTAAATGAATGCAGTCTGCTGCCCGGAGTTATCAGCTACACCTGAGATGTGGCGATTTTGTGTGCATAAAAATACCCTTCATACATGCTGTCTCAGTGTGCTGGAAACATTAATATGTATTTTGTTTAACAGAAAGAAAAATGAAACATGAAGCATATAACCATTTCACAGCTACCTAATGCGACCATAATTGATGTAGTCCTCTGTGGTCTTGCACCTGAACCACATGGAACAAAAAAGAGTAAATATTCCTAGCAGTACATCGACACTGCTTTAGGTTCTGCTTTCATATTTGTTTAGATTAGCTAACACTGACAAATTATTACAGCCTATTTGCTTGTGAAAACACGCTTTCTTAGTACTTTCACATATTACAATATTAAAAACCCCAGCAGCTTACACAGCACCATTAGAACCTGTAAGCACTGCATCCTCACTATGGGACTGTGCTTCTGACCATAAAGCTGGGATCTGTGACAACGCAGCATTTGCTGCAGTTGTAACACCTTTTAAATATAAAAAAATGACTGTGTTCACGGTGCCATTATTCTGTTTGCTAAAATTGACCCCAGAGAGGCATGTGGTTTACACATATGGTGACTATGACTTTTCAAAGCAGTAACATTACCTACAAGACATTTTCCAAATCACTGCTGTTGCTACTGTCAGATGCCAGCTCTTTCCCTGCATATTTTCTGTGTGTTTTAATGCCAAAGTATAAATACAGAGTGACGGTATAAACACACGCCATACCTGGATAAGGAATCTTTCCATATGTAACGATTTCATACAGAAGAATCCCAAACGACCACACGTCAGATTTAATAGTGAAAGATCCATAGTTAATTGCCTCTGGTGCTGTCCATTTAATAGGGAATTTTGCGCCTAAAAAAACCCCAAAACAGTACAGTCTCAATTAGTCAAAGGCAAATTTAAGCACTCAACGTCGTCACTGAAAGGTCTTAGATGACTTGCCTATGACACCCCTGCGTTAGCAGTTACCAGCATCTCCTTCTGTCCAAGAGTTATCAGCATTTCTGCATTTCACATTCACCCTTACATACAAAAGCAGTAGCAAGTCATACCTTAAAATACTGTCTTTCATGTCTAATTAACTGATTTTAAAAAAAACGCACATAAAAGCAAACTCCTTCCAGTTACATAAGAAAAGTTCAAACAGTCTTTGTTGGGCAATATTACATTAGCTCTTCAGACAACGAAGAGTAATACAAATGATTCTCTCCGTGCACTTTTTAGCCTGCTCTATCATTCTGGCACAAAATATCAGGTAAGCTATGAAACTTTTCTGAATGGCAGAAAACACATCAAGAAAACTCAGCATAAAGAATTTGTAACCTGAAAGATTCATTTAATCAATATACAATGTCTAGATCTAGCTAAAACCCACAGATATGGGTTCTGTACCTCTGAAAAGTGCTTAATCAGCCCCTTCCCTCTGATCTATTGCATACTGTTAGTGGCTGCTGAATAGCTCGTCTTCCTTTAATCACAACTGTAGTGCATTGTTCTTTTTCTTCCTCGTACCTCAGTTCTTCCCTTCTCATCCTACATTACCACAGTTTCCACCCAGACTGTGTGAAAATATGAGGTAGTGTCTTTAAAACGAGGGGGAAAGCCAGCCAGCAAACCAGCTCTGCAAAGTTACTCTAATGCAATCTGTGCATGGGAGCATAAACAAAAAATTTTCACTACAACAAACTGACTACGCACTTCTTGAAAGGATCCTTGACAACATTAGCAAAACACACAGAGCAAACCCCAGGCAAATATCTTTAACAGTATAATTTCCCCTCTTGACAGTCCCGGCCCTGCTGCGATGTTGCCTCCCATCCGTGTGCTGAACAGGGATGTGACCCAGTCTCCCAGTGTCCCTACCCGTAGCAGCAATGCCACTGAACATGCAAATCAGTGTGCTGCAGCTCCTAAAGCAGCTTCAAAAAATAAACTGTTCTGCTAAAGGTTTTCTTGTTACCAGCAACTACACCTGCTAGGGTGTCTTCCTTTCCCTAAGTGCAAGGAGGTTCATATGGCACTTAAGGATGTGAAGAGAAAATAAGATCATATTTTCTTGACATTTAATTCAGCGGGTTGGAAGCTGTGGCGGTGCAATTAATTCGTTTAATTTAGAAAAAATGGTGTGCAGTTAAGTACGCTTCAGTTTTCTTTGTTCTTCAAATGTATTTAAAATAAACTTTCCCAAAAGCCTGGGGAGCACAGAAAGGGTTATTTGTTTCCTTATTCTTTTTCACAGTTGTTTGCATTAGAATGCTGCCTCTAGGAAGCTGTTAAGGCATTTGCTGTCTGTGGTGACCATATTATTGTTAGATACAGCCTCAGTGCCTCCCAGGGGCTGAAGTTCTAAAGACAAAATAAGAATACGTACCTTCCCTTGCTGTGTATTCGTTGTCTTCGATGACTCTCGCTAATCCAAAATCAGCAATTTTGCACATCAGTAAGTCTGAAACCAGAACATTTGCTGCTCTCAAATCTCGATGGATATAATTTTTTCTTTCTATGTATGCCATTCCTTCTGCAATCTGCAACCAAAACAACAATTTTGATATTTCAACACCACACATCACCATCAGCACGTCAGACCTCTGTTCTTTCAAGGCATCAGGAAAGCTGCACTCATTTATCCATTACCAGTATCTTTGGAGCATTTTTTAGATGGAGTCAAGGAAAGGGTGATTGCCATGGAAAACCTATGTGTAGATCCAGTCCTGCAAAACTTTACAGTAGCAACTTCAAAAGAATTGTCTGGGTGAGTAACAGCTGGCAGGATTAGAGACGTGTATTAGAGACATTTCCTGAAACAATTAGAATGTTCCTAAGATTTCTACTAAAATAATCTCTTGTCCAAATTATTCATCAGTTTATTTCCTAAATACTAAGAAAATCGAAAGAATTAAGTTAAACAAGATACAGGTGTTCTCTTAAAGACTGATGAAGCAACAGCGCAGACAGAGTTAAAAAAACCCAGCTTTCTATTTACCCAGTACAGGCCTGGGCAGTAAGGAAACAATTAGTAAGATAGGGAAAAAAAACCTTTACTTTCTTCTACAGTAACATGTACCTGCTCATACATGAGGAGTGTTTGGCAACAGCCAGCTCTCAGATACTATCGTAAGTAAATTTCATTTGTATTCCAGCAGCCCAACTTAATTTCCCAGTGCTTGGGAGCTGTCAGTTTTCCTCTTCCTTGTGACACTCTGGTGACGGGTCATTCCCAGGCAAGGCGCACGGTCCAGCCTGTGCCGCAGGTACCTCTCCAGGACACGTGTGGGTGGCTGGCAGAGCCCTTGCTCTCAGCCACAGGTTTTGGGGAATGCACAAGCTCTCAGATTTGCTAAAGAAGCAGCACTAGGGGTCCTTCTCCAGTGCCAGTCCCCAGCACACTCATACTTGGGCTCTTTCCTCCCCACCTCCGGAGAAGGCAAGTGCACGGATCCCTTCTCAGTGCCAGAGGAGCTCCTTTCAGCTCTGCAAGTAAAGCAGGCAGGAGCACCTGACCAAGTTTTAAGAAAACATTAACATAACTTCTGCTTATCCATTTTTAAAAAGTCCCCGCACACGCTGTCACCACTTACAACACAAAACCACACGGTCTTTGTTCCTCTTTTTTGGTTTAGGCAATGGAAAAATAGAGCCACTTGCCCACCCACTGCAAACCTCTTCTTACAAACCAATACCTTCTTCAGAGCAGAGCATTACGGTGCCCTTGTACAACGCAGGGGGGTACTCACACTAAACCAGAAAGAAACTCCGATGATGAAGAGAATAAAGAACACCTGCATTTCATATTTTCTAGAAGAAAGATGTTTTATAATGAAGGAAGCAGCTATAGTGAGTACTTGCCGCAGAGAGCCTTACTAGAGACTCACAGATGAAAGAGAAGAGCAGTATCTGATGCAGAGCCTGCTCTGCCTCTCTCTCCTCCCCATGCCCAACTTGGGTTTGGGGAGGAATGAGAGACGAAAGAGAAGGTTTTGCTGTAAGATCGGTGCTGAGGTTGGACCGGCCCTCTTGGCAGATATGACCAACAGGCAGACAGGTCCACTAGTGTCACCTAAAATACATCAACCATCACAAAGGAATCAACTCTCTTCCTACTTCCCTGTGCACAGATTTAATGTTTGGGCAAACTGCCGGCTGGGGAATGAATAACCACTTCACAAAAAGAGACATTTGTGACAGCAATACTTAAGTGTCCAAGCCCAACCAAGCAAAGCCATTGGAAAGCCTTTTTAATTTCCTCTTATTTGTGCCAGACTCACTGAAGTCATCAGCTGATTAGTCACAAATGAAGAATGTAACATCAAATAATCCATTATGTTCTCAGCAAATACAGACTGCATTTCAGTGAAATTCCAGGACAATGGTTTTGACTGCATTGTATCAGAGAAATTCAAAGAAGCCACATATGTGCAAGCACTTGGGCATGCAAAAAATTCCCAAGTAGGAAAAGAACAATGGGCAAGGATTTTGAATGAGAGATGGAGAGGAAACACAGCAGCTGGGCAACTGAATTCACATATCTGGTCACGTCAAACCTTTGCTTGTGGTTAAAAAAAAAAAATAAAATAAAAAGAGGATTTTTTGATCAAGGGAATGCATGCCAGAGCCCATGTGATAACTCTTTATGATAATTGTTGGGTTTTCATTGCCGAATGATATGGTAGAGAAATTCATGGGAACAAAAGAAAATTAAAGCTTTTTTCCTGCTCTTTTAATGATAACTGGTACTTGTCAAGACTGTTCTGCTGCATGTAGCTGCTACTCAGGAGCAGGATGGGACAGTTAACTGGGGCTTCTGGAATACATTTTGTGGTCTTTAAGAGAGGATTCTGCCCACAATGCACAAGTGTTACTACCAGGAAGGGAGCTGTTTCCCCTTCGCCTTTAATGAACTACTGACATACTTAAAGAAATACCCAAGTTAAATCCTTTTAAAAACAAGCAACCAACAAATCTCTAAATACTAGGAGCTATGCACCAAGGGTAACAATGGAAGAAAGGCCTTCTGGAAGAAATAAATTACTCCACAAGGCAGCCTCCATACTGTAAAGCTTCAGCTAAAAGTCACGCAATAAATGAATGACTCGGAGCCGCAGTTCTGCGTGCAGCTGTCACCCATGTTTCTCCTCTTTCTACCTGTGAAACAGGGGAATTACTTAACTTTCCGTAACACTTGTTGGTCATTTCACAAATAGGTATAAACCTCTTTCAAAATCCTGAAAGAAAATGGTAACATAAGTATGGAGCAAAGAGTGTTGCTTTCAAAACACGCGTTTCCT
Source organism: Falco biarmicus (assembly GCF_023638135.1). Classification (NCBI taxonomy): domain Eukaryota; kingdom Metazoa; phylum Chordata; class Aves; order Falconiformes; family Falconidae; genus Falco; species Falco biarmicus. The sequence goes on from NC_079290.1 coordinate 47,457,681, forward strand.
ACTTTCTCACCTATTTTTTGTAGCTTCTGAAGGTGTTCGAAGAGAGCAGAAAAAGCAGCAGAGGACTTTGAAGCAGGGAGGGGAGAACCTAATAAACCAGCATTTCAGAAGAGGACACTGTACTGTCACAGAAGAGCTACACCTGAAAAGCAAAAGCAGTCACAACCCACAGCCTTCCTTGGTGAAATATCACAGCTGACGTTAAGCAGCACTTAGAGGAACGAGCAGTCCTGTGCTGTTCTTTTTTTCAGAAGGTGAAACTCAGCTTTGTTTTAGTGGGTTTCTGGTGTTTGGTTGTTGTTTTAGTGGTTTGGTTTTTTTTGTGTTGGGGTTTTTTTCCCTACAAAACCAGACAACTGGATTCCTTCATAGCTCTGTTTTTCTACTCAAAGACATGTTTGCTTTCCACTTCCATTCCAACGTCAGTGACCCATTTTTGCAAAAGTTATTTCAAACCAGCCGTGTTTTGCACATAATTTGCAATGCTGTTTCTTCATGCAGAGAAGGGGGTTATGGCAACAGGTGTAATGGATTCTGCTGGTGCATTTCTAAGCTGTATGTAAAATGTGGGATGCTTTTTAGAGGCCAGATAGGTTTGCTTAAGGTCAACCTGATAGGATGTTTTTACATCATGCTGAGAACCTGTTGCACCACATTAGAAGGAAAAATAAATGACAGGGATCATGAAACAGAGTGGAATGAAGATAAAAGGGAATGAAAGAATGGCAAAATATGAAGTTTTTTTTTAAACCAGGAAAGCAAGTTTTAACAACCTGGAGGGCTGACAAGTGTAACCTGATGGGAAAGAAGTCTCAGGAACAACTACCCCATCAAAAAAATGTATAAGCACAAGGGTAAATCACACTTACCAGGAAGACAGTGTCTGATGAGAAAAATTTGGCTATATCGTACATGGTCAGAAACACCATAAAGCCAAAGTACAAAATACTAAAAAATACCCCAATATGAAAAAAATCAGAGGAGCCCACCCACAAAAAGTGCTACAAATAGTAAGTGTAAGTAGGGGTGCATCAGTAACAGGACAAGACCAAGGAGAACATTCACATTAAACAGATGGAGAAGACTACATACAAATGCTACAGAGAAGTTTTTAAATGCCTGTCTTTGCTTCAGCTTCCACTGAAAGGGCCAGGGATGCACATGTGGTTAACATGAATGACAAAACTGTAAGAACACAGGATGGAAAAGGGAAGAACTGGGTTAGGACAGTTTAAGTGGATATGAGTGGTTACTGAAAACTGTCAGTAAATCCAAACTCACACATCCTCACTCACCTGCAAAGCAGGCAAGCAAAATGGGGAAAAAAATACAAGTGATGAATCAGTATTTAAAACTGAGCATAGCTTTTATCTGGTTGCAAATGAAGCCAACTGGGAAAAAACCCAAAAGAGCATGACCTATCATTTCCAAAATTTGAAGAAGCAACTTGGCTAAGAACCTCTCCAACCCTCCCCTGCCTTATTTTAAACCAAAGTAATGTAGAAATGATTACTTAGAGATTGTTCAGGTACACTTTTAAAAATTTCCCTTTATGTTGTCAGATGCGGCTTTTACTCTTTTCAGGATTCATACTATGAACTACACATGAAACCGCAGGCAGTGGAAGGCAGGGACCTGTGAGTGATGGCAGGTACCTGTGAGTGGCGGCAGGTACCTGTGAGTGGCACAGAGTACCTCTGAATCAGGCACCTCTGTCACAGCTGCCTGCGAGACCAGCGAGGCTGAACCGCCGCATCCACTGCCTGCGGGCCATGCCAGGGCTGGGGTGCCTCCGAGAGTCCAGCTGTGAACAGGACATCCCAGCCACGTCCCTTGTCCTTGGCTCGGCAGGTGTGGGACACTGGCCTCAGAGCTGCTCTCAGCTGCCCACCTGGGCTGCTCAGGCCCACCGCTCGGTGGGATGCTTCTGCCAAAGCAGGTAAAGCGATAGAAAAAACAGACTGGAAATGAGTGCAAAGCACTTAGGGTGGGAGGGAGCATCCTGCTGGTGAATTTTAGGCAGAGGAAATCATGGAGCATAACCTGAGGTTCACACTACCTTAAATTCGATAATTCTCAGTTCCTAGGGAAAAGCTTCACTAACAACAGGCTGAAGTTTTGAAAGGTTTGAAGCAGACACGTGTTATTGATCTAGACAGGTCTGTCTTTGGACTGGCATTAACCAAAACCAGGTTTCTTTCATAAAGTCCAGACACATCATAAAATAAAATACACTTCCTGATCACAGAACTTTCAAAAAGAAAGTTTATCTTCTTGACTCTCTGTCTATGAAGAGGGTATAGGCCCTTTGTATTTGGCAACTGAAAACTGTTCCAAAATAATCACATTTTAATCTTCAAGTGATATTTCAGAGTAATACCAATTTTCAGTTTGCAACAGTGCTTATCTTAAAGGTGAAGTCAGGAAAGGTTACAAAAACATTTTTCCTCTTGCTCCAGTCAAGCAGCTATGTAGTCAAAGCAGACCCACAGGATAAAAAAAGGATTATTAAAGTAACGTAGATAATTATACTCCGGAACATTAGACAGTATCATTAAAAATGAAAGAAACCTAGAAAGAAATATGGTGAAACTGCAGTGGTAATCTCTGAATGCCAAATAGGGGTTAAAATTTATTCTAATTTAGGACTTTTCCCTCTCCCCTTAAAAGAGAGGGGAGAGAGGGATTAAAACACTGCACCAAAGATCTCTATTAATTTTATTGTAAGTTTAGTATTATTCTAATGGAATGGTAGCCTTAGAAGTCACAAAGAAGAGTTGCCAGTGAGGTGGTAGATCATAGATGAATTAATGAAAGTACCAGCACTGCATTTGAATGAAGACAGACTCTTTTTTATGACAAAGCTTTGACCAGTTTGAAAGTTATGATGTGAGTACGTTCAGTAACAACGGATATCATTTGCCTCACCACAGCCACCACACATGTGTGTGCTACATGATAGATAACAGATTTGTATAAAAAGCAGGAACAGGCAAAAGGTTCACTAGATTTGTGTCGTACTTTTTCAGCAGATCTCATCAAACTGAAACAAGTACGATTATAAGAACTTTGAAAAAAAGAATCAGGAGCTTTTTGGGTAAATTACCTCCGGGGCAAGACAAAAACCAACTAGCAAAATGCAGAGTTTGCCAGTCACTTTAGTGCTGAAGGAGCAGGCTGCTGCCTGTAGATGACCAAGGGGAATATGGGCAGTGCCCCTGCCGACTGTCTTGGCCTGCTGCATCAGCAAGACTTGGAGGTATAGCTCATGGACAAAGCAATGGAATTTGCTTTCCCTTAGCTGGGAACCAATGATTAATAGCACCTTCGGGTTCCCTGAACCCACTGACTGCAGAGCCCCAGGAAGGGGAACTGCTGGGCAGCTGTGTCAGCTGATGCCTGCTGGATGCACAGCAGCTGCAAGCCCAGCCAGCGAGGTTGCCATGCTGCGGACCTATGCACCGGCAGCCGTCACACAGGCAGGGAAGCAGGCTCAGGTTTTGCTTTCTCTGTATTCCTGGCTGTTTCTGGCATGTCCGACATACTGACAATTCTGCTGACTTCTATGAGAGATGCCACAGCTCTCCTCTTGCCTGAAGCAGGTAGTACGTGCTTGAAGGTACGTTTGCAAAACTCAACTTCCTTTAAAACAAAATATGTCTGATCTTATTTAAGTAGTTCACCATGAGCTTCCTTCTATGTTTGTTTTTGGTTTTGTTTTTTTTTTTAACATGTTCTGAAACATAGCTCTCCAAATTTCTTTCCCCTTAGGCTGTACAGAGAGGTTAACATCACTACTGTAAGAATAAATTAGTGTTCTATTTGTACAAACCAGATTCATACCAAAAATAATAGACACATTTTGTTCTCTTCTTTATATACAGCCTACATTCTGGAAAAGTGTGACCCACAGGTCTGCGGTGGAATTACCATTACCTTAGCGGTAGACCAACAGAGTTTGTACATATTTTTGTCTGTCTTTTGTCCTAAAGACCCATCAATTAACATTCAGACTGTCAAGAATCAGAGAAGACCAGTAGAGCATCTGCGATGGTCAGAGGGAAATCTCTGGTCTGAGAACCACAGGCAGCCTGCAAGTGTATTCCACAGAGTCCTGTTATTACCCAGTGGCATTAAGGGCTCTTTACAAATGTGCTCAAAAAAACTACAAATGCTTTCCGTAAGAAAAATCCCAGCATCTCTGTTGTAAAGTTTGGTTTGGGCTGCAGCTAGAAATCCTCAGAGAGGCCTTTCTGAACATCCCTTTCAGATCACTCTGCAACCCAGTGCATGGCTCGCTCTCAGGAATTTCTGTCGATAGCCTACATCTTAGGTGGAGAGAGTGACTTCTCATATCACCTGTGCTGCACAAGGTCTCTGAGGTCAAGTGCAGGAACTGGCTCTGAGAGGCTGCTGTCAGGTCAGGGTGACAAAGTGACGTCCATTTCAAGTGACCCCACCTTCAAAGCTCTGTAAATGACAGTCGCTGACCCCTGTCATCTTGGAAGTGATTTACCCAAGTTGTACACAGTTCCAAGTTGACCTCTAGTTCATTAAGCTTTTTAAGCCTTAAATTTCTGAAAACACGGTATTCATTTAAAATGAACACAACATCCCTAACTCCAATAAAAAGCTCTGCTGTAAAACCTCATGTGCTTTCCCCTCTACATCCTGCGTCTCCTTTCATATCACTCCTCACAGATGTTCTTCTTTCCCTTTAATTTTACACACTAACTTCAAAGCTACATTTTTTTTCCTGTCCACTGTTATGCAACCCTCCAGACACTGACCTGGGATCCCGCAGGTTTTCCACATCTACAGTGCTTTTGCCCCACTAAATTCTTAAGGACAAGTTACCCAAACAGTTCAAAAAACTTAGAAAGCCCTATAGCTACACTGAACTAACAATTATAGCAAAACCAGCTCCTGCATTGAACCTGTTAAATAAAAATCTGTATTTGATATATTGAACAACTACATAACAATATGTGATATATAATATACCATAGAATAGAAAAGTTCCAGTTGGAAAGGAGTCTCCCAATCATCTAGTCCAACTGCTTGACCACCTAAGGCCACTTTCACCAGAAGTTAAAGCATCATCCAAATGCCTTTTAAACACTTGACAGGTTTGGGGCATTGACCACCTCTCTAGGAAGCCTGTTCTGGTGTTTGACCACCTTCTCAGTGAAGGAATGTTTCCTAGTATTTAATCTTATATTTATTTATATAGCAATAATTATATAAAACAGTCATATAATATTCTTATAGTGAATTTTTGGTATAAATCCCTAATGTTTTATTAAGTCTTTTTAAAGTTTTCTCATCTTTCCTCATGAATTGTAACAAGTTACTGTAATAGGGTATAACAGTCTGTAAACTCTAATGCATAATAAAAACCCTAAAAGGTTGGTGAAACAATAACCTACCAGCAATGCCTTCATTAAGCACAATTCTTACTCTATTTTCTTATATGTCTCCCTGGACATCTAATGCTGGCAACTGTCCGAGGCCAAACACTGGGCTCGGCACCTTTGATCCTGGCTTTGACACACAAATCACTCTGGAGTCTCTATCTACAGATTTCATTTATGACATGGGATAACTTGCAAATTTTGAAACAGCCACCTTGGTTCATAAATCAGGTACCAGTACCTGAAACATCATTTAATTAGATTTCATTTGTTTCACAGTAATTTACACACAGACTCTGAAACCAACAATAGTCCCTTGAGGTTAACAGCAGTTTGACCAGTTGACCCAACTTAAAAAGTAAAAGTGGGACATTTATTAACACTGAAGGAATCTCATAAGCACGAACTCACAAACTTGCACTTACACTTTCAACTCACAGCCACTTGAATTGAATGCTTTCCCCAAAGGAAAGCAGCTGCATACCACTGCCATCTAAGTAGGGTATCACTGCCACCTGAGCATGTCACCAGCAGTACCTAAGACTTAAGCCTAACTTCATATATTCCCTTTGAAACCTTTTTTATCTATTCCCTCCTTTTAAGTAACCTTATTTACTCAGAACAAAACTTACTTGAAAATTAGATTCTTTTATAATGCAAAAAAAATTAAGATAAAGTTGCCCGGCATGAGTTTCAGACTTAGAGAGAAATAAACGCCATTAATTTTGAATGTATTTCTTAAAATGTACCTGAGCAGAGAAGTCAATAAGCTTTGGAAGCAACAATTTAGTTCCTTCATCACTCTTCAGAAAATCCAGCAAACTTCCTGTTACAAGAGAGAAAAATTAAGTCAGTGGAGCTTATTACCAAAATAAAGGTCATGCCAGGTTCCCAGTTTTCTGGATCACAAAAGTTTACAGTGAAATGTTTTGATGTATTTTCAAGCTGACTACAGTAAGGCAGTCTCTTTTAATCTACATGATTTACCAACAGTAACATCCAAGACATTATGTCAGGCATCCAAGTTTTGCCATTTTCCTGGACGTAGGAAACTCCCATCAGACCATACCTTATTTCAGCGGTGCTGAGTTTGATAAGTACCCTAGTCTACAGACTATCAGGAAAGCTGTCTAGAAGAATCACACATATCAATTCTTTCCAAGTCACAAAGAATAAGTAGCTCAACACTTGTGAAGTTACCAGCAGAATTGCTTGAAAACAGAACAAAACAAGAAAAGCTACTACACAAGGCAACCTGAGAAGGAAACACCACTTATTTTGTGTAGTAACGCTCTAATATTTTTCTAATACTGCAGCCATCCTTGCAGGACCACTCATCGTTCACTTTATTACACAGATTTTTATCAATTCAAGGGCCAGATCAAGGCAATTTCTAAGATTTGTTTTAAATGCCTTGCTATGACACCAGACAAAAAAAGTTATGTCGGTAGCCCAAAGGAACCAGACCTGTTTTGGACATTATGCTCTTGCATCTGAAACAATTAAAAAATGCTACATTTAAGAAAACTGTAAAAATAGTTTCTTCCACAAATGCAGCAATGAGCCATAGAAGTAAAGCCCCAGCCCTCCTCCAGGACAGCTGCATTCAGAGCACTCAGAAAAATAATGCTAAAATCCCAAGTTTTCATTTTTTTTATGCCTTCCTTTTTAAAGAAAAGGGACTAATTGAGGAGAAGCAGAAGAGTTTACTAAAACGTGTCTTGCAGATCCAATGTTGTTCTCACCTTTTGCCATAAATTCTGTTATAATATAAATAGGCTCTTCTTTGGTCACTACAGCATAAAGCCTAACAAGCTTGTCATGCTGAAGTGTTTTCATGAGGTTGGCTTCCTCCAGGAATGCTTGCACAGACATCGTTCCAGGCTTCAGAGTCTTCACAGCAACTTTTGTGCTATTGTGATAGTAACCTAAAAGGAGGGAATACGATCAGTGCACTTGAAGTTACTCTGCGCTGCCCAGCACCCCGACTAATAAGAATTTGTAAAGCAGGTGAGGTTAGATTCCAGTAATAGCCAAGAGCCTGAGAGCAAATGCCAGATGTATCACAAATATTTATGCTAGAATTCCTTTTTATTTTGCAACTGATACAACATTGCAGTGAAAAATAATCCATTCCCTCTTTTCAGTAATCAGGTATCTGAAAAAAAAATAAAAATGAACCAAGCAAATTGTCTTACTTCATGCTAAGCTTTCATTTACAAGTTGCCCATAAAATATTCAGTCAAGAGATGTTTTAATGAATGTCCTCTTATATTGTCCCAGAATTTAATAGGCTCCATGGATAGTTTGCAAGATTCTGGAGCATCTTTAAATCCCATGATTATAGCCATTTTATGCATGCCAGTCTCATGCTTATAACCTTCTCTGTAACCCTCAGCACTCAAAACAGGGCATTGCGGGAAAGTGCAATCACACAAGCGTTCTCATGACCAACAAAGATATGCTGCCAGGACTGCAATCCTGCAGTGTTCAGCACAAGATTTAAAACGTGATTAACTTCTTATCACATAGCCCATGCCAAGAGTGGAGGAGACTGTGGCTGTTTCATTTCTCTGTTTATCAAACCTTCTAACGTAATATTCTAATTATATAAAAAGCAACTATCAGTAAAGAGAAAAGCAGTGAATTATTTCCTGATTTAATGTTTTCCAAACATTAAATAAATGTTGAAATATCATTAAAGAGTAGCAAGCACTGATCCTAAAGTTTATCTTGTGAAGTCATTTAAATTGAAAAATAAAAGAAATAGAAGAGAGAGAGAGTAAGATTGAGGAATACAAATGCACCTTTTGTCCCCCACCATACCCATTTCAACATCACAAAAATATTTCTCGGAAGAGGTAAAACTTTCATGACTCAATGAAATAGACTCATTTCCTTATTCAGCAACAATCCAGCCAGTATTGCCACAATGGCTACACTTCCAAATGGGAGTCCACAATTTCCTTACACTATTTATCATCTGTCCTGGTTTCAGCTGGGATAGGGTTAATTTTCTTCTTAGCTAGTACAATGGTGTGTTTTGGCTCTGATGTGAGAACAATGTTGATAATGCACAGGTGTTTTTCAGTTGTTGCTGGGTGATGTTTATACTAAGTCAAGGACTTGTCGGTTCCTTGGGCCCTGCCAGCCAGAGGGCTGGAGGGGCACGGGAGATAGGGAGGGGACACAGCCAGGACAGGTGACCCGAACTAGCCAAAGAGGTATTCCATACCATATGATGTCATGCCGAATATATAAGCTGGAGGAAGAAGGAGGAAGGTGGGGACATTTGGCATTATGGCATCTGTCTTCCTGAGTAACCGTTACGCGTGATGGAGCCCGGCTTTCCTGGGTGTGGCCGAACACCTGCCTGCCCATGGGAAGCGGTGAATTAATTCCTTCCTTTGCTTTGCTTGCGTGCGCGGCTTTTGCTTTACCTATTAAATTGTTCTTATCTCAACCCTTGAGTTTTACATTTCTTTCCGATCCTCCTCCCCGTCCCACTGGGTGAAGGGGAGTGAGTGAGCAGCTGCGTGGGGCTTGGGTGCCAGCCAGGGTTAAACCATGACATCATCCTAACATAAGAAAACAGTGGCGAAGCAAGGAACTAATTTCCAGATCTTAAGGGATTGCTCTAACCACTACATCTTCTATCACCTTTTTAAAAGAAGAATCATCACCTGAGAAAGGCCACTACATCTATGACAAAATATTCACCTGCATGATTATAAAATCTATTTTTCCAAACATGATCATGTCGAAGCATAACAAAGACCTAGTAATAAGAAATGACAACTACAGGTCAAATCTGCTCTTAAAGCTCAGGTATACAATTTCTATCTACCAGAAAACCAGATGTTAAATATATTTCTGCTTATGAAGCAGAAAGCATATTTGTATTTTTTCTACTATTCCACCCCACACCCTAAAGCACAGCATGAGTTCCACTCCCAATTTGTTGAATACTCTATTGAACACACCAATTAATATCATTATTTCTGTGAAGTAATTGCGACCAACAAACTTCACATTAAATATGTAACAGTATTTCACATTCACTAAAGAGATCCACCAAACTAGGGTTCTACTTACAGAAAGTTTACTACAATACTTCAGTGACACTGAGGTGTTCTGCCAGAGGAAAGCCTACTCTGACCCTCTGGTGGTAACACACAAAGCAAATTAGGTGATGAGAGCTCTAGAGATAACTGATACTGATGTCTCCCATGATCACTTATTTCATCAGGTATTGGGAGGGATGGGACACCAACACACCGAGGAAAGGTGGTTGTGAACTCTATGAGCACACACAATGGCACCTGTAAGAAAATAGACCTTTGACAGTTTGGCAAAGCTGCTGTTTGTCACCTCTTTTGCCAACTCATTAGCAGCAAAACCAGCATTAGCTTGATTCGGACTGAGCACCACATCAAATCTGGAGCAAGCAGCATCTTTTTAAAGCTTAACAAAGTCCTAGTCCTCATGCCAGGTTACTTGCCATTACTGTGAGAACCTCTGTGGTAGTTTCCATAAAGATCATCTGCTTTACAAGCACAGTCTTACTGTACAGGTAAGAAACTCCAGGCTTTGTGCAGGCGGACAGAAAACTGGTGACCTCAAAGCGTTTCAGCAACAGCAGATTTAAGGTTCAATCTACATCACAGAAGGATTCGAGTGATAGACGGGGAGCTGTGGGAAGGGGTAGCTACAGCACTGCATCACTCCCACTTCCTACAGTACCTGGGGCTCTGAACCCTTCGCTAAGGTCTGCCACGGCTGAACCGAACCCGGCTCTGGGTGTAAACCCAGCATTGGCTGAGTCACTGTATTCCTTGCTGTATGATATGAATGAACATACGGTCAGTTTGTTACCTAAACACAAATTCAGAAAGATAGATAAGCAATGAAATTCTTGCTTACACCCAGAACATCTAACATAAAATTCAGATTCTTCACAGCTAGAATCCATTTCTGATACTGGCAAGTTTTATTGATTCATTTTAGATGTCTTTTATTTTACTAACAGTACCTCTACGGCGTGATTTACTCTGATTTTTCCATCAGCTGCATAAGAAAATACACCTCCAAAATGCATATTACTTATATTCTAATTTGGAGGTTACTGAATGAGAGAATCTTTTACACCTGAGATGCCAGCAAGATGTGCCTCATTAATAAAATACACCATAATGGCTCCGTTTGGCATGTTAACTTTTCTCTTAGCCCTGCTTGAGAATTCTCTTCATGGATTATTAATACCACAGAGCATTATGGTTCACATCATATCAGTGCACACTAGGAACAAAAATGCATAAAACATAGACCCTGCTCTTGCAGTGCTATTCTGGTTCATCGCATCACTCAAGAAGCTGCCCAGATGCACTGAACTCTGTGGTCAAAAACCTTTCCTACCACAGCAGGCAGCAAGTCTCTCTGCAGTTTAGACTTCTGTTAAAAATGATACGTGATGCAAGCAATAGTACGCAAGTCTGACAAATGCTATGATCACTTACGCAGAGAGCCATGTTGTTCTCTACATGTCAGAATAGAATCCTCCAAAAACTGTTAGTGTTTCAGGTATTCACTTTGGAGTTGATTACAGTTATTTTGACAGAGCGGTATCTTGGACATCCAGGTTGCCCCCAGAATCTTGCCCAGGCTTAATCGGGCCAAGCTGTGATAGGAATTCATAACAGACAGTAATAAGGTTGAGCCTAATGTATCTGACCAGATCTCCAGGACTAAAGACGAGCAACATTGTGAACAAGCCTCCAAGATGCAGCTTTCTCCTTCCTCTGCTTTTGCAGTAATTCTCTGCAAAGTTGTACTGGGAACAACTTGTTTGAGCTACGGAGGTATGGCACTATAGAAGCCAGACAATGTGTCAGGCTGTTACGACTGCAGGAGGTACTGGGGAAGAGACTGAGGAACAGCAGCTTCTCTGCATCCTATTTCATGTGAGCACATCACTCCCCCTTCACTAACTACAGCCATCACTCAGCTGAGGAACAGAGGAATGCAACAGTAGTTCTGTCTCTAGCTCATCTCCACACAGCCCACCCACTAAACGTGAAAGCAGAAAGCCCAGGCTGCAGCCTTCCAACCACTGCAGTGGTGGAGGGCATCGCATGGGAACACAACTCTGCCATGCTGTTTTCATCTATCGTGTCAGCACAGCTGATGCCCAGCACACACATATACACTAACTTGATAGCCTAAAACCAGAAAGTCTTTATAAAACATATCAAGATACACAGAGCTGTAATGAAGAAAGAAATTAAATGCACGTGCAGTGACAGACAGAAATGGAAAATTGATGGTCCTTTATAGCAAGTTTTCTCTGTGTGAAAAAAAAAACTCTTCAGAGTTGGAGTAGATTCTCCTGCCCACTTCGTAAGTGACAGATTCCCTGCACAGGTCACACAGGAGCACAGCCGAGTGCTTGGGATATATGGGCCTGCTGTATATTCATAGGGTTTTCTTAGTCCCCCCCCAAGCTAACTCCCTCCAGAATGTGCAAGAGGAAGATGTCAGCTTGGAAGCCCAAAGAGTACTTATGGAAAAACTAAAACAAAAAGTCTATAAAAGATACGGTGGCATATCTTCACATTGCAGTAACAGCATTATCTCCATCTTCCTACATATCACAGAATCACAGAACTAGTTGAGTTTGGAAAGTTGTCTGGTCCAACCTCCCTGATCAAGCAGAGTCACCTAGAGCTGGTTGTCCAGAACTGTGTCCAGTTGGTTTTTTAATACCTCCAAGGATGGAGACTCCACAACTTCTCTGGGCAACCTGTGCCCGTGCTTGGTCACTCACACAGTGAAAAAGTGTTTCCTGATGTTCAAAGGGAACATCCTGTGTTTCAGTTTGTCCCCGTTGCCTCTGGTTCTGTCACTGGGCACCACTGAGAAGAACCTGACTCCGTCCTCTGTGCACCCTCCCTTCAGGTGTTTAGATACATTGATGAGGTCCTCCATGAGCCTTCTCCTCTCCAGGCTGAATGGTCCATGCTCTTTCAGCTTTTCCTCATAGGAGAGATGCTCCAGCCCCTTAACTATCCTTGTGGCTCTTCACTGGGCTCTCTCCAGTAGCTCTGCATCTCTCTTTACTGGGCACCCTAGTTCCCCTGATTGGGATGTTCTTCCCTCTGAAACCACAATTCTAAGTACCCTTTATCAAGAAGATATTTATTTAGTATTAAATCATGGAACAGTATTTCTCTCTAATTCACTCTATGGCTGACAAATAATTTTGTTCTATATGAGGAGAGAACATAACAACTAGCTCTTTCATCAGGAATAGCGTAACAACTAGTAACAACTAGGTTATTCCTCAGTACCTCCCCCTAACTCCTGATGCCCCTGCTCGACCATTAAAATACAGAGTGTTTGCTGACACCCTGCACTGCACTGCTGACCTAATGTGTCTTTTCCAGCTTGAACTTCTTTGGTACTAAGATTAACCGTGCTCCTGATTCGAGAGGATCTGTGCCATGCAAATCAGCTTCTCTTGCTTCAGAAAGGAAGCAGAGAAGAGGAAACACAGCAATTGCTTTCACAGAACATTAATTTTTCTCACAGTGCAGCAATTCAGATGCAGGGGTTAGGCCCAATTTAGATGTTAAAATAACGACACAAAGGGGAAACATCTTGAACCAGAAACACCCTTTTAAAGTTTTATGCCTTTGTGTGCGTATGTGCAGAAGTAGTTGCTTCCCAAAACTATCTACATTTTCAAGCAGGTGATTACCTTCTGCCACAAAGTCTTCCACAGTGTTTCAGTGTCAGTTAAACATTTCTTGAGCTGGTATATATAGATAGAGAAAATTGCACAATGGCTGACACTTGCCTTAATTAGTATTTAAGTTGTCACTCACATGTATCATAGCTAGAGGGTTTCTGAAGCTTTTTCTTACGAAGGCAGATGAAAGACCGAGTTTGCCTATGTTATGTTATAAAGATGTGTTGCTTGCTTTATTTATGTGATTTCTATCCAAAGACTGCATGTATGGTTGATTTGGAGCTTTCTGATTGACACCGTAGTTGTGTGTGGGATTTGCCACTCAAACAGCATCACTCTGTGATTTACTTTTCTAAATGTGAGCATCTCTTCAAAGCAATGACATTCCCACCAGACTGCCACAGTCCTGTGGGTTATCAGAGCCCCTTCATAGCTTTGTGTCTTCTAAAGCTTTCAGGTGCACTTTTAACTTGCTCAGAAATGTCCTGACTATAGAATCTTGCTTGATAATGATGATGATGATAATGATGATGATGATAATAATAATGGTCACCTGATCTATTATTATTATAACTGTAACATTTAAATATAACATCCAAGGGAGATTCAGGGAAGGTTTAAGAGAATGATTTGGCCTGAAAAAACACCCTAATGAAGACTTTGGGAGGAAGGTACAGTTTATCTCAAGTAAGATGATAACAGGTAACAAGTGTGTAAGTAATGAATAGTACATAGAACATGCAATATGGAACCCAAAAGGATACTCAGATGCCCGAATAGGCAGCATTTCAGAAGCAAGAAGATCAAATAATTTTTACAGAATATGATTAGATACTGGTCATAGCCCCTTGCCACAGGAAGTCACTGAGTCTAAGAAAATATTGGTTTTAAGCAAACAAAGCTAATTATGGTTATAATAATTTACGGTATCATTTTTTGCCAAGTATATATTAACATTTACAACTTGTAAGTCTTAGGATACTTTCATTATTGGGGACTTGTATGATAATTCAAGGTAGGGGGTGATCAGTCTCTAATCTTCTCACTACATAGGTCACCTACTTTCTGAGCAGCAAGCTGGCAGACTGCAATCTTGGATAAAGTGTCCCCTTTTTTCACCCAGTATAGCAGTCCCATGTATCACATTGCAGCATCTTCTTTACCAAGAGACAATGAAAACTCTGTACATAATCACTAAAATGCACAATTTCTTTTTATTTCATGTTCTTTACTACTTTCTGATTTGAAACAAAATTCTGAGAGGCCCACTGATTTTGAGAATCAGGAGTCACATCTTACTATAACCTTCTACCTCCCCCACAAAGCACAACCAAAATCTACCCTGTTGTCTGGCCTTCTAAATTACCGTGCTTACTCACTTTTTTCCTTTAAAAGACACCAAAGGATTTGTTCCACATCTCCATCGAGTATCTTTCCTCTCACAAAGCCTCTCGCCTCACAGGAAGGTATATTCTGGGCCTAATATTGTGGATGCCCCATCCCTGGAAACGTTCAAGGCTAGGCTAGATGGGGCTTTGAGCAACCTGGTCTAGTGGAAGGTGTCCCTGCCCATGGCAGCAGGGTTGGAACTGGGTAATCTTTAAGGTCCCTTCCAACCCAAACCATGCTGTGATTCTGTGATTCCATGGTTTTGCTGTTTCACAAGTTTGGAGCAAGGTTCGTAACCACTCTTTCTGAATGACTCTGCTATGACACTTCTTTCAGCAGATTTAAATACTCATTTCAAAGGAATAAACTTACCCATCCAGACTTCTCCAAACTGACCAGCTCCAAGTTTCTTCACTAATTTAATCGATTCCCTTGGAATTTCCCATGCATCTTTATCCCATGGTTTCTGAGGCTTGGGACTAATACAGGCTTTTTCCAACTTTCTGCATAAGCCATCTGATTGTTCTGGTTTTCAAAGGAAAAACAAAATATAAAAATTGTTACACTTATGTGCCTCTCCACTTGAGACAAATATTATTTCATTGCAGGTGTGCCCTAACCAGTTCAAAATAATGTTCAGACTAAATAGATGCTTTGATGAAAATGTAACCTTTCTGGTGCTTTCACATAACTAAATGCCTCTGAACTGAAATTTGGTATTCAGGGGCAAATTTAATGAAGAAGTGCCATATGCATCTGGTTACCATCAGATTATTAAGGGGGTTTAGTACAATTTGTACCAAATAAATACAGTACAAGATCTGATTACTGACAGTATGTTGATGAAGATACATACACACTGGAGTCAGGCTTGGGACCTGTGTTCTGAATTTGTCATTAAATTTTCTTGCAGCACGGTTTCAGACACATGTGCATGCACGCATAAGTAGGTCACCATTATTTTTTCTCTAGACACTGACCAGCTACAACTTTAATACAAATATCAAATAATTCTCAGGTTTTCCAGCTGTGCCAAAGAATTACCACATATGTCTAACAACTCAGAGTAATCTCATGGCCAAGTTCTCAGTGTGACTTTGAAAAGTCACTATATGATTTTCTATCCTACATTTTTCTTCTTTGTCTTCCCAATGTCAAGACTAAAAAAATCATAATTTAGAGCTACCCACCAGGAGGTTATGCAGGATGAAAAGTCAATTCTGTAGCAAAAACATTTGTAAAACCTTGTCCCTTACCCCTCCCCTCCCCCTCTTCTTTTTTTATAATAAATATATGTACATTCTGTGTGGGTACAATTTTATTTCTTTGAAGTCAATGGGCTTTTACTTCCTTCAAGATGCCATTAACAATACATAAATAAATAAATAATTGTATAGGAAAAATAAAAACAATTCCACATTCAACACCAGATACAGGAAGACATTCAAAAGTCTATAGGTATTTCCGCTAACTGTGAATACAAATTTACTTTCAAATACAGAATTAATTTATTTACAGTGCAGGCAATTCTTACTATAGCTTCCCATCATCATAACTTTGATGAAGTGTTTTTAAAACTATTCTTTATTTCACAATGGTATGCCACTGAGCAAGCAGCATTAGGTCTGATTATGATAACAGCATTACTTGGGTTCCAACCAGTTTTACTTTATCTTTGATAACACGCATACCTGGGTTATTTAAAAAAAAAAAAAAAAAAGATAGATACTGACGCATTCTATTAAGTAAACCACTAACTGATTCAACTTACTTTGGTAATGTTTGATCATATCATTGATGGTGGGAAAAGTTATTCTTGGAGAGATGTAAAATCCTCCATTGTCTAGACTCCTAATTTTGTAGTGCTTAATAACATCGCCATGTTGTGGATCGTAGTCTCTTATGGAGAGAGAATAGCTGCCTGTGGATAAAGAAAGAATGATCATTAACAGATAGCAAAAGTCTACAGTGTCCACCACATACACAGCTGAGCCTAACAAAATCACCTTTTTATCTGGTTTTTTTTTTACTCCCTTATTTCCTCAAAAAGCGTTTTGCAATCAACAGGAGGAAGTTAGCTAACAGCCAGTCCTGAACCAGTCACCAAAATGCTTACAATCACATTTTCTTTTTCAGTTTTATTCAACAAACTCAGGAGTTCCATAATCCAGGCAGCTCCACATCCAATGGCCACTTCTGCAGAAAGTGCCCCCAGCTCGAGTGGAACTGGCTGGGAAAGCAAGGGCAGGGCTCTCACACAACTCCGGCAGACGCTGAAATTTGGAGATCAGCGTTTTGGAAAAAAAAAAACATGCTGGACGTGGCGGGCCAGCCAGCAAAAGGATAGTTTGGAGATGGCTTGAGACATACAGGAGGGAGAGCAGACCTGTCAGTCCTAAGGAAGCCGAACCTCAGCTGGGATTTGAGACTGGGCAGCACAGCATCTACCCTTAACTACAGGGCTCTTTGTTTCTTCTACTCATACGATTCTTGTCATCCATTTTCAAAGGATAAGAAACCACCTCACCCTGTCTCTCTCCCCACACACAGATCCAGTGACAGAAGGGGATAGAAAAAAAATGTTTTGGGGGCACTTTGCCTTACTTTCAGCAGACTACGTTGAATTTCAGAGTCTTATTCCGAGAACTTCATTTAGGAGTCTTATCTGAGAGCACAGAAATAATGATATGGGCCCATTACAGAGTGCTACCTGATCAAGAATCTGTTAGGGCCGGAAAAGCCACCCCAAGGAGAGAACAGACATGATCCTCTGAAGGGATACATGCATCTTCTTCTGGAGGATCCAGTGCTAGAGTATCCAGCCAGGCTGCCGTCAGAGTCCAGATGCTGGGGCAGAACCTGAGATTCTCTTCTCAAAGTTCCAGCTGAAGAGCCTGGAAACTTCACTAAGCTTTTCAGTACCAAGAGCTCTGTCTACAGCACAAACCTCAAGCAAAAAGCTTTTTGCCAAAAAAATCACACTGTAGTGCAGAAGTGTAAACACTCATTATGCAATAACTAAACTTTAAAACTTGTAGCAAGGATACAGACCCAATAACAGAAGACTATAAAATGCAGCATCTACTATTTACAGTGAAAAGTGTTCTGCAGTAAAGGAATCACAAATGTTAGGAGGAGAAAAGACCTCTCACTTCCTTCATTCCTGCTTCTTGTCAGTATAATCACACACACACACACACTTTTTTTCTTTTATTTCTATCTCAGCTTTGGGTGTTAACCTGTAACTCTTTTCTCTCCTTTTCCTGGTAATTTTCTGATCCTTCTCATTCCTACAGAACTGCAGAAAATTCACACAATAGGACACACTGGGACTACTCCACACCCAGTGCCACCTGATGCCAATTTTGGTGAAGACAGTCTTCAACTATTATTAATTCCAAAGTAACCCACCTCAAAGCTTACCTTTTAATGTTTCACTTTCTCTGATAAGGAAAGCTCCAGGACTATTTCCAGGAGCCAGGAGTTGTCTTTCCGCATCTTTTCGGGTTATGTCTTTGAAGAACCACCTGAAAAATATTTCAAAGAGTCAGAACTATTTCTCTCCCCCAACCACAAAGGATACACCACCAGGGTGAAGAAGAAGTTTGCTAGAGCCTAGGAGAACTTACTCTTCTGTTTCCAGGGTGTTTACTTTTGCTACGTAGTTGCTGGGAATGAAGCCTTCCTTCCTCGTGGTAAGAGATTTTGCTCTCCACCATTCTCCCAGCCTGAAAATAGAAACAACAGTAGTATCCACAGGAAAGAAAAATGATTAAGCATTACTTGGGTCCTATTGTGCTGATAACATTGCCCACACTGGAGACAAAGGAAGCATCTTTCCTCTGAACTCAAGCCCCCTAAGAAGCCATTGGCTCCATCAGATCAAGGTTACTGTCACCAAGGGCAGATGCCAAGTCCTACCAAAATTTCCACATGCAGTTGTATTTCATATGTACTCTCTTATCATTCATACTCTTGTGTTATGAGTAGGATATGAAAACATGGTAAAGGGAATTAGGTGAGCCCAAAGAAAAACTACAATACAATCAGTACTGTCATACTTACTCCTCAATAACTTTCATTTTTTCTCCTTTTTTGAAGGACAAGTCATCTTCATGAATGCCATCGTAGGGATACAAAGCTATCACAATGACTCCATGCTCCTCTGTTTCTACAAAGGTAGAAAGCCAAAGGCATGTTTCCATTATTTTGCAGGCTGACAGGGCATACCACGCAGCAATGATTCCTATGAAAACGTACCTTCATTGGCAAACCTCTGTCCTGGTAAAAGCTGTGCTTCTGGATTTGCCTACAATAAAATATGTCTTTAATTAAGCAGTTTTAGATCTTTGTGACAAACTTACATTACAATCACATATTACTCCGTTGCTTTGGTATCATCTTATATGTCTTAAATTAAAAGGAAATGTTCCAATCTTTTCCTGCCATTCTTCAAAAGTGAATTACAACATAAAATATAGTCAGTCCTCACTAGAATTTTAATTGAGCAGCTCAGATGTTGGGAAGGCGTGACGCAAGCCATGGGGAGGAAGTTCACAGCTTTGTGACTTCTGCTGATGAGGCTTTAGGCAGGGCACTTTAGCAGGGCAGTTACTAACATGTAGCTGTCACACTGAAGAACTACAAGCACAGTTATGTTGCTAAGATCGTGCAAGAAAAAAAGAAAGAGTAATTAAAAAAAAATCATGGTAGTTTGTGACGTGTGTACATTGACTGAGAGTGTGCTGAGTCCACTGTGTCAGCTGGTGAGAGGGAAGGGTGTTGTGCACACCCGCAGAGAGCACGGTCCCTGAGTAAGGGTGGTCAGGACATATGGTTTCCTCAGCACGGCAGAGAGGGTGGGGGAAAAGGTACCAGTCAGTCTGCAAAACAGCAAACCAACTTGGTATCCGACAGGATTCCCCTTCACAGCACCCTTCCTTTCTAATGCCAGGCAGCACACACAGAACTGCCACTAGCTTGTTCCTCCTGCCGCACAGCCCTGCTCCCTTCGATACCCTCCGCTCTGCTCCTGTCCTTACCTACGCACCTTGTGCAAGGTTGAGTAGCCTTTACTGAGAAAAAAGAAAGTAGACTGGAGCTGGTAAAGAATTGCCCATGATTACTTCAGCCTTTTTAAACAGAATAATCAACACCTGGTTCCCATAGCTATTAAAAACCCTAGGTTGATGCTTTTAGCAGCATAGAGAATGTTAACCAGAGATGATGCTCCCAACTGCATCAGAAATTGAATGCAGTAGTTGCAGCTGCATCCATGAGGTTTTGTGTTTAGATGCAATCGAAACCTCTTCACCATTCTACCTGTCTGCACATCATAGCATCATAGAAGATCCCAAGTTGGAAGGGACCCATAAGGACGGGACCCATAAGGACCCATAAAGATCTAAATTACTTCAGGTTTTCTAAAGTCACCTAGCACTCTTCTACAGGCATAGCTATATCTAAATCAAGTGTTGCCAAGGATTACTGTTTTTGTGCAGAAAACTATGACAAACATAAAATAATTAAGTAACAAACCGCCAATTTTTATTTTTTATTTCTTTGAGTACTTATTTATTGAGGGTGAACTGCACAACACTAAAAGCCCAGCTGTGGACTAATGATCATTTGAATTTCTCCATGCATGTGCTTTGGATTGAAATTTAAGTTATGCCAGTCATGCTTTGATCTTGCTACTGGAATTCTCCCCTGAGACTATCTACTTACTGGCCTTTGCTGTTTATTGGACGTTGGATCCCTCACATAAATAGTTCGTTCAGTTTTACGTACTGGTTCATTCTTCTCATCTAGCCCATCTCCATGCAGATTCTCTTTCCTTTTTGATTTTATACATCCCATATTTCCTGTTGGAATAAAAAAGGTATTAAACAAAAACATTATGCCATAAACCAAGCCATTTCCCATGCAGTCATCTGGGCTATGCAGCAAAAACGTGCTTCCTTTCCATACACAATAGCTCAGGAGGAGAACAACTGAAGGTTAGGAACACATGCTGAAAGCTCTTTTCTGCTGCAAATGAAAGAAATGATTTCTTGTCTCCATCTACAGATGAAGTAAATATTTCAGAATAGTTATTTACCATTTCAACATTTTCAGATTTACCATTTTTTCTCCCCAATCTGCCCCCGCCCCTGAACCCCCTTGTATCTTTCTGATACTTCTGTGAGCTTCAGAATAGATACAAGAAAAACGTAATAACTGTAGTGACAACTGATTTCTGTGTGGTTTAGTGAAAAAGCTGCTTTGCAAGATGTGGGAAAAAATTCCAGTCCAAATGATGAGAACTGCAGCTGGAGTTAGCAATGCCTGTATGTCCCCGCTCCGTTTTACATATGCCTGTCTAGCAGGGAGCTCCATTTGATTCAAATCCCCATCTCACGTGAGGCTGATGACTTGGGCAGTCCCAGCTCCATGGTAGATAGGCTGCTACTGTGACCTTCAGTAATGAATCGCCTTGTTCAAACAGGTCTGTTACAGCAGTCTAAAACAGCCGATGTGTGTATCAGTGATGGCAAATCACCATACAAGTATTTCTTCTTCAATACAATTTAGAAGGATGATCCCTCTCTCAGGATGTGCATCCATGCTAAATCAGATGAGATACAGCTGTTAGCATCTACATGACTGGAACCTGACTGCTAAATCCCATGATGTAATTACGTAGTACTTCAGCAGGCAGACATACAACGTTATCTCCATCTTCCTCCCTCAGAGGACAGTAATTATACTTACTCTTCGAAGAATCCACTATGAATGCTTTTCAAACCTCTCCTGCCTTCCCCTCTCCCTCCTTTCAGGTCAGTGCTTTAATGCTAGGTTCACAGTCATGTTTTCCCTTGCAGGCACACACTCTCGCTGCCCTCTCCACCCTAATTAATCTTTAAAGCCAGTTCTTTGAAGAACAATGTAAAACCTAAAATAAGAGCTCTGTGCATATACAGGCTCAAGTAAACCAGCACTGACTAAAATGCAGCTGCAGAAGCTAAAGCAGGCAGTAACACCCTACACTACATCTCACTTGTACCTTCATCTCTAGTACATAAAAGATCATCACAGTAAACAGTTAAGGTAGCAGAGGTGTGCACTTGTAGACTCAACTGTTTCAGTGGGGTGGTGCCTTGCACACCCTACCTGTGCAGGTAGGAAAATTAGCCAGATCGGTCTGGTTTCATATTAAGATGTAATTTTGTGCCATACCAATAATAATCATAATCCTAACTGACTAGAGCAACAAACCAAGGCCACAAGCACTCACTCCCACAATGCAGTTCCTAACTTCCCACATCACCTGCATTTAATCTCCCATCGTGCCATTAAGGAAGTGCCACATAATGACAGATGCACTCTCCTATCCATGGGCTGAACATTTTTTTCTGAACAGGAGAGGAAAGTACCTCCTCTCCTACCATTTCTGCAAATTATCTGTCACCTATTGCCAACAAATATGGGGTGTCCACAAGATTTCAGCAGTGATGCAGTGAACTGTGATACTGGTTTAAAAGCAGCATGAGAACTCATTGCTCCCCTTCTCGTCTTCTCTTGAAATAAAAATAAAAGGAATCGTACAGAAAATCAATAGGCACTGACCAGGCATCACCATCCCATAGAGGCAGAGAAGAGTTTTCTCTTCTTGTGTGCCAATATTTCAGTGCTCCCATATTCATTTGAAGGCACTGGGGGGCACCTTCAGCCAGGGTCTTCCCTTAGAAGCAAACATCTTTAATGCTTAACATTAGTCTGTGAAAATACCCATTGGGAGATTTTTCCAAATTCTCAGCTTTACATGGGTTACATACTTGTTTTAAAATACCGAGAAAGTTTTTTTACAAATATTTTCTTTATTTATAATTGTGGATATGTAGATGATTCTTGTTCTGTAGTTAATGGTTCCTAGGAAATTTCTGTACACCCACAGGCAGGCTGGTGTTTGCAAGTTCACCCTAGACATCAGGAAGCCCAGTGTTTAATTACCTGCTGCATCTGCAAGATCAGGTATTTAGCCACCTAAGTGCTAACCTTTTTGCTCTTGAATAGTTCTGCTTCTACAGAATAAACAGCTAAAGTGGAGGACATCTGTAATTTGATCTAAGCTGTCAGCCAAAAATCCCTTTCCCTATTGCTGTAAGAATGCTGAAGATATCTTTAGAGACTGCAGCTTGCCCAGTGCCAGTGTAAACTCAGAAAAAAGCAATTTTATTCCGATTTTTTCCTGCATCTTAAAGCACATGAACAGCTGTAACTTAAGCCTGCTGTGAGGTTGTGCGGTTAAACTCAAGGTTAGCATTTGTTCCTGACAGTAACAACAATGGCTCAGTAATGCCTATGTGCGGGCACCCCCACCCCGTAATCCCACAGAAGCCTGCTTGATGATCTGTGAAATCATACAAATACAATGTGTGAGATGACACCCGTGATGGCACCAAACAAAGAGAAGATCCTGAGCCTCATCATGAAGCATTGGGTTTTGGGTTTTTTTCCTCAGGGACATGAAAGCCCGTGGTCCTCACAGGACTTAGCTAGGTCTACACTAGCAAATGGCCCCCACAGCTGGTGCTGAAGCCCATATCTGCTTCAAGGGGGGTTACTGCCCCATTCACTCCAGTATAGCTCCAAGGACTGAACATCCAGTAAGGAGCAAGACCATAGCAAGGGTTTACCTGAAGGTAAGCCCCACACTGCATCTTCGGAAAGGAGTCTCGTTCTTCCACTCCAACTCTGCTCCACAACATGAACTACAGCCTAGCAAGTGGGGGCAACTGCTTCAGGAGTGGGATACCAATCTAACATGCTGATATAGACACATCCTGAGAATTTTAGCTTCTTTATAAAACAAGCCTCTTAAATCTTGCAAAAGAAACATGTATAATATGGAGTAACATAAACCAAATGTTAAACACTTAATATGTATCAATATAGTTAAGTATATGATACATAATTTAACATTCATTTTTCTGACCTTACATTATTTCTAAAGAAGTATAGGCAGACAATGGAGACAAAGCATAAACAAAGCTGAAAAATAGTTTTTAAGCAGTAGAAACTGGATCAATGAGCACACATTCTTTTGATACTGTGAAATGAAAGATTTTTGAACTCTTCAAAGGCCACAAGAACTTATATTTCTGTACATGCTAGCCCTCTGTAAAGCTGTGCGCACTGGGTTCCAGACTGCACATTTAAAATTCCATAAGATCAGTCCTGTGCCCAAAGCAAATGTAACTGTCTTGGTTTCAAAAGCTTCTGCTCAATGCCTGCTCAGTTCATCTGCAATGCCAGAGGTATTTGCTTCCAGTACAGTATTACACATTTTTACTGAAATCTGATCCGGGTCTTTCCCAGGGTTTTGAGAGTGGTATCAAAGTAAAGATTCATAGGGCCAGTGTAAACAGCAGGCGCTGATGGGAAAGTTTCAATCAACACACATTGTAATGGATTTCAAAATACAAAATGCTGTATCATTGTCAAAGTTCACAAATGTTTGACCCTAGCAAATTACCCATACAAAAAAGAAGCTCTGAAATACAAAATGTGTATTCAGTGTACACTTTTCTCAGTTTATAACAGTAGTCCTAAGGAAAATCTGAAGGAAGGAAGTTCACTCATGCATAAATAAAATATTTCACTCAGTGTAAAATGTTTATTTGCATAGTGCTCTGTGGCCATATCACAAGGGGCTTCAAGAAAGCGTTTTGTGCAGATATCAAGAGAATCCAAAGAGCACAGCATCGTTACAAATGAGACTATGTTAATTGTTCATCGGAGATTAAAATAATTTAGACATCAGAGGCATCACTGTCAGGCCCTGCTCAGATGTTTCCCATTCCAACAGTTTTGCAATACAGGATTCACTACTTTTTATCCATGCTTTTCATTTGGTGTCCTGTCCACACCTCTAGACATGAAAGATAAACGTTTAATTAAAAGAAACTATGTACCATAGCTGCTAACTTTTATAAACAAGTGTCTAAAAAAGTAACAGCTGCTCTTCCAGCAACCAGCATGCTGTATTTCATGGCAAAGAGGGAAAGACAGGTAATTCAGTTACCCTCTGCAGTGTAGTGACAAGAATCTAAGTTCAGGCACCGTTTGAAAAGCCACAGCAGTATCCATAAGAACCATCACACTCTGCAGCAGGTTGCTCCACAGACACCAATTCTGATGTCTACAGAGGTATTTGCCTTGAATTTTCACTCTGAATCCCCTATTTCATTTTGCTACAGCAGCACTTGGGTCTTAATTCCAAAATGGATTAGCGGCGGGGGTCAGAAACTAGTGCAACCTTTTTTCCAGGATTAAAAACTGCTGTCTATCCCCAAAATACTACTGCTTTATCTGCCTTTTGATACATAACCAGCAGCATTGTGTGTCTAAAGACACAAGAACCACTTCTGCAAGCAGTCAAGCTTCCTGTGACCATCACCTGTCCATCCACCATCAGCAGCATTCGAGGTTTCATTTCCTCCCAGCACTTATCCTTTGTACCATCTACAAAGATGATCTCATTTTTCACAGCTATTCTTCTCCTTGTGATTCTGTTACATACACTATTTATGGTACACATTAGAAACCACTTCCTAAAAATCCACCTGAAATGTCTGGGCTTTCCTTGATCAAAGTCATGTTTTCATGAAAATGATTTTCAAATCCTCACAGATTTTTCATGAGTGGCTTAATATTAGTTTTTGCAGAAAATGCAAACCTTTATAAAGCAGCTAAAATACACTAAACTTTGGCTTTTCCAATAATAAAATAACTTCTAAGAGAACTAGAACTACAACACTGAATATACGAGCAACTCTCATTTTATCAAATAAATGTCTGTCGTTCAAAAGGTCGGTAATCATGTATACTAACACCAGTTCTATGGGTAGATTAGGCTTTTAACAGATATACACATATGTATTTTAACAGGTACATAAATAAAATAAATTTGTATGCAATTGCAAGGTTTATAAGCAGTAAACTCTTGACTTAAGCCACAAAATTTCTCATGCATATATATAAAAGGCATTCCTTAGCAGTACAAATAAAAGACAGTAAATCAAGAAGTATAAAGAAAAAAGGGGGGGGGGGGGGAAATCAAGACCCCTAAATTACCCTGAGTCTTGAACGCTGCTCTATATTTAAGTTTCTGAATCAAAGATCAGGGAGCAATCGTTCACACCTATGTATATACACAGAACACAACTGGTTTTAAACCTGGAATTTAAACTTTAAAACTTAAAGTTTCTAGGCTTTAGAGCAGCTTAGACAGCAGAGGTGTACATAACTTTCTTTTTCAGCATCTCTTTCAAAAATTGAAAATAATATCATTTCCCTCCTCTGTTTCAGATATGTCATCCTGGCCTTCAATACCAGCTGGTCCACCGCTACTTCAAAAGTTACAAAGCCAGAGGTGACGAAGCGTTGCCTTTATCAGATCTCCTGATTAACTGAGAATGTGAGACTTCTCAGGATTACCCTCAAGGTCAAGTGTCTCAATAAACAAACAAATTCAGTGTGATCAACTTAGAAGTGCTGAGGAGGAAGAATTACAAACCCTGTCTGCCTGAGAACACAAGCACCTGCTTTCTCTGTACCCCATCCAACCGTCTACATCACTTAAACCAACTGCTTGAGTTTCCCATTCCATGAAAAAAAATGGGAAAAACCTTAAATTTAAGGAATTTCTCTTAACCTTTACTACCGACTTTCACTTTATGCTGGTCTGCTTCCACATCATCTGTGGTACCCGAGTGTTGGTTGCAGCCACCTTCTATACCTCTGTTAGCAGGACTATGAGGAGGACCATCTCTGAGGGGCCTGGGAAACCTGGGTTCAGTTCTGACCCCTCCTCACATGCTGCAGAATGGCAAAGCAACCTCCCGGGAACACAGAGAAGTTTCATTTGAGGTAGTGGAGCTCAGCAAAGACTCATCAGTACTGCTCCGTACATATTTGTGCCAGTGAAGATGCGCTACTAGACCGGAGTTAGAATGACAAAAATAAATTATCTGTGGTTGGGAGTAATGTGAAAGATTTAAACTGGAGAGTAACTGAACAGAAGTAGATTCCTATTCTTTGCCTGTCTCAAAAATGATCGGTTCTAATTTTGTTCAGCCTTGTTCTTATACCTGTAATTCATCACAAATATATAGAATAATATATAAAAAGTGTGCACATATATTTAATAATATTATACATAATATTATAGATATACACACATGCATTAAATATTACTGTAAGTCCTGAATGCCTATCAAACTAGACTCTTGCAAACACAGAAATCCTGGGTCAGCTTTCATTGTGGTCTTGTTTCACTTCCTACATCTTGTTTTTGCACTGGAGACCATCTAGGGGAACTTAAGCAGTTTGTTCTTCCCTTGCCTTTCTGCTGAAATGGTTATGTGTCTCAGTCACTCCTCACCTCATGTACTTCAATTTCTTTTTTAATTTGGCTTATTTCTCTGGGTCCAGATTGCATCATCTCTATGTGTCCCAAACTGAATTTACCCCTCACAGGATACACATATTTATGAGCAGATATATAAATACACACACACAGGGGCATGGGTACAGGCATAAATGACCATGTGCTCTCTGCAATGTATGTAAAGAGGAACATGGATAGCCTAAATCTGCTCAGTGTTTCACTATGACAGACTCGCCCAGTGTAGATTCCCATTGTTCGCGTGATGTGAGATGCAGTAGCCCAGCTGATAGCATTTTAAAAAAAGGAGGAAATTTAGAGAATTCTTTAGCTGCTTCAATCTTTTCTTAGGAAAAGGAGGCAAAACTAAAATAATATTTTGGCATACATATCTATACAAAGAGGCAAAGAAAAGAAACAAGTTAATACCCAGTGTAACCATCAAAATGCAAATATTACTGTAGTGGAAAAGTACGCAACAAGCATGTTACTGTGAGATTTCCTCAAACTTATTCTCATTTAAGCAAAACCCTCAAATTTTCCAAGGGTGCACCGCTATCAGAGCAAGATAACAGCTATCTAGTTTATCACTCATGATTAGAGCAGAAGACTAAAAATTACCTTCTGGGAAAGGCAGACCCATTCTGAGCAGCACAATTCTATTGTACAAGCTCAGAAGCCAGTTTGCCAGGCTAATAGGTGGTGGTGGTGAAGAACAAAAAGTTACAGATGAAAGGTTTCAGAACCTCACTCCACTTGGCTTAGAAGCTGTATCATAATTCCCAGTCTTAAGCACGTTTTGGGGACAATAATGGCATTTAGCCCTTCAGCCTCTCCGGCAACTGGGAAGAAATCACATCTCTTTCAGCTTCTTTTCTAGGCTTTAAAGACCAAGCCCTCTCTGTTTTTTCTATTTCACCTGGTTATCCCTTTTCCACATCTGTTTCAGTTTGAACACACCCCTCTTAAGGACAGGAGGCTGGAGTTGGTCAGGTGTTGTAAGAAGACTTTCAGCAATGCCTTGCAGCAAACAGTATAAATATTTCTTCCATCTACAGAAATATGTTGCAATTTCTGGGCAATAAAATCCCTAAAATTATTTTATTATTTTTACATTTTCATCACACAATAGTCTTTTATAATAGTCTTGCAATCTGTTAAGACATCCAGGTTTGTCTCAGTTTTCACAATGACAAACTGTTGTCACAGCAGACTTCCATAGCTCCAGTGGCCTGGCCTTACCTATTAATACACATTAAATTTCTCCCCATTATTCTGCCAGACCATTCTTACTGCGTTATATTCTCAGCCACTTGTGTGTTTCTAATGCCTCCTAATATCACAAGGAGTCTCCTGTTTTTTCATTGCAAATGAAGTATTTTAAAAAAAAAAAGTCTCAATGTAAAGCTAATGTAACGTTAGGCATCAGAGAGTGGTCCTGCCAGGAGTTTGGGGAAGTGCAGCAGACAGGCACCGCTACCCTATTCAGCTTCTTTCCTAACTTCTTCCTTCACAGCTGTGACCAAGACAAATTCTACTTTGCCCATGTTATTTCAGATTATTTTTTATGGTTTTCCTACATCAGTCACAGAAAGTATCACCCTATCACCTTCAAGCTCTCCAACACTTGCATTCTTGCTACAGTTGTAAATAAGTCACATTTCCACTTTCTCTGCAACATTCAGTTTTAAGGCCCGCACCCACTATTTCTCCTCCTCCTCTTCAGAGCCCAGGTTCCCAGTGTTACTGCACAAATATCTCAGTCCAACTAAACCAGTCTGGGTTGGCAGATTGTTTTCTGAACACTTTCTGAAGAAAATGAGTTTCTTGAACTCATTACCAAGCTGGCTGCTGTTCCCACTGACATTCCCCATGCCCATTCTTCGACCCTTTGGTGTCCTGTTTCCCTCTCCCACACTGGCCTTTATATTGAAATCAGGGGTAGGACTCTGCAATATTTATAACTCAAGTCCACTTCCTAATTTAAACATTTATTAAATTAAAATTAAAGTTACAACAGGCAAGAAGAAAGGTGTCCTGCCACCTGACTACAGTGGAAGTGGACTGTCTTATTACATCATACAGTAAAAAAATCCCCTAACATCTGATGTAAGAACAGGAAACTTCTGGTGAGATAAAATGCCCGGAGTTACTGTATTGATGCTGTATTGATGTGTTTCTGGGAAAGGCAGACCCATTCTGAGCAGCACAATCTCATTGTACAATGAAAAACCTTTTCTTCTATACCGCCCCTATTTTTTAATTTATTTTTTTTTTTTACTTACTAGACCAGGCATTTTAGCTATTCAATAACCAACACCAATCAACACATTGCTATACTAAATGGAAAATAAGTGACTTCAGTTATCACATCTCAAGCTTCCAAGTATGAAGTGATCCAATACAGCTGTACAGAAATCAGGTGTGGTCAGGCGAGGTTTGAGGATTACGTACTTCCCTCTGCAGCCCTTGAGATAGGAGTGCTTTGATAAAACTACCTATCAGTTCAGGTAAAAAAGTTTTCTATATTCAAATGACACTAATCCACAGTCCAACCTTTGCTTGCCTTGCCTTTAAGTCTCTGAGGAGAGGATAAATTTATACAGTCCTCAGCTAAATGATACATGATCTTTGCTGGAACTCATAAACTAGCATAAAATATATAATAAATATCACCATAGTTGATGACATGAAAGGTAGCTCTAACAAGGGTGGGGGACTTGACCAAGAAAGAAGCGTCTTCTATTTTTCTATAAATCCACGACATATTTTGCCCAGATTTGTTAAAAGCTTGGCTTCATACAGGAATTTTGGCAGTGTAAAAAAAACCCAACAAACCAACCCAAACAAAAATAAAAAAAAAAACACCACTGAAAATAACTAATGTCAGCGTCGTAGAATAATAATGCTATGCTTGCAAAAGGATGAAAATAAATTTCTGAGACAAAACATTACATTGAAATGAAACAGAATATAATTTATAGAAACTACTGATCCTTGTTTATTCAATTGAAGAAAAATACCGAAACACAAGAAAGTTAATCCACACAAGATTGCAATTTTGTTAATGTTGCATAATAGACCTTATATATTATGAAAATGTTCCAGATTCATGCAGCTAGTATTTTTGGCACTAATTTTAAACCACGTCTTACATTAAGCTAACATCTGTTTTCTGACCTTATAACACTCGCTTCATTTTATTACAATCATTTGCCTCAACTGCATCCTCCAGAATTTTGAATCAATATCAACAATGAATTAATTCACTTTGCCAGCCCTCAGGCAACCACATCTTCCATTTCCTCAGCTTTTTTCCACTGTACTATACCTTTTGAAGATAGGGGGAAAGGTCAAATTACATCTTAATTTGACAAAACAGAATAATTACTTCTATCAAATTCTTCAAAGGGATCATACGAAACGAAACAGAGAAAAACCGTACCAACATATTAACCAATTTAAAGGGAAGGTTCCCAAAATACTTTACAGACTTAAAAGTGTCATGCAAACTGCAAGTGTAAATGTCATTTTCTTTACTGGTAAAAAACCTCAGTAATGACAAACAGCAGCTCCATATAACCGCATCTCCATTTCCAGATGAAAATTTGGCCAAACCACTACACTGAAGAGGATCAACATTTTCCCTAAGTATTAGCAAGTGTCCCACTCTAGCTAGCACACCCAAGGGTTATATCTACATTCCAAAGTGAGTGTATCTATGACTAACATATGGGTTTTTCACCTTTAAATTGATGACTTTGGCCAATAATGGCATTGTGCTACAGTTTCAGTAGTCTAAGATTTGCCCTGAGCTTTATAGATGTCCATGTCTGCCAGTAGTATAAGGCTCCTTCTCCCCTCCCTTTTTAATGACTAGAGCAATCACTGAGGCATAAGAAAATGAGAAACGACCCATACAAATGACAAGGTGTCAGACAGAGCTCCAGGAGTAGCCCAGTCTGTCACAACACATGATGTGACAGAAGGGCAAGACAAGCTTCACACAGTTTCTTTGGAAAACCCAGATCTGGGACCTATCCTTCTTCACCTCCAACAGCACTCACACAGCTCCTTGCTCTCCCCTTCTCCTTCACATCCACCCACACCCACCCACCCACTTCGCCTCCCAAAACAAGCCCAGCTGAGAGGCACGCAACAGGGCTTCCTATGTTAGTCCAAAAGGCCTAGTTCATACACATGGTGGTCTTACTCAAGTGTTGATTTCAACATACCCATCAATGTACATGAAACCAAAGGCACAGGGACACAAACAAATTACAAATAACAAGTGGTCCTGCATGAGCTACTGTGCAGTACCCAATGTCTGCATTTACTAAGTGATACGCAAAAAAGAAATGAGATTTAGCTTCTCCCTGTTTCAGTGAGCCTCGGAAGACAACACAGGATGAAGTGAGCAGCTTGCTAACATGTAGTGAGTTTGGGGAAAATCAAGGTGTCTTTTCAATATCATTACCAGGCTGTACCCCAACTAGCTCTTCAACTCAAATTTGTCACTCTGTGTGTCCTCCCCAAAAAAAGGTGCACATGAAGGTATATTTGCAGGCAGCAGCTGATAATTGAAACCTTCATCTCATTCAAGTAAGGCGGCCTAATGCTCAGCTTCCATATCCCTGAACGAATGTATTGACAGGACGTGTGTTAGGGAGAATCATCAATAGCTACTATGACTAAAGGGAGAAGATGGTTATTCATGAATGTGGCCTTCCACTAGTTAAAGATGTTGTTGGCAATAAAAAGTCCTTTGCAGATGTGGTCTTGCTTTGAGATGTGCCTGTAATTCAAACCCATTGCTATACTGTAAACAGAACTCAAAGATCATGAAATTATCACAAGATGTCAATGAAAACATAATGGAGAAGAGCAAATTCACAGCCAACAAGCCCTGATGAAGGTTTTGGGAGTGGCCTTACAGAAAGTATACCACTTCTCCTTTGGATTTATCTTCTGTTTCCAGTGTGTATAATAAAAGAGGGAAAGGGGGACCAGATCATTAGTACATATTAGCTGTCGTTCTCTCAAATTCAGGTAACCATATTCCCACGGAACAAATGAATTATTATAAACCTTGCCTGGTTTTATGCATTCTACAATCTGCTTTCAGTATGCATTAAGATAGTTACGAATAAATTAGTGCAGAATGACTTCTGTGTCAATGGATCCTAACTCTGTACTACCCCAGTCATTTTATAAATCATATTACTTTGCACCACACTGCATTTACCACTTTGCTCCATTGCTCAGAGGGCTTCTTCATCTGCTGTCATCTCCACATTTATATGCTGAGATGTACTCATGACCAAACTTGCAACTTAAATGTAGCATTCTTGTTATAACAGCATCATACTATGCCTTGGGCACCTGTCTAAAGCCCTGACTTTCACAAAAGAAAAGCAGATTTCCTTTTTCACCCTCTTCACATGCCAGCATATAGTTCAGCTGCAAATAAAGACCTACTTCTCCAGCAGACTGTTTTGTGTTTGACTAGCTGTACATCACTGCATACACACAAAGGAACCCTCCTGAAACATAGGCCATTGTACTGGGGTACAGGATATGGATTTACGAGTGAACTCTAAGCTCAGATGAAAATCTGGGGTTAAATCATTCATGCTGATGCAGGCTAACACTCTTACTCAGAATCTGGTTCCTCCTGGAAGTTTGCAAATCTTGGAGAAGTTTTCTTAAGTTGCAAGAGGAAGTTGCAAGAGTTCTCGAAAAAAATCAGGCAGTGCTGAATCGGGTGCCAGTAAATTACACCAGCAGAAACGAAGTCTTGCGCTATCTCATCTTTACAGGGATACTAGAAGAACATTCAGCACTAACTGTGTAAGTACTCATGTGACAAACAACCTTGTCTTGTCCTCACTGATGCAAGTAGCAGAACCTCCCTCAACTCCAAGTCTGTAAGATCATGCTTTAGGTTCTGGCACTTCACAGAGGTCTATTTATAAATGGTTTATTTTACTTAATTTTAAACTCTGTGTTAATTATATTCCTTTGAGGGCATGAATCTAGGGCAAGCGTGTTCCAGTTGATTTCTCACCCAGCTTAGTAAACTGTTCCAAGCAACTGTTGCAATTTGGGATACATGCGAGGGCACCAAAGAGTATTATGCGAACCAACAAGTTTGCTGCAAATATGATAAATAGAACTAAAAGAGATGTATCATGAGATCATGAGCAATTTTTTGAGGTTTTTAGATTAAGTCCTTGAGAAAAGATTTTTTTTAATAGATACGAGCACGCTCTGCACAAGCCTACCAAACATTATCCTGAAGGACTACAAACTGCCACTGATCAAGGTTTGAAAGCCAGGAGTGTAAAGACAGAAGCACACTTCAGCTGAAGTCTTGGGGAACTACACTCTCAAGCTGGGGTGACAGTAAGAGTGTAAAAGGAAATACATTACTGAATGAACATGGAGTAAGAATTCACATACAATTTTCTAAGCAGCTTTCCACATTTGTTGCATGCATGAGAAGTTTCTCTACAGTTAACCAAAATTAAAAATATTTTACATTCTTTCCATTTTCAGAGAGGAGAGAGAGTGGGAATTCAGAAACCCTCTTGAGGGAGGGTTGTGAATCATTGGTGTGACAGTTCACTTGATTTTCCTCCCTCAAACGTTCTAAAGATGAACTGGAGACCTTGGATTTTAAACACATGTATATCTTTCTCAAGAGCAAGAATTAACAGAGTTCCCCAGATCACCAGGACAGCAGCAATGCAAGAATATTAACTTGATTAAAGTTCTTTTCTATTTGAGAGAAGTTCTTCTACACTAAACAGAAGTTCTGAGTAGAGAACTGATTTGAAGAACCAAGTTGCACTTGCTCAATAGGTTAATTTATTTCATTTTCAGAAACCAATTAATACTTTGACCGCTGCTACAATTTTGACTTTGCCTTGATATTTCTTGTTTTCTATCTATAAAAACAACCAAAATTTCTGTAATCACAATGTATCATTACTGAATTGCACAGCATTTAGTATTTTCTGTTGTTCCTAGTTCTGTTTAATGGTCATAGCAAGTTCCATGAACCAGGCTCTGATCCTGTAATTGACTGACCACAACTTGCAGGAGCTCTGCAGACTTTGAGCAACTCACACCAGGACTTTCTGCACAAAGTTCAGGGCACAGACCTTAAAAAGCAGGACAGCATGCATGACAATTTTGGCAGATTTAGACTCGCAGTAAACTGGACGTCCATGACAAGAACTATTTTCACATTCATACTGCACCCTACAAGAATTTCACAGCACTATTATTATGACCATACTGGCTGCTCATTAAAGTTTATAACCTTTATAACTTCAAATATCAAATATATAGCTCATAGGCAGGCCATCTGATTACACTGTATCTAAAAGAATCATCTTAGACTGTGCACAAGCCCCATTGTTTATATATGATTTCATCACCCATGGCCCACACAGTTCATTTTCCAAGCAAGAACCAAGAATAAATCAGTGGTCACAATGGTTACCTGAGTTTGTTTCAGGAGAACTGTAATGAGTCCACAATGAACTGACATTTGAATTCCACAAAATTAAGCACTGTGCAAAGAAGATGCCTCAAAAACCAGTAAGACTGCTTCGTTGTTGGGCATGCATGGGAAGTTCTTAGGACAACACAAACCATATTAGAAAAGGCGTAGGACAGGAGGCTGAAATCTCTGAGAAGTCAGAATTGGGGTTGATGCTGAGAAATAAATGAAGAGAGAAGACTGCAGAAGCAGAGAGATGAAAGGAGAATAACCAATCAAATACGAATGGAAAGGATGGTTAACTAACAGAGTAGAGACAATTACAGTCCCTAGGAGAGCCTATTTTCTCAATCAGTATGACAAGATACAAAACACGCAATAAACATAATATAGTCACATCACTGAAACTGTATTCTGTGCTCAAAGGAGAAATTATTTTCCTGTGTCATACCAAAACAAGAATCCTGATATTTTTGCTTTTATTGCAGGAGCAAGTAAAAGGACTTCTTACCCATCTAAACCTAGGAGGAAAAAGTGCCAATGTACACAGTCAAATACATAACAGAAGATAGTACTGTTCCGATCTCTGATTCAAATAAGCTAACCAAATGCCAAATTTTGCATTTTCTGGCACTTGTGTCCAATGCCCTCACCCTTGGTTAAATGCTCCCTTGAGAGCAGAAACATCTCACCTGAAGCACCTTTCTCCCGCTTGTTCACTCTACCAGCCAAATTTGAAGTCAGTTCTTCAAAGCTTGTACTGCCTCTCAAAGCTTCATTTCTTAAGTTTCACTTTCTGTGAGGACAGAGCGCATGGGTCATGTTGACACTGAGGAGCACAGCATGGAGATCCTGGAACAAGAGCTGCTGCCTTAGAACCACACCCCCACAACACCAAGCCTTGGTTTCTTTTTCACAGGCCAGCACACATGCCAGTAATTCCATGCTCTGCTTCACCAAACCAGGTGTATTTACAGGGATAGTCCACGCTGGCTCAAAAACCTTTCACATGTGCCAGCAGACGGCACAGAAAAACCTCCTGCGTACAAATGAAGAAATGAAACTTGACCAGAGAAGGTTGAAGCAACAACACAGGGGTACCTGACAATCCATGCCAACAATTTGCAAGATGGAAAGTAACCTGTTTCAAGTCAGGTTGAGGTCACCACTTTAAATCAGGTGTGGTAAACAGTGGCAGTTGTCTGTAAAGATAGATTACACCTACACCTAATACATATTTGAGATAGGAGAGTCTTGCTGGCCATCTACAGAAGTACAAAGCTGCCCTTTAAAGAGGCGTAGGCTTTCCTTAGAACACTGTGAAGACCATGTTAGTACTGCCAGGTTGGGATTCCACTGGACTTTATACCTCTTCAAAAGACTGGGGGTACATATTCCTGGGCACAAGTTCCCTGATAAGGTAGCACAAGTAGATTACAAGTGATAATTTTATGATGAAAGGTGCTGAGGTTTATTTTTCTGGAAGGGGAAAAAGAAAAGTTGCCGCACACATCTCTAAATCAGGAGATTAAATAAACAGCTTATACCACTGACAGTCCTGAAGACAAAGCTGGAGAGAAAGAAACAATAGAATGGTGTTGGGGAAATGGAAGAACGATGGGAGAAGAAAAAAAGAAATGGCGGTAGGAAGGGAGTAATGTTACAGCAGGATAAAGACTGAAACATGGCTATTTCCAGGAACCTGGGGAGAAAAAGCCCCTAACAAACAGCACATCATTACTAATGAAGACATTTGAAGCAGCATGGCTCAAAGATTTTTTCAGACGCATCGGTAAGTGTCATGGCAGAGGGATGGGAACTGCTACCAAGGAAATGTAGTGGGAGATTTTCAGAAGAGGCAAGCTCTGCTGGTCTGCTGCCTAGCAGGAGTGCTGCTATGCACCGCCTGCCTAGCAGAAACCATCAGTCAGGCCATCTACATCCCAAGAGAAAAGGGCTTCACATCCACCTCAGTATAACCCTGTGCTTCTCCATAGGTGCCAGGACAGCTGCCGCAATCCCTCTTGCAGCCAGTGCTAGTACAGCTGGAAATCAGTGATGCAGCAAAGGCTTTGCAAGACAGAAAAGGGAAGACAAAGTGCCACACCAGCAGAAGAGTTGCTTAAAAGGCAAACTCTCCTACACCCTTCGTGGGCTGCAATGCTTCTCTCTAGCCTTTGCATAGTTTAGCAGATCTTTTGCAACAGTAGGTCTGTAGTTACAAAAATGTACTTTTAATCCCATTTGCATGCTCTGCTACGCCATGACAGCACATTCAAATGATTCTTGCAATGTGTTTTGAACAAGCTGAACCCAGAACATCCAACGTAGGATTTCCTCTTTCTCCTGCCCATCCCCTTCCTGTGTGTTTACGAAAAACTTTCACTTCCCCAGTGGTACCGACACCAGCTCTGGTGATCACTTAATCCTGTTCTCCAGCTCTCATCCACTCACACCTGAATCACAACTACCCTAGGGCATTCAGCACGTACTGAAGGGTTTTAGAAATCCCATCAAGACACATGGTAAGGCTAGGGTTGCCCTGGAGAAAACCATTTGCCGTCCACAGGATCTAATGAATATAAGCCTCTTGATGCTAGCAAGGGATACTCGAGCAGGCAATTTCATTAAATGCAATAGATGCACTGCTACCCAGATCTTTTCCTACTCAGTTGATACCACTGGGAAATACTTTCTTTGTCTGAACAGAGTAAAACTTAGTCACAGGTCAGACCTACTGATTTATAAATACGTTATCATTATGTAGAAATTCACTCAAACATACTTTTTACCTTTCAATATTAATTTTGTTCTAAGTCTCTAGTACACTCATACATGGAAAGAACAAACCTTCTTAGCTGCCAAATATATTTCTGCACTAAGCCCTGTAATACCGTATTGTTTTAGTTTACGCCCACAAAAAAAGCTTGAATAAGATTTCATTAAACAATTGATCAAACAGGTTTGTATACGCCTATCTGTACAAACTAGGGAAGGAACCATGAAAGGCAAAGCAATATATTATAGGTGCCACATCAGAAAGCCCACTTAACAGAGTAGGTTTTTGCTGACGAACTTCCTGAAACGTCTTTCTGTTAAACCAACAAAGGAGTAGTTAAGAACACATGCCAGAGGGAGTCCATTCCCTCCAAACTCGTATCACGTTCAGGCTTCCAGTAGCCTTCTAAAATAGAGAAAACTGCAGAAAACACCATTCCAGAGGAGTAGCTGCATCCCATACTTTGACTCCTGTGGTGAGGTGGTGAGCTATCACATTTTCCAGTTTAAGATCACACGCACAATTTGCTATCACAGGCACTTTCAAGAAATAGCTTGGTCACAAGTAAAAAGAACGCTTTTGCAAATGGAAGTAGCAAGTTCTACAACATATCAACCACAATTCAGACAGGAAGAAGTAGCCTCATGCTACACGCAGCTGAGACCATAGAGGAAGAAGGACACATTGTTCAGGCTGTTTATCATTTGCGTCCTTTGAACTGAAGAAGTAAGATAGTATGCTGCGCAAACACAGGAACCAATTGTAGATACTTAAGATGCCAGCAGTTTGAAAAAGATAGACAATGCTGACCTAAGGGATAGTGAATGCTGGCCTGAATGGTGCTAGCCTGCCCTCTTCCCCCCCCAGAAATGAGATCCACCCTTTCCCCCCTTCACCTTTCCCTGGTGTCTTCCTCCTTCTCTCCCCAGCAAAGTGTTACTGTTAAAATGCCATCTCTCTGACATTCTGACAACAAAACTAACTGATCTATTTACCTCTATTAGTTCTTTAGGGCACACAACAAATATGACTACCTCATTAATAGTAGGAGGAAATACTTCCAACACAAGATGAAATCTGCCTCTGCATTTCATTCTGTGAACCCACATTTTCAGGAAAGATGTCAAATGCAACCATGAATGATTCACCCTCGGAAATTACAGCATTTAATGACAATGTCAACAGGAAATGTATTTGAATCAGGCAAAAATAAATATGAAAGCACAGACCATTCCATCCTTCCCTGAAGGACAATTAAGTTAAAACTAGGAACAGTCACAGTAAGGAAATTTAGATTGTATTTACCTTTTATTAGCAGAAGCTGACTTCTTTGAGAAGGTGCCATTAGTGTTTACAGTATGGCAGTCTCCTCCTCCTTGTATGCTTCACTGAAGACTGCTTTCAATACAAATATCATTTGACATTTTTTATCTACATAGTTTCCTGTGGCATGGCCCAGCAAGTCTGGAA
The DNA here is from genome assembly GCF_023638135.1 of Falco biarmicus. Lineage (NCBI taxonomy): Eukaryota > Metazoa > Chordata > Aves > Falconiformes > Falconidae > Falco > Falco biarmicus. Next base: position 47,496,420 of record NC_079290.1, read on the forward strand.
GCCTTTCTGTCTATACCATCTCTAGCACTCCTACCCTCTCATGGAAGAGGGGACACCAATAAATGGGAGAAATAGGAAGTAGGAATATGATCAGCTGGAGAAAAATCCTAATTCTTAGCTGGGCAACTGGTTCTTCTACAGAAGGAAGCTGTTATCCTTGGAGATACAAATCCCATAGGGGTAAAATAACAATAAATACTACGTAACAGATCCGCATGGTTTGGTGTAATTCTTTACACACTCAACTCCATAGCTTCAGAAGGAATTATATCACCTACTGCACAAAAAGCTCAAAAAACCCTCAAGATCCCCAGTCAATCCGTTGCATTAGCATGTGGTAGCTCACATCCTTTAGGGATCACTGGTGCTGCAGAAATACACCTCTGTGTAGAGCCATGCTACTAGAGAAGGGTGCTAGGAATTCCAGAGTACAACTAATGCCCACCTCATGCCTGCCTGCCTGTCTTTTTCTTTCTTTCTTCCTTATCTGCTTGTTTTCTGTGTTCATTCAGTTTTGCAAAGGGCTCCCTGAACCCCAAGAGTAAAAATGGCTCTACAATTCCCTGGACACATGAATTAAAGTCCCTCAGTCACTCAGAATATTGGGAAGGAGGAAAGACCACCCACGCAGCCACCCACACCCCCTGCCAGATCACCTAGCCCTTTGAGAAAAATAGAAATCGGTTCACGGTCAACATGCTTCCATCCAAAAACCACAAAGATGCCCGTTAAGATTCCAAATAACACGCAAAAGTACAGATAGGAAAATATCTCCTTTTTTTGACAGAAATGGAATCGCATCTGAGATTAAATAACTGCAGCTCTTAAACTTCCCTGAATAGCTACAGAGAGGTCAAACACTTGCTCTCTGATGTGCAGCACAAGAAGGGTCAGGTGTAGCATCTCTGGTCTTGTGAGCCACCCCCCTGAAGATCTGGTACTAAGCTGAGCCAGGAGGACCTTCGACCTTTTTCACTGCCCATTTCAAGAATTGCTTCCTGCAACACTTGCTGCTCTATGATGCCATTTATCTTACAAGAGTCAACAAGACCATAGGAAGAAAGCTCACTATAAATTACATAGATAAAATGGAGGTGGGGAGAAAGTATTATGACAGTTCTGTATTCATAAATGTTTACATATTCATAAATACATGCAAGAAAGAATTGCACATTTACGGAAACTGTCTTGAAAAGGTAACATTAAAACCCAGAATATTAAACATTTTAACGGCAATGGAGTTTAACTTTGTCTGTGAAATTTCATGATTAACTCCACTGTCAGAGAAAGTCATTGAGTAACTCCACCAGTCAAGAAACTTACAAGGAAAGGCCTAAGCCGTACCTTGTCCTCTGAATATTTATACAGGAAAAAAAACACTTTTTACTCAAAAAAACTACAGGAGAAAAGCAGAACAACTCCAAGCCAGCCAGCTACTATACAAAGAAAGAAGATCAGTTCTACAACTTTACAGTTAAAAAAAAATAAATATCTCAACAGCACACAATTAAACCGAACTTGTTTAACTACATTATTAAATCAAGAATTCCTCTCTAACTAGTCTGTATTTCACAAAGCTGAAATAAAGCTATAAATCTCAGAAGAGATCCATAGGAGGAGACATCTGTGATCTCAGAGTTCATAAATTCTAATCCTTGCCCAAGATTAACAGTACCTAACTTATTTCTAGCCTGTTACTGCTTTTTCAGAGAAAACTATTCAATTTTTTCTCGATACTTTCACTGCTCTTGATGGTACTTATTATAAAGATACAAAGTCCCAACACATAAAAGATAAGTAACACCTACTCTGTGTTCAGTTTCACAGAAACACAATTTGACATTCCCTTTGGTAAAACCGAGCTACATTTTCCCAACGTCGCTTTGCAATTTCCCAACAAAAACCTTCATCCTTTTTTTTTTTTTTTAACTAACTCTTTAGTGATAGTATGATGAGTGCAGACTGATCTACGTGGCACTCACATCTGCAGATACTTGCAACTAACATTAAGATTTCTAAATTACAAAAGTCTTCCAGGTACTTTATGGGATCAAGCTAAAAAATGTAATTTCTGATTTGTATTACAATGTGCTAAAATACGTTAAGATTGATCAGACCATTTTTTTTCAAAGGTGGGAATGAAAGCCAAGAGGTGGGGTATTGATTTGGGGTTTCAGACGAAACAACAGAAGGATAACCCAACCTTTGTGCTCCCTGTGTATACCCACAGCAAGGTGATCTGACCAAACAAGTGTGAAGTGTTAATCTCTTTGGTCTTCACTGCCAACAGAGAGGAGTGAGGCAGCAAGATGAGTTCTTGCAAAGCCACTCACTGCAAACACATAAAAGATGCAATTTCAAAGAAAAGTCTTAACTGCTTTACTGAAGGTACGGCATCACCTAGGAAGATCTAGCTTGACTTTCAGCTCCTACATTAAAACTGGAAGGAGAAAACCCCTCAAGTCCGTTCCATAGGCACACTGTACCGTTACAACAGTAGTCAGCAAGAAACACTGTGCACTGAACACCACAGTACCGTTTTCTCCTCTTAAGCTAAAGCACATTTGAACAGACAGCTAAGAGAAAGCAGCTCTAACTTGGAAGATGCTCCAGGAATTACTCTCCTGGAAAAAAAGCTGCCTAAGAAGGAATACCCGGAGGCCGCACTGCCCCTCCTAAGCCAAGGCTATCGGCTTGGCTTGGAGCACCGACGGCAGGCTTGGGTCAGCCAGTTTCACACGCTTTCGGGCACGAAGCAGCCAGAAGCGCCCCAGCCCTCACGGCCACAGCAGAAGCCGGGCAAAGCGGCATCCAGGTAAGCCGTGCTTTCGAGAATGACCTTTTTTTTTTTTTTTTTTTTCCCCAAACGCCGTATTTCCTTTAAGACCCCATCCAGTCCTACCGGGAAGGTCAGGCGGCGGCAGCACCTCCTCCGGGAGGCAGAAGCGCGGGCGAGGCGCCCCTGAAAGCGCCGTGTACCCGCCGTGCCGGGGGCTGGGAGCCGGCCCGGCGGGGCACCCCCCGCCGCCGCGCCCCCGCGGGAGCAGCCGGGAGAGCCGGGGCCACCGCCCCCGCCGCCCCCGCCTGCCGCTCCCGGCGCTGCCGCCCGGCGGGGTGATGGGCGAAGGCACTTACTTTCCCGGGTGCGAAAGTTGAGCGGCAGCGAGCGAACTCCGCGGTTACCGCCGGGGCGCCGAGAGGGCTGTCCCGGGGGCGGCGGGGCCGGGCCGGGCCGGGCTGGGCTGGGCTCGGCGTGCGGCGGGGCGCGGCGCTGCGGCCCCGCCGGCCGGGAGAGGGGGGCACCGGCGGAGGGACCCGGCTCGGCCGGCGGCGGTTGGTTCGCGGCCGCCCGGCTGTACTTCCTGGTGCCGGGCGCGATTTGCATGCGGGGCTGCGAGGGGAGCGCGGGGCGCGGGGGGGCGGCCCCGCCACCGGCCCCGCCACCACCGGGCCCCGCCACCACCGGCCCTGCCCCCGGCCCCTGCCGCTGGCCCCGGCGGTTGCCGGCGGGGAGGGGGGCGCAGCTCCGCCGGCGTGGAACCGCGGGGCGCCGGGCGCAGGGGGGCCGCGGCGGGGCTGTGCGGGGCCGTGCCTCTGCCGGGCCGCCTCGGGGCCGGCGGGGCGGCTGCGGCCCGGGAGCGGGAGCCCTTGTGCCCCGCGGCAAGCGCCGTGAGGTGAACCGGCAGCTGGTAACGGTTACGGCTGAACAAAAGCGCGTTAGCCCCAGAGGCAAAACAGAGAAGGCGGCCTTGTGCCACCAGCAGCCTAAATAAACACCGTGAGCTTCTAAACTCAGCTACAGCAACTTCTGAGGTCCGTTGGAGGCTGGGTTGGGAGAAAACAGAGAACAAGTAAGGTTAACTTTTTTATTTTTTAAGAATGATTCACTGGCCTGTTGAAATGTGAAATAGAATCTTGTAGGTCAGCAACGCAGGAAATATGAATGTGTGGCTACGGCGCCCAGCGGATGCAGGTGAGAAGCTCTGCAGGGACCAGAGTCAGGTGTGGTGTGCGTGCTGCCAGATTGCCTGGGCGACTGTGATTCCACAGGCAGAATTTCCAAAGAAAAGCATGTAAGTTTTCCATATAAAGCGTTGAAGACAGCAGAACATATTTGTGGAACCCAGTGATGCTGGGTACAAGGTGCAAGATGCTCAAAGGTACCTCCATACCCTTTCTTGAAGTCCACCAGTGAGGCCCAACTGAGCTGAAGCAGGCTGGGGAGCTGGCGAGGACTTCTGCAGGGCATCCGAATAGCTAAAAATGGCTCAATGCAGCCCACAGCCTCTGGGTTAAAGAGACAATCCTGATTCACATCAGTATGATTTACAGATCTTTGGCACTGATGTAAATGCCTGCCACTCGTGGGGATGTCCAACTGCCACAATCACTTCACTCTAGTATGTGCTACAGTCCTGTCTCAAGGCTGTGACTCCAGCACACGGGCCACTGCCTTGATCCCCTAGAAGACTCGGTCCATAGAAGCAGTCAGACCATAACCTGTCACATTTCTAAATCAGTCCCAGGTATCCCCGCTCTGAAAAGCATTGGGCAATAGTTGCTTGTCTTCTTTGCATGATATCATCAGTGATTAAAATCATGTCATGTAGGTACCAGCCTCTAAAAATACTGTAGGGTGAGACAGTAAGGGATTCCTTCCAGTTCTATTAATAAAAAGTCAGTAAATATTTCCTCCCTTCCCCTAACTTGTGTAAAGGTGTTTAAAAGGAAAGGGAAAAAAACCAACCCAAAACCCCCACACAACCAAACTACAAAACATCCTTTTTCTTTATGAAAAGTTTATACAAAAAGGAAAGATCTGGTCTAATGTACATTGTCTTAGGTTTACGGATTTTCTTTGGTTGGAAGTTCGGATTCCAAAAGTTTATGTAAAATGAGCTATTTCTGTTTGGAAGTGCTATCACACAGGCTCAAGGGACATGTGCCTCGTTTCCATTTTCCTCTATATGGTAAGTACCTTGATGTTGTATCTTTCTTCTTGGAGAGGAGAAATGGTGCACAGATCCCACACCTCTCTTGGCCTCCCTCGTTTCCTCCCTATTTCTTTTCATTATCAAGTATTCTGCTGGGTTTAGAATCCAACTTCTTCTATCACAGCATTACTGAAAATAAAACAAAAATTAATTTTGTAAATGCTTAATAGAGTCTAGCAGTCTACTAAAATACAATCTTACCTATAATGTGAATAATTTTGAAAAATAAAAAAAAATTGCTGAATTACCCTAAATAGGCTGCTGTGTAATAGTGGAATGAGGAGGCATAGCACAAACTCATCAGTTCTGCCCTGAAAGAACTAATATGAAGTAAGGTTGGAGCAAAATAAGTACACTGTACTTGATAAGAAGAAAAAACAAAGACAAGTTGTTGGTATCATCTGAAATAAGTCACTGTTTTACACATCCTCATTCCCATGGGTAAGAGGAATATGTACAAAATCTACCTTAGAAAGCATAAGCAGGGAAGGAACTCTCTCTCTCTCATTACATATTCACCAAAAGGGGAAAAAAGCTGGTTCCAGCTTCCCTACATCTGTAGATCTGCTGTTCATTACATGTTTTAAATGTTGTTGCGTATAGATCAAGAAATTTGGGGGTGGTTTAAAACAGGGCAAGAAAGAAACTTCAAGCCTGGCACTGAAGTGGAAGTCCTTGTACAAAGGGCTGTGAGTCACATGCATTAGCCAGCTAGCGTTCATGCTCAGCCACTGATTTTCCACTTTAGTCAGATTTGACTCCCAGACTACGTCTCCGCTGCTGAACTAAGCATGGCTGCAAGGCAGTGCTTCAGTACTGGGGCCAGCTGAGTCCTGGGACGCTGTCAGTCTGTGTCACTGCTCTCAGCATCAAGAACATGGGGACTCCACCAAACTAGTGGTTGAATAGTCCCTGGCCCAAGTTAACTTCCAGATCAGCTCTGGAAATTTTTTGAGAGTGGTAAGTGCCAAGTGCCCTGGGCCAAGGATCAATTCAGCAATTTGTCAGTAGACTCAGAGGACTGTCCAGGAATATTCCCTTGGGCGCCATAGATTACTGGCCTATACATAGCCGTGTAGACTCCAGACCAGTCCAGCTACGCACCCATGTAAGGAGCTGCTGATCATTGTTTGGCTTTGGATCTGGGAGCATGAAGTGGCACAAACTGTAAGGAACAGTGGCTCTGGGCAGTAAATGAAACCTTGTCACGGACAATGAAAACAGGCAGCAAACTTCACACTCTTGTTTTTGTACATTCCTTAATCTCATCATTGCTGAGCACTTTCCACAGTACGCTTGAATCCAAAAACAGAGCACTAATAGACCAATGCTAGTTAGTCATGAAAGTGTAAGTGGCTTAGCCAGAGCAGTAATTTCAGAGAGATCCCAAGGACCACCTGGGTTCACTTAATAAAGAAAAAGCATGGAAAAGATCACTTTGTTCAAAACTAGGTTACAAGGATTTAAATTCCTCATAGAAAAACAGGGAAAGAGAGAGCAAAGATACGTGTAAAACTAAAACATTGAGACATCTGGCTTTTTTGAATGATCCAGAGTTTTGGAAACTTGTTCCCAATTTGTTGACACAGTAAAATGTCTTTTCTCTAGAAATTCCAGTATTTACATGCTCACTGCTTGCATTGTTTTCCCTGTATTTTATTTCTTCCTCAAGGGATTATCATAAAGTAGTTAAAGCCTAAATTGTTAACCTGCTTTATAATAATGTAGCAATTTTTAAACAAATAGTGAAGAGCGGATTATAAAAAATGAGATCCAAGTCACACAGTCATTCTTCACACAATGTTGTTGGAGAAAAAAAACCACCAAAGCCTCAGAAAATAAAAGCAGTATATTTTGGCATTCATTTTGCATTGTTTCTTTTCTTATTGTGACTTACGATTTTAGAGAAAGCCATATTGACCTATGTAAGAAGAATATTTACAAATTTTATTCAAAGAAATGTGCTCTGTGTGATAAAGACTGTTTGCTTTTGTTTGTTCAAAAAAAAGTAATATAGGAAATACATGTTGCTTTCAAGTATGAAGCAACAAGTTAATGCACTCTTATGTGTGGATATACAGCAGTTCCTGTTCTTATTTCCAGTTTGGAGCCTGGGAAAATAAGTTCTGCAACACTGAAGAAAAATGAAAACAACAACAACAACAAAGAAATCTTAATTTTAATTGTAGTTCCATTGTGAGATTATTTGAAATGTATCCCATTAATTTACAATCTTGACAAATTTTATGGCTAAAATTTTGGAAATTATTTTAAGACACTTCGGGGAATACTGCAGAGATCCCTATATTGACTCAACCTGCGTTTGACCTTTCATTCAGACTAACACTACACATACTCAGCATGTTAAATTAGGGAAAACTGGCATCTTTCCTGTAGACAGTGGTCTGCCTAATGCACAGCTGCTTACCTTTTATTACACTGATATTTTCTGGCCATAATTCCTAAATTCACCCTTTTTTATTTAATCTTGTTATTTCTAATGCCCATGAACGTCCCATAATAATATAGCATATAATAGAAAGTGTGCTTGTTTTGAGGTACTCTAATTCTGAAAGTTAATAAAAGGTGCTTCTTCTGTGTCTTTGCTGATTTTAAATATTTTACTCACCTGCCATTACCTTTTTTTATACATAGGTATCTTTCCCATTTTATTTTCATTTGTTTCATGGCTGTGAGCAGAAAAACTGTTAGCGAATCAAAATGTGCCCAACACTGGAAACCAATTTGAGAATCTGTTGCAATGAGCTAGGTTGTGTTGGTGGCATGGCACTGGTGAGTATCCTGATGGAGACTGAAAATAGCCTATGTGCACTCTACAGAATATTCTGATTGCCTTTCTGTAGAAATGATAGCTCAAATAAAGACTCGTCTTCGTTCTCATGGGTATCATCTTACTCACAGATCCAAGAAAACCAGCTGGACTTAGGGGTTCTTCACAGCTCATTCACGTAGGCAATGTTAAGAGGAGCTGACAAGAACTGGGTCCAGGAGCCCTCTGCTTTCAAAGATTTGTGACCATTTGCAGGTATTATTACTGGTCTGAAGAGGCTGCCCACACTATTAAAGGATGTGTTTAATTTATACTTGATTTGGTACACCGTTCTGTGATCGCTGAGATTTAATTACCTGAAAGAACAGATTTGAGATAGTTCAGGAGCAGGTGTATGGTCATTTCAAATTAGCAACACAGTGGTAATATTTTTGGTTTGTTTGTTTGCTGCCTTGTACTCTGGGGATTACACCTAGTGTCACCATCCTGGATGGGTGTCCAGCCTGTATCTTGCCTGTCCTGCACCAGATGAATCGTTAGTTTAGAAGCAACGACAGGTGAATTGTTAATTTAGAAGCAACATGGTGTTTCTGGAGGCAGCTTCTGGAGTGGGCTGTTCTCAAAGGGTAGCTTTCCCTTTTCGAAGATCAGCCAGTTGCTACGGAAAATTTCCTCACGGGGAGGCACTGGACTGTCATGAGCATTGCCGCTGTGCAAGAGCAGCGCAGCGTTCAAGCTGCCCTTGAACAGCTGCAGTAGCGGTAGGCAGGCAGTCCCATTCCTGGTCACAGCCATACAGCAGATATCCATGTGCCAAGTGCAGCTTTCATTTTCCTCTGGTAAGGAACAGAGCATCAGGCAATGTATGTGGATGTTGAGTTAATGAAGTCAGAGCTAGTAGCACTGATGAAAACATTTGGTATGAATTAAAGTTATCAACCCCCTCCCCCTGTTGCACAGGGTTTGTAAGAAGTAGCTCTTATCTGGGACAGAAGATAGTGATCACTGGGCTACCACTGAGCATTAACAGGAAGGTTGCCTCGGTTATATGAAACCTGGAGACATCACCTAACTTTCGCTGGTGCGTTACCCATCAGCCTGGGCTCAGTAAGGTGACAGCTACCTGTGTGAGTTAGGAGGTGACACCTGCCACTCATAAAGTTCTCAGCACGCATCCTCTGTGGACACGGAGGACATGTTGGAAAGCCCTGCTACCTGTAATGGCAACATGGTAGAGTGGTCTTTTTATTTAGTCTCCTGACCTGGCACAATTTTTCATCAGTAGAAATGCTGAGAGGAGCCATCGTGGATCATTACAGTTACCTCACTGCTGTCAGCTCAGGCTGGCTGGCCTGGCGAGGCATCTAGCACTCACATCTTTCATATCTCCTGCCAGCCGGACGCTGTGCAGCCGTGCCAAGTACAAACCTGCTGCTGAGCCCATTTAGAGCAATGGAGCTGCTGAATCACCCTCATACTGGGTGAGCCTGCTTACATCCTCTTGCATTTAGCAGCAACATCGCTGTTGCTGGAACCTCTTGAATTACGGCCTCACGGTAGGGCTGCAAAATGGCTGTGCGGTATGTCTGAAGGGATGATGGGGAGCTACGGAACTGCCTTTCTGAGCCAGGCTCCTGTCTGCATGCCGTGTCCTTCACAGAAACTTGGAGAGCCAAAACAGCAGATGGTGGAGAGGTAGGAGTGTAACAAGTGGAACTACAGCCAGTCCCTCTACCAGCTGCAGCTTTCTTGTTTCCTGTGAAAAATGGGAGGGTCACATTGTCAGGGACAACCTGACTAATGGTTTTCTGCTGAGTGGCTGACAGCTGTTTGCTGTAACTTGAAATCAAGCCTATGCTGGACATGAGCAGTAAATCAACTTTTCTCTGACTTTCCTGTTCCCAGTTGCTGTTTCCCCCTGAAGCCCTTTGTATCCCATTCTTGGAGCCAGGCCCTACTGGCTTTGAAATCCCAGCTGCGCCATCCTGTCCGCTGCAGCAATGCAGCTCTTCGCCCCAGGCTTTGAAATGTTCAAAATGTCAACCCTTAACATCTCTGATGCCATCCAGCCCTGTTGTGAAAGCCCCCAAATAATGCTTTCATCTGGAAACAAATGAAAAGTAGGAGGTAATTGAAAAACAAAGGCAAAAAGAAAATAAAATCTTGGACAAAACTGGACACAGCAACTATTTCCAGACTTACTTGAAGTGTGGAAGATGGGCCCTGACTGAGTCCTTGTGCAGTGAAAAAGCATATACATTTCTGAAGGGTGCATGGCATAACTACTGCCTTTGAGACAGAAAATAAGTTGACTCGCAACAGGTTGTAGCATGGATCTCATACAGTGTCTCCTGCAGGCGAGGCCCGCTCTATTAGGAGTTGTTCCTTAGCAGCTGCTGAGCCTTGGGTAAGTTATCTGGTGTGGAGGTGTTTAGGATAGGATATGAAGGGTTGGGAAGGCTGTCTGAGGTAGCAGGAGATTCTGAGGGAGTAGGAATGACTGATGCTTGTTATGGTCACTACCAACCTACTCTGAGTCTATGCTAACACTTGTGATCTCAACAGCAGCTGCATTTATCACCTGGCTCCACTCTTTGGATGTCCTAGGATACTTTATTTAGCCCAGGACAGAGTCTGTTCTTATCATCACAACCACCTCTTTCCTCCATCCACACATTTGCTGTCACAGAACTACCAGGCTTACTGGCTATCATACGCACCTTGTGCTTGCTGTTCTGCTTTCTGCCACAGTCAGCAGAACTGGTTTAGTTACTCAATGAAAATAATCCTTGTTCCTTCCTTAGCTAGACAGGTCATTAACCTTTCCAAAGGTTATTTGAAGGTGTACACCAGCAGCTTCTGCCCTGCCTGGATGAGCTCAACTGTTGGCAGCTTCCATGTGCATATTCTTTGGGTGGGTTGCTCCTAAGCCATGAAGCACTGTGGACTGGAGTCAGTGAGAGATGGCAAGCCTATGTTGGTGTTAGACTTGGGGAAAAGGAGATCTCCAAAGATGAGTGGAAGCATACACGTTTCTGAAGCGATGTGTGGCGTGATCTACTGGCTTTGAGACAGAAAATAAACCAACTTGCAACAAGATGGAGGGCAGTAAAGGCAGATTGCTCCAGTGGTGAAACCTCTTCTACTTCAGAGACAAGCCTAACGCTTAATTATCTGGCAAGTGGCTCTTTCCAGAGGAGGGGACTGCCGCTGGGACATAGTGGGATCACAGGCCTGGAAGTCTTGAAGGAGTATGACATGCAGTTCAACCTAACTATTGACCAAAGTACGGTGGTGCAGGGATCGGAGGGACACTCTGGGTAGTAATGGAGAGGAGGTACCATATGGCACAAGCCTGGGACAAACCAAGGCAGAAGCCGCCGGCACAGACTTAGGAGCATGCAAGAGTTAGGAAGCAGCATTCCTCAGGTACCAGTTAGTTGGTTAGTAAAGTACTTGGGACCAGAATGAATGCTTAAAAATTGCTGAGATAACCCAGGAAAAAAAAAAAAAAGCAAGCCTTGGAGCATTTGGGAATAGATGGGGCCATTCTTTCCTTTCCACTGTTGCCCCTAACCACCTTGCAGAACTTCTGAGACATGTCTTTTGCCCTTAACTTTCCCAGCTCCCTTTGATGTCCCCACTGAAGCATCTGTGGGAAATGATGAACTGTATCTTGATATGTGTTGCCCACATCTGCAGCACGGTGCAGTGTAAGGGGTGGTTTTTGAGGCACATCAGCTAGATCTATGGCTTGACCTTAATTAGCTTGGCTGTGGGTCAGTGAGTGTGCTGGCAGATTGGTTGTGTGAACACTGAGGCAAAGGCAAGGGTTAAGGAAAGATCTGATGAAAGGCAGGAATCTAGGATAAGATCTGTGACAAAGAAGCCTAACTGGTGAGTGTCCATTAGAGATGGCCAACACATGTAGATTGCAAGTAACATCCAAGGATCATTACCTTTGAATAGAATGAGTAGGGCAGAGGCAAGAGGGCATTGAGGCAGACCTGGGATGGTGCTAGCTGAGAGAGACCCACTGAATTTATACTACAGCAAAGCCAGCTTAAAATTCATTGATATGAATTTAATCCATCAAAACTTTCTACTGTATGTATCAGGGCAGAGCTTTGTCTTAGACAGCCACTGTAATTTGGGTCCAGTAGTACTTAAAATGAGGTTTACTGTTGTGTTGGAGCACAGCCTTAGAGGCAAGGGTGGCACTATAAATACAACTCAAATGTCAAAAGCAATTTAAGCCTGAGCTGTGGGGGGATTAGGCTAATCTTGTAGATGGCATGCATGTTAAGAGATGTCTGATTAATTAAATTAATTTTCATTCATATGAGGTAAAATGGCAAGCATATGGACATTTTTTTTTCCTGTGGTCTGTACTGTGACATAAAATTTTATTAAATAGCTTCCATGAATAAATCAGACAGTTCACATTACTAACGTAAGGATATTAGTGCAACCTGCAACTAGGTTCCACACATATGCATCTACTGCTCTCATTAAGGCAGCCCTCTTGCTCAGAAAGGGTTAAATTTAAGTGAGCTGGTACTCAGAAGTAAATCAAGTTTGCCTCCAAAAAGAAACACAGAGGTGCACTGTGTAGTCCCCCAATGCACAGAAATTATACATTACATTAGGCATGCAAATTGCCTAATGATAAGTGTGGCCAATTTGATGTTTGTGTGTATATATCATATAAATCAGCATTTCTTCAGGTGCGGCTGTGAGGGTGCTGGTGAAATGTGCAAGCTCAGAGATAAACTGAAGGAACCCAGTCTTTAACGTTCTTAACTAAAATATGTGATACGCAGCAGATTCTAATCTAATTCTAATCTACTACCCAAATTACTGTACAGACAGTTTTTCAAACCTTTTGATTTGTGCTAAATAAAGCTGGTGAAAGTAGGTAGAAAAACCCATTGTTCTGGGCCTGAGAAATCAAAAGGTTCATTTATCTTTTCCATGTCTTCCACCGCCTAGGAAAGCCACCAAACAGGGAGCTACAAGGAGAGCGGAGGGTATCAGAACCATGCAGAAGTAGTTGTGGCTGCTAAGGGTCTCCCAGCACCTTAGATATCATCACCGAAAGAGCTCAACTGGATTCTATCTCTTTCAGGCTCTTAAACGGGCTCAGATAGGACACAGCTGACCATATCTGACTCTGCATGTTCTCTTGCACCTCTGACTTCTGATACCCTCTTCAATCTGGCATTTAGACTTAATAAGAGTTTATAGAGCTATGAAGATTTTAGTGCTCTCTGTAAATTTTCTAATGCTTTTTATTGTTAACATTATTATTTCATATAGATCACAGTTTTAGATAACTCGACACTTATTTAGATGATTAAGCAAGCAGATTAGTCATAAAAAGATTTTAGAAGTGGAAAAAAAAACATCCACAGCAGAGAAAGATATATGCTTCATAATCTGCAGATATAGCTGCAAATGTAAAATATCTACTTGACCAAGTAATACACTAAATGAGAAAAAAACTATCAGACAACCCCTAAAACCATATAGTGGATTAGATTTGTAGGTAATTACACAAATGTTTTTTGTAAAAAGTCATATGTGCACACATTTTAAAAAGTGATAGGTGTTGTCCGATTGCTCTTTGAGTGACATTACTCAAAATGCTGCTCTGCTCTGCACAAATGTAGTGCATTGCCAGGGACTGACATTACCTGGCCTCCAAAGTAGCTGCCTATCCTGATGTGTCAAGTTAATGTCTGCCAGCTGTGGTGATGAGGTCATTAAACAACATCCAGTTGATTTGTCAAGATCATGATCAGAGGAATGGTTCGCAGCAGTCCCAAAGCAGTAGAAGAAATTTCTATTAGTGACAGCTACAGCTCTGACAACCATTTTGAGCAAAAACTGCCAAGTGGCTCTTACACCACTAAGCTAGAGAGTGGCTTTCAGAAGATGAGGATGCTTCAAAATGGGAATGTGACTGCACAGCAAGCACATGGCCATGCCTGCTGTAATAAAGAAAATCAAGGAATCAGAGCCTGGGCGTCACTATCTGCCACCCCTGCACCTGTGTCTCACGGTTGTCTGTCTCAGACATCTGTGTCTGTGAGAGAATAAGTGTAATGCAAAAACCAGTATCACTCACTTTTCTGGGTAACTTATCTTATGTGAATAACTTCCCATTTCATACTCTCCATAATTTATACACAGTATTGCAAAATTAATTAGAATTTTAGTAAGCCATTTTTGAAAGAAATCCATGTCAACATTAACCTTTAAAATGAATCAGTGGAATAACAGCGCACTCAGATAAAAGCTTTTTGGGCCAAATTCTTCAGATGCTCTAGTAACAGCTAATACAGGGCACAGCTGGAACTACGTGGCCACTTCCCTCATGCTATTTTTTTGCCTACCTTCCATTTTCTTTTGTGTACAGTATTCTAATTGCTCTGGGCTTTGCTTTTTGAAGGTTTCCCTCCTCATTCTCTTTTGTCTCCTAACTTTTCTCCCATCCTATTATTTTTTCCCTTTTCCTCATCAGGGATCAATTTGCATATTGGAGTAGGTTCAGCAGAGGGCCACAAAGATGATTAGAGAACTGGACCACATGACGTATGAGGAGGAGCTGAGTCCCACGTTCATCATGGAGAAGAGATGGGTCGGTGAAGGTCTCATTGTAGTCTTCAGCTACTTGAAGATGTGTTATAGAGCAGAAGGTGCCAGACTTTTAGAGGTACAGAGTGAAATGACAAGAGGCAATGGCCAAAGTTAAAGCAACAAAAATTCTAGATGGATCTAAGAAAAAATATTTTCTCCATGAGAGTGGTTAAACCTGCAACAGGTGCCTAGAGAGCCCGTAGGAAGCTCATCCTGGAAGATACTCAGAACTCCTAGACAGGGACTTCAGCAACCTGATCTAACTTGGAAGCTCAGCCTGATTTGAGTGGGAAGTTGAAGTCCAATGTAAATTAATCTGCGATTCTGACCTCAAATCTCTGGTCTGGTAATCTCCATTTCCTGAAGGCCACCTTCTCAGATAAGATTCCCTTTAACCCACCCCACTCAAGCCCTCTGCCCTACCCCATCAGCTATCAGCAACGCTGGCCCCAAAGGGAGATCACACTTTGATTCACGTGCACACCTTCCACTCAGCGATTTTTCATCATGTTCTCCCATCCCCTGTTGTCTTTCAACTGGAGGAAGTTACTTTAGCTCTTAATTGCTCTGCAGGTAGTGGCTGGAAGAAATCTATTGAACAATAAGAAAAGTTCTGTGAGAGTCACACCCAGCTTGTTGCACACGGGGTTGAGCCCACCCATCCAGATTGCACCCAAATGCTATATCCAGTGCTGGCACAGGACAGCACTGTCTTACACTGTGTGCAGCTGTTTCCCTGCTTGATATTTGGAAGCCAGATTTAGCAATAAGGCTCTTAACATCCAGTTTAGTATAATGGCAAGAATAGCAAAATCCTGATGAAAAAACATAAAATACTAACAAAGGTATTAAACAACGTTTGCTCTCATCCAGGTATATTACTTATGTATCAGGCAAAGTGTATGAAAAATAAATGCTATTAATTAATTGCATAGGGTTAACCTTGCCTGCCAGAGCAAAGTTTCTGTGCTCCATTTAAAGTCAAAGGCTGAATGGCATTTAAAAATCAAACATCAAAATAGCAAGTATCTGAGAACTGCATGGTAGCTGTAGTCAGTAATATATTGTTTCTTGAAAGGCGAGTTATGAATTGCAGTTAGTAAGAATCTGGTTTTGACTACCAACAACGACACTAACTTGCTATTACAGCAAAAAGCTGCAACAGGGCGAAGTTAAGACTACTTGCTAATTGTAAGCACACAGAGAAACCTAACAAGCTGATGCTTCCTGAAAGAATTAGCCCAGAACAGAAACTGCTAAGAATAATAAAAATATTAAATTATAGCACTTAGAAATGTCGTTGGCCAGACAGATCCCTCAGGCATGGCAGATAAAGTCTTCAGGGACTAAGCAGCCCATTTACCATGACCTCGTGGCTTCCCCCTCATCTATGCAGTGGAGAAAACAAACGAAGATAAATAGGAACCAGTGAGGGCTACTTCTTTAAAAAGGAAAACATTGAAAATCTCTGTGAAGGAGTCCCACGTGACTCCCACTGCTCAATGAAACTGTCAGGTTGAACGAGACAGCCACAGGAAAGAGGGACTCAGTGGTGTAGAGGACTTCTCCACCAAGCAGCCAGACTTCGGTGGCATATGCGGGGAGGGAGCTGACCAGGAGCTCCCAAGCCTTTGTGGACCTTCAGATGGGGAGTGTGTGAATGTGCTGAAGTCTGAGGGGAAGCCAGGGCCCCCAGTTATGGCGGGAAGCTCCAGCCCCATTCCCAGGACAGCTTTCCTGGGTATCACACGCGTGAGGGGGAGTATGACTGCCACACTGTCCTGCGGCAGGACATGAAGGCAGGTGTTCATGAGGCACAGAGCCATCTGCAGAACAGTCTGATGATTATCGTTCGGCTGGCTGTGTGGGTGAAGGGAAGGCTGTGCAGAGGTGAGCTGTGCAATCCAGACTCGGCTCCAAGGAGGTCAGGAAGCACCTGCGCAGGACAGCCACACTAGGCGCCTACCTCTGCCAGCAGCTGCCTACAGCCTTCTGCGGCTGAGTGCATCAGCTGGGATCAAACTTCTGTGCAGAGGGGTCACACAGCATCTGCCAAAGCCTTGTGCAACTGCAGGCACAGGCCACAGCTTCTGGGAGGCAACAATGCATCACCTCCCTGGACACTGCCGCTCTGCAGCTACAGGCTCCATCACCGAGAACATCCAGCCCCAGGAGACTGGGACAAAGCCAAGCCATGAAAGGACAGTTTCCTCCTTTTCTTTATCATTCTCCTGCATTGTCTAAAAAAGACAATGTGAACCCTGAGGATGGTTTGTGCTGTATTTCAGGAAGGGGACAGTGGTGACCCCCATTTAAGCCATCTACCAGTTCTCTGACAGAGATACATTTTGGCTCGACTGAAGTAGGCTAGGTTGGGACAGCGGGTGGAGAATTACCTACTCTCTCATGCAAAAAACCAGCATGCAGCTTCTGAACACGCTGCTGCGTATGCTTTGTGAGTATCGTGCTTCTTGACATTAACCAGTATGTGGGTTAGGTTGAAACAGGCTTTACAAATATAAACACAATGATAAATGTAAAAACTAACACACAGCAGCATAACATAAACTCTCCCTTCCTAGCTTCACTATTTATTTTCTGTGACAATTTAAAAAAAAAAGATTTCAATTAACAAGTCAGAAAATACTGTTTTTGTGAGCTGGCTCAACTGTGTCAATCATCAAAGCTAAAGGAAACGAGTACAACCCTGTTAGGCGTGCTCCGAAGTACAAAGAGAAGTAAAGGATTGCAGTGATTACACCAGACTAGGTGATGAGAACCTACTAGAAAAGTGATACTGCAATCACCAATGACAAACACTGAAGGCAGGTTAGTGGGTAAACTAAAGAGTGTTCCCAGCTATTACAGAAATTAAAACAGCATCCGGAACAAAGCAACACTTTCTTTCCTGTGGCATTTTTCACAGCATGATTTACCAAGCCAACTAAACCAAAGGTTTTAGAAAGCAATAGTGTGAGAACAATTAGGAGAGGAAGATAATGTTCAGGTAACATTTGAAGAAAAGGAGGGAAAACCTGAATTATTCAGGAAAGTTATTGCAATTAAAAGGGAGAAAAAGAAAAGGCTCTATACTACTAGTGTTGAACAGCCTCAACAGAGGTTGCAGAACCTGAAGCTGGATGAAAGAAGAGCTCAAGGGTTAGGAGGGCTGTTGAGAAATCAATATCAACATTTACCTTTTGGTCAGGGCTAGAAAGTAATCTTTAAAGTGGTTCCTGGAATTAGGAGGCTGAAGCTTTTCCACCCACACCAGCATTAGTTACTGCAATAGGACTTCAAGGTTTGGAGCTGGGGCTTTTTGAGGGTAAGTAAACATGCATACAAGTCAATCTAGAGACAGTCCCTGCCCCAGAGACTTCTCAGTCTAGACTTAAAGCATTAATCTGATGTGGAAAGCAGACAGGGAGTGGAAGATGTTCTGTTGACACAAACTGTTGTGAAAAAGATGGCACTGGAAGAGGACAGGAGAATCGGTGATTGGCAAGTGGAAAAAAAGTTTGCCGATATAAAGAACAAAATGCCTGCTGCCAACACACCTGTGACCAGATCAGGAAAAAACTCAAAGAATGAGGCAGTGGGAGAAGTGAAGATAAGAGGTAACTAAAAGAGCTACAACAAACTTCTCACCCTGGAGAATATGTTGATGTAAACAGAAAACAAAACCAAGGAGCCTTATCTTTATTGTTCTGCCTCCTGAGACTGTATGTGTATGGGAGAGAGAGGAAGAACTGTGCCACAATTAAACATGCATGATAGCAGTTAGACACTGACTTTTCCTCATTTTGCTGTCAGGTCATGAAGTTATGAGACATTTATTGACAGATTTGGTTCCTGGTAATTATTAATGGAGTTTATTGAAACCACGACCACAGCTGAAGACCACTGTGCTACCTACTGTGTAAACACAAAAAGGCATTGCTTGACACTAAGTAAAGGGAATACATAAGTGGCAATGAAAAATTAAATAAAATCCTCTGCACCTCAGTAACACACAACCATTCCAGTTTCATCAGCTTCTAAGTGTCACAGTAGGGACAAGTCTTGAAAAGGGATATTGAGGAGATGAATTTCAGAGGGTTCCAGTTATTTCATGTGAAGTCATGCCTCTGAAATTTTGTCAGGAATTATTACTGCAAGTTAGGCTTTATTCTTTTGTTATCTCTCCACTAATTCTCTTTCACTTTGTCTGGCACCATAAAGCTGTCTGTTTAATTTTTGGTGATTACATATGTGTACGCACACACATGCAAACTGTTTCTCAGGCTTACTCTAAGATTTCTGACTAGATGTTTATCTACTTGATATCAGATATTTTTGTCCCAAGGCCTTTGGGTAAGATCAGATCAACTTTTGATAGATCTAAGGTTCAAAGCTCTGTTTGTACTTGCACAAAGAGCAGAAAGAAGAAAGCTTTTTTTTTTTTTTTTGGCCAGTTTTTCAACTTTTCCTTCTTTCTCTGCTACCTTTAAGTATGCCAGCTCCAGGATCAGAATTATTGTGTTCTGATTTATTGTTTTCTTTTTTTTAGGAGCAGGAATTTTTTTTTACTTCAGTTATGCTACTCTTACTGGTATTCTTGTCAGCTGTAACCCTTTATGAGCATCCAAAAGAAAGAAATCTCTTAGAAATTCTTCTACTGGCATGAAAGAGCTAAAAAAATAGCTGGGAGGCAACTAATATTGAGACTGGGTGAGAGAAAGGACTGGTGGCACAGAAGCCCCTCTTCCAGGTCTTTTCCAGGAAAGTTCTAGTGAATACTTAGAGCTATGGTCTCCATCTGATGCTAGAAACCCCTCCACAAGGCAAAAGCCTCAGGAAAATAACATCAGCTTCTCTAACCTCCCTCGGGAGGCTTTGCCTTTGGATTCCCTGCTGCTGGCCAGGAGAAGACCACCATCTGTCTGTGTGTCTTAGTACTGAGGGGTGTAGTCACCCCAGGAGGTGACTGACTTGCCTCTCCCGATGTGGGAGACGATGCAAGTGAAGACAAATGCCCTCACAGGACTCCACTGCCACTCTCTTCCCTACTTCATTATTTACGTTGTAGGGGAAAAAAAAGTAGAAGTTAAAGAAACTGCACAACGGTTACAGGATGTCCTGTTGCATTTATCTAGCGATGCAGGCGAATGACTCATCCAAAATATTTGATGATCGGAAACTATTATGTTTTTCTTTCTTTCTCACATTTCTTCCTGAAAATATCAAGCATTCGAACTCTGAAACATGGTTAAAGGTGACATCTTAAAGCTATATGAATTCAAGGAAAGAGTAAGGAAATTGAGTTTGTCTTTGGAGCTTATCATAGTCCAGATTAAATCACGTGACAAAAATGTGCCTGCCCATCTCTGAAAGCTGTGCTACAAGAAAGCAAACGGTATCACCTAGATCTTTGGTAAAAGACGTGCCCAGAGCATATTCTTTGACATGGACTGCATATTGAATTTTTGATTCTTTTTGGTTTATTTGTTGGGGTTTTTTTTAATTTAAAAATATCCATGAATGGTTAGTCAATGCCAGCCACATTTCACACCAACATTAACAACCTTAAGCTATTCCTAGTCCATGTTTTGTGGAACCCAGTGCAAGGTTACTCACCTATGAATGTCCAGGGTGTAGATTGCTGGCACGTGGCCTGAGCATAGCTGTAAGGATGCTTGTTGTCGGCTTCATCCCTTTGTTACATCTCCTCTGGACCAGCCTGGGAGGAGGGAAACCTAAATCCCAGTCCTTGCTCCAAGGGATGCATAAAGTAAACAGAGATTTATTATAAAGCCTGGTTGGGTATGGCCCTATATGCACCTGTGCTAAGAAACAATCTGTCCAAAAGACTCTGCAGTCCAAAACAGACCAGGAAAGGAAATATGATTATCCTCATGTCATACAGGAAAAATGGAGGAACTGTTACAGTGACTTTCCCAAAGTCATGTGGGAAGTCTGCGAGAATGGAGCCTATTTCCATTGAGTGCCAGTGTAATAGCCTGAGCACGCAGCATGTAAGGAAGAAGAAAAGCACACGAGCCCATTATTAAAGTTACAGAGAGAACAAGCCATGCGTAAGTTGTGAGCATATCCAATGCACATTGCTGTGGCCTGACTGCTAGCACACACTTGGATCTGTAAAGAAGAAAAAAAAAATCATAAAGGTGGCTGATGTGGTGAGAACAAAGGTTGTTACAGGATATTTTACGATGAACTAATTTTTTGTGTGGTCATGTCAAAGAAACAGCCAAGAAACATTAAGCACATTAACCCAGGAGGAATGAATAAAGGGTCAGAATGACCATCAGATGATTTTATTTACCTTCAGGATTCACGACCATCTTGCTTCTTATTTTCTCAGCAACCACAAAGCTAGAAATTTACATGTGATTTTTTCATTGTTTTAATGGATTCAAGATTATCATGTGTTTCCTCAATTTTTATCAGCCGGAGAATTAAGAAAATATCAGATCCCATGACATTCACAAGATTGTGAGAGTTGATAAGACTGGCTCAAAGCACACAGAATTATCTCTACATGTTATGCTTATTTTTGGTACTGAACACTCGGCTATTTTTGGGTAAACTTTGTATGTCTCTCTTTTGCTTATAAGATAAGCACCAACTTTTTGGTGCTATGCAATAGAGAAACAGATAGGAAATCGCATTCCTGTACCAGAGACAGTCAGAAAAAAAGGTGGGAGGCAGAAGAAGAATTTAAGGAGCTCAGTGGCTTGGCCAGACACTGTGCTCTGTTCTGATTCTCAATTCAGAGCTTTGGACTCCAGCACCATTTGCATAGAAGATATTGTTTTATAAAAATCCACTGGGTTATGCAAAGCAAAGCATAACTAAAGGCAATCTAAGTGTATCATACTTAAGACTCAAAAAGTCCATGTCTTGAAAAGTCCTTTTATGGGCCTTTTCCAGAAAAATAGCTCCCTCAGGCTCAAATGCCTCATACCCAAGTAAAGATTTTGTTTAATTCATAAAGAAGTTGATTTGTCTGCTAGATTGTTTCCCATGGATCAGCCTATTCACAAACACAAAACATACCGGCATCCAGCTGGGTGTTACTGCTGCCAATTTCAAGACAATAAATGGTTCAGTACAGAGCAAAATTCAAAACTTTTATTCCACAGAGCAATAAAAGCGGTAGACATTGCCTACTGACACACTGCCAGAGTAAATACTACCTACTGTATAGTTTCCATTCAGAGCTTTCATCAGGTCAAAGTAGAACCACAGACATTATCAAGCTTTACACTGCATTAAAAGAGTTTTCACAAATGATTGAAAAACATTTTAATTACATTTTCAAACATCTCACTCATTGCCTCTTAACAAGCTACAACCTCTCCCAGCAGCAGTGTATAATGGGTTCTGTTCTCCTGAGGACAGGGGCTTGATTTGGGGTGAAGCCTTCAGGGAAGAGTTAAAAGGCTTCCACGGCATTTCTGGCACCTCAAGACAGGTGTCCCCAGCACATAAACACCAAAGGGAAGTGCCTGAGTTCAGCACATCTACAATGTGGCTCCTGGCAGCAGCCCAGCCGGGAGCAGGGTTTTGAGCTTTATTATCTGGTGGCTGTTTGCTTTATTATTAGACCCAATTACCACAGAAAGGAGGATGTGTTGGTTGCACACAGTAAGTGGACCACTGGCAGGTTAGGTTAGGGAGCTGTCTCCTGGTGTCGGTGGAAACACTCACTACAAATTGAACTGCTAGAAAGCAGATAAATGTGCTACAAATAGGAGCATTTGTATATTATTTTTCCTTAAAATTAAACCCAGTACGTTCTAGCCTCGTCACTTTTAACAAAAAGTCAGTTTGGCTCTTTCTGCACTTTAGTAAAGCCACGTACCAGTTCTCAGCTTTATCTTGCAGCCAAAGCAAGATGTCCTGTGTGCAAACACACCCAGGCAGTGATCAACAGACCTGGTTCTGTCCTGATCTCCAATACGGCCATTTCATCTCTGCCCGTGTTGGCAGTTAAATGGAGGATGCATCTGCTCTTTGGGCAGTTTGAGCTATTGCACAGACAGAAACCTCCATATCAGCGGTGAGAAAAACACGGGCTTTGTAGTGGGCCTGGAAAGTGAAAGGACTTGGTTGATGGCAAACTCAAGGTGTGAAGTGAGCTTCAAACCCCATGACTTGACATAATGAATATCTGCCAGCAGCTCCTTTACCTTCATACTGTAAGAACGCCAGCTGAGATGCTTTGTCTGGTAATAGGAGAGCAGCAGACTTCTGCGTAACAAGGTAAACAGCCTTTAGCTTCTGAATGGAATGGTATGCAAGTCTAGTCCAGTGAGGAGAAAAACAGCTTACTGGACTAAACAGAGCTGGCTGTGCCATGGTTTCAGGGCTTCAAGTATCTCCCAGTCTTTAAAAAGTTAGATTATGATTGTCTCTGAGGTCCACCACCAGACCGGAGGCGGACCATAAAACAAATATACACCCTCCTAACAAGGCTTATAAAAAAAATTCAGTCACTTCTATGAGGTAACTTAGTCTCTTTCCCTCGGTTTAATACAAGTCCTTGTGAACCATCTTTCAAGGTTTCATCTGGTCTGGATTTTTTTTTTTCCCCTTTGGTTTGATTGTGTTTTGAAATGCCCCTTCAGAGCTTTCTCCAGTAAAATACTGTAAGTTTTTAAGGAAAACTTTCTTCTGGTTTAATAACATACCTTAAGCTGTCATTGCATTCAGCAGTGGCACACTATCGAATCCTCCTTTCTCTTTGCTGTTATTGACTTGCTCTGCTTCTTTGCTTCTTTTTAGGTCAGACTCAGATTTTTTTTTAAAGGCAGTTTTTAAAAGCAAGATTTTCCTCAGCTGTACCTACTGCTCACAAGCTTTTTTTTTTTCCAGCTAGATGGGCACACATAGCATTTTCAGGCTGCTCTGGGCTGTAGCCTGGCAATGATCAGAAGTGTCCCCTCCTGGGGCTGGGGAATGCGTGCACAATTGGTAGGAAATGTAAAAGTGGCCTGGGAGAGGCTAACATGGAAGCTGTTCATTAGGGACGCTTGGAGTAAATGTGCTGTACGGCAACACGATGGGAATTGTTTAGGGACTGCATTTTTATTTCAGTCAAAAAGTGGCACTGCTTTGCGAGATACATCATCTAGTGAGGTAAAACCTCTGAAAAAAGTGACAGGAATAAGCCACAGAAAAGCCAGAGGCAGAAAGGATGGTCTTTGGGACACCAAGAGTTAAAACTGGGAGGTTATAATCTATTTATGGAAAAGAGCTAAGAGCTTTGTGTATGTGGTAACCAGTTCCAGCTCTTTGAGCCATCAAGGTGGCAGAATCACACTCAGAATGCTAATTACTGTAGCTGAAGAATAAGTATACTTATTATCTGATATAAAGCAATTTTAGAAACACCCACAATTTAAAAATAATAGTAATAACAGTAATTGAAAACATGAACTGACAAGTCACTAAGAACCCATTATATCACAGCAGTGTGGAGGAGCCTTGTACCTTCACAAAGCACCCTCCTGTCAGTCCCTGACAAACACACACCCCAGTGTTGCCTCAAGAGATGCTGCACGGCTGTTGAAATTTGTCACAGACCAACACCTAAATGGTGGTGTTTCTGCTAGGGCTTTTCGTTACTGGAGTAAAGTGCA